>NC_140178.1:117935678-118005678 GCF_963971535.1 Notolepis coatsorum | reverse complement strand
GACCCCTATGCTCTGCATCTTCTAACTACACACCCTCAAGACCCCTACACTCTGCATCTTCTAACTCAGGGGTGTCAAACTCATTTTCACAGAGGGCCACAACAGCATTATGGTTGCCCTCAAAGGGCCAAAGACCGTATAAATGTTAATGTAATGTAAAATAAATGTAGCTACACATTTACATATTGTTAAACATGGTGTTTCTGTATTTATTACTTATTCAAGTTATACATATTGCATATTCATTTGCATAAATGTAAAAATATATGTTAGTGTAACTGAGGGGTACAATTCCCTGACTGTATTGATAAGTATGGTATCATTAAACCACTACCGCTTTATGTACTTTAATTACTGGCCATACAGTACATGATATATAAATATAATGAACACTTCCCACAATGAACCGGTTCTAAACAAAGTTGTCTTTAAGTATTTATTGCAGCAAAAGGTACATAATACTTCTCGATTATACTTTGAATGCACTTGTAAGGCAAAGGAATGTGCGTAGGCAAATCAACAATGAATGTCCATTCTCTGGTTACGCAGGAGGTAATTATACAACCTGAATCTTAGGGAATTATATCTATGGTACACTAGTAATATAGCGGGAGATACTGGAAGGGTCCCCCTGGTTGTAAGCCAGCAGGGGTAGAAGATCTGTCGGTAGTAGAGAGTCTGGTCAACGATGGCTAAGGAGACTCCAAGTACAGGAGACGGTGCAATAGCCTCTTGATCCACAGACGAATACAGCTGTTCTCCGTAGACTGTAGCTCCACAGTGAAGAAAGCTAGCCGGCCTCAGGCTCTCTGAGGCGCCGACTCGACTTGGCTCCTCGCGGGGTAAATCCAACACGTGCAGGCGTCGGCGATTCTCCGTTCCATAAATCACAGGACCAAAGCAAATATATTCCAGCCGCAAAGGGCTATGTAGTCGTCGGGTAGATTAATCCAGTGTACATGTCCACACAGTTCTCGTCTAGGTCTCCTCGGGTGAAAGCGCCATGAAAGCAGCCCAGCCTGGATAAGAACTCTAGCAAATACGAGGAAGCGTTGGGGATGCTGGTCACTGTAGAACTTTAGCCGCACGATACACTATACACAAATAGACTATTACTGACTTAATAGAAATATGTCGCACTCGACGGTATAGCGCCAAACTCTGACAATTCAGTTATTAATTCGCACGCGGTCTCAATGCTCTATTCTGGGGCCAAACAGGCCATACTTCACCGCACGTTGTATCGTGGGTGAGGCTTCAACTTATCGGGTAACTCTTGACTTCTGACTAAGTAAGACTAAGACTAAGTGCTTCTGTATTCACCTGCGCCGTATTTATATGCACGGTGAACAAACTAGTGCCAATCTCATTTCTGTCGCGTATCCCTGGGCAAGGCCGGGCATGTCCAGACATGTCTTGACGGTGACTTTGAACCTGACTCTGGAGGCTGGTCCCTGGTGCCGGTGGACCGCTGTCCAATAGGAGAATGAAATATTATGGTCTGGGCTAAAGGGATATTCCGTGTATATGTACAAGGAATATACAAGGGATATCAAACGATATACAAATACTATGCAATATATATCAATCAATAAATATATATATTCGGTTTAATCTGATCCTTTGTAACAGCCGCCCCCTAATTAGTCCCACCTAATTAGCTAAGCAGAGACAGATTAACCGCACTGTCCACTACTCAATGTCTGTTGTGAGGGGTCGGTCAGTTCACAAAGTCATGGGGTCATGGTCGTCATCGATAGTATCGGGGAGCCTTGGCAGTTCTATTAGCCTCGCCACGGGTCGGGTGTAGATCCGCCCTTGGACGAGCACTTCGGCTGCTCGGACCTTTCCGTCGGCACCGGTGATCACTTTGCTTACGCGGCCAGCCGGCCACATAGCTCGGGGTAGTGACTGGTCGATAATCATGACGACTGTTCCTTCTGTCAAATTGTCTCTCTCTTTCACCCATTTCTGGCGGGTCTGTAGAGACGGTAGATAGTGGAGTAGGAAGCTGTTCCAAAACTTGTCAGCCAATACTTGACTGTACCTCCACATTCTTCGGCCGTTCGCTTCTTCAGGCCTGTACGTTGTCTGTGGTAGCGCGGGGTCCAGCCGCCCCATCAAGAGTGTGTTGGGGGTGACTGGGTCGACATCTGCTACATCACTTGAGACGTAACCGAGGGGCTTTGAGTTCAATACTCCCTCGATCTCCGTGAGGACTGTCATTAGGACTTCTTCCGCCACGGTCTGGGCCCCAAGCACGGCGTACAGGGCTGTCTTTATTGAACGTACTTCTCATTCCCAAGTTCCACCGAAGTGAGGTGCGTTCGGGGGATTAAACTGGAATTCAATCTGGGATGGAGCGAGGTGGGTCTTAAGTTCTGGGCCCATAGCTTGGAAGCTCTCTCTCAGCTCTCTTTCTCCGCCTTTGAAGTTTGTCCCGTGATCAGACAATAATATAGACGGTTTGCCTTTCCGCGATGTGAATCTTCGGAAGGCCATAAGGAATGAGTCTGTGCTCATGGTTGGAAGGAGTTCTATATGCATCGCTCGGGTGGTCATGCATTTGAATACAATACCCCACCGCTTCTCGGTTCCTCTTCCTTTCTTTATATACAGCGGGCCGAAACAGTCCATACCGGTGGAGTGAAAAGGCTTGTCGCCGAGTCGGAGGCGACAGGGAGGTAGGTCAGCCATCCGGGGTATACTGGGCTGCGCTCGCCACTTACGACAGTCTAGACAGGTTCGCTGGAAGCGCCGCACTGCTTCTCTCCCTTGCAGTATCCAATAACGACGTCTGATCTCCGCGAAGACTCTCTCTGCCCCGGCGTGATGCACATCCTCGTCGTATTTCTTTATGATCAGCTCTGTGACCTTGTGTCGGCTGTTTAAGACTATCGGGTACTTGACGTCATCCGGTAAGTCTGGAGCTCTCCGCAGACGACCACCCACTCTGATGAGACCATGGGCGTCGCTCTCGGGGGCTAGGTGGAGCAGTCTGCTGTCTGATGGGACGGGCTTTGCTCCCTGTAGACAGTCTAGCTCATCGGGGAACGAGTCTCTCTGGGCTCGTTGTAGTAGAAGAAGTTCTGCTTCTTCGTAGTCAGCTGCTGTAATGTCAGTAGTGAGCTGAACCTCTGGGTGGTGCCACAGGAATGTCTTTAGCTGCGCACTCTCTAGGGTGAGGCAATCGTCTATGTCGGGGTCTGTGGAGACGAGTGTGTTCAATCCACAGAACATAGATTTCTTGTTTTCTGCCTCCTCTTTACTCGCTTCCCGTGGGGTGGGTGTAGGCCACTCTTCTTCCGGGAGCTTGAGGAACTCTGGCCCGTCACTGTATAGGTTGTGACGGGTGAGGTCATCCAGGGACATTCCCCGGGTGATGACGTCAGCTGGGTTGTGTTTTGTGTCCACATACCTCCAGCTTGCTACTTCTGTTAAATCTTGAATCTCTGTGACTCTGACTCCCACGAAGACCTTGTATCTGCACGAATCAGACCGGATCCATGTGAGTACTGTCGTGGAGTCTGACCACAAGATTGTTCTTTGCACCGGAATGGTGAGTTCACGTTGGATTAACGTGGCGAGTTGCGCTCCTGCTAGGGCTGCGCAGAGCTCTAGACGCGGGATAGATTGTTGCTTTCGTGGGGCTATTCTTGAGCGAGCCAGGATGAAAGCAGTATGTATTTCTCCTCCCTCCTCTCGGGCACGCAAGTAGGCCACCGAACCGTAGGCTACTTTGGAGGCGTCGCTGAAGACGTGCAGGTCCATCTGGCACGTCTCCGGCCTCACTGTGGGTGGGAAGTAGCTGCGGCGTATGTTGACACCTGGGAGTGAGCTGAGTTCCGTCTCCCACTCTCTCCATGTGGATGCAAGGTGTTCGGGTATGGGGTCGTCCCAGCCCTGGTCCTTGTCCCATAACGCTCTTACAATCATCTTTGCCCTGATGGTGTAAGGTAGAATACATCCCAACGGGTCATATTGTCTGGCGAGTGTTCTGTATACACTCCGTCTGGTGGTCGGTAGTGCAGTCGACCTTCCCTGCTCCTTGGTCAGGGGTGTGTGTTTATAATGGAGCGAGTCTGTTTTGAAGCGCCAGACTAGTCCTAATGTCATTTCTTGGGCTTCTCCTGGGATGGTCGCCATCCAGGTCTCGCTGCTTGCTGCCTTGTCCTCGGGGGAGAGGCTGCGCAATACTTGCGGGTCGCTGCTGGCCCACTGCCTGAGATCAAAGCCGCCTTTGATCAGGGAGGCGCGGAGCTTGAGTAGAAGGGCCTCGGCTTCTTCTGGCGTCGAGACGCTTTGCAGACAGTTGTCCACGTAGAAACTATTTCCTACACTTTGTCGGACCTCTTCATCAGCTGCTGGGTCCTCTGCGACGTGTTTTTGCAGTGCAAACGTAGCACAGCATGGGCTGCATGTGGTTCCGAAAGGGAGGACTTCCCATTGATAGATGGCTGGTTGCTCATCCCCGATCCTCTCTCTCCATAGGAACCGCAGCAGGGGCTTGTCCTCTGGGGAGAGGCTGCGCAATACTGGGGGGTCGCTGCTGGCCCGCTGCCGGAGATCAAAGCCATCTTTGATCAGGGAGGCGCGGAGCAGCGCACGACGTCGCCAGTCAATTTTCTTTATGTGTCCCGCTGTGATTCGCTTATTGATCTCAGCGCGGTACACAGTCTCTTGAGCGGGGTCTCTGGCTAGGCGCCGCTCTGTGTTCAATAGATACCGCTCCGTCGCTTCTTTTGGGGCGTGGAAGGTAGGCATACCCTCTCGCCTCAGGAGTGGAGTTGCGTATCTCATCACTCCGTTGACTTTGACTCTCTTTGTCCCTTGCTCGAGGAGGGCTATAGCGTAAATGTCTTCCTTGGAACGAATGTCTTTCTTTTCGTTCTTAAAGGGCATTGTCTCTAGTGTCCATAGCCTCTCGACATGCTGTAGGAGGGTGGTGTCTTCTTCTGTCACTCTGGAGTGGAGGCAGCTAGTGGCTGCTGTTCGGTTAAGAGACTTAGCGAGGGGGCCTTGTAATGTCCATCCTAGGCGGGTCTCGACTGCTGCAGGACAGCCTCTGGGCCCTGTGTGGACCCGGTCTATCGGGACTATGAGGTCTGCATGGTCGGAGCCTATCAGCAGGGTCGGGGTGGCACCGTCTATGAGCGGGATAGGTAGTTGACGCAGGTGCACATATTTATCCATCAGCTTGGCGATGGGGTAGGTGTACTGCGACAGGCCTATTTCTTGGCTGGTGAAAGCATTAGTAATCCTATACCGTCTCTCTGGCTGCCCGCTTGCTGCGATAGTGAAGGAGACATTCTCGCCCTTTATCGTCTTTAGATCTCTTCTTATTGTCCGAATCGTCATCTGGTTTTCGCTCCCCCGCAGCCCCAGCTGGGCCGCAGCGGACGCGAGGAGAAGGGTCTTCTCTGACCCGTCGTCAAGGACGGCGTAAGTGTCCATGACCTTGTCTTGGTAACTCAGTGTTACGCGGACCACCTTTAAGAGCACCCGGGCGCCCCCGCTGCTGGCGGGGTCAATGTACATAACACTTGCCTTTGTGCTGCTTGAGGGTGCAGGCTTTCTTCTGTTACTGTCGTGTAGGACATCTAGGTGGGCTCCGTCACACCGACTACACCTCTTCTTTAAGCGGCAATCGGCTGCCATGTGACTGCGCGCACATCGGTAACAGCGTCGGTTGGACTTTATCCATTGACTCACCTCGTCGGCGGTCATCTTCTTGAACGTGTCACATTGTGACAACCAGTGTTCCTTTTCGCAGTACGGGCACACCATCTTCCACTTCTCTTTCATCGAGGGGGTACTGTGGTTCTTGCTGCTCGGTACTGATTCTGATTGGTGCATGACGGTCACCAATCTTCGGCCATCGTTTGCTCTCCTAGGTCCCTCTCTGGAGCTTGGGGTGCTCCGCATGAACGTATCCAACCGTAGGCTGTTGACTTCTCTCGCCAGGAAGTCGGCTAGGTCTAGGAGGGATGGCTCGGGACCGTTAGGATCACGGTGGTCTCTTTGCCGCCTGAAGCGCTCTTGTCGGGCGGGCGGAAGCTTCTCTAAAATCCTCTCGACATTAGAGTTTGCTTACAGCTCGTGCATACCCTTTTCTCTTTGCGCCCCCAGCATCCCTACCAGGGATTGTACCTTGATAGACAGGTCATCTAGTGAGCGATTGTCTGTGGCTGGGGGTAGGCGGTCAATATGCCTTATCTCTTGTATTACGTAGTCCCATATGCGTCCATATCTTTGGTCGAGTGCTGCTAGAGCCGCTGTGTATGGGGTAGTAGAGGTGGCATAGGCCAGCGCTATATTGTGCGCTCGGGGCACCTTGAGGTGCTTCAGTAGGATAGCATACTTGTACGGTTCATCAGCTACATCGGACATCATTGTCTCTAAGCACATTCGTAGCTCTGTGTACTGTGCTCTGTTCTCGTGGGTGAAGTCCGGAAACGTCGGTGTGCCAATGTATGATGCCATGGATGGCTGGCACATCGGTGAGCGTTGGAAGAGAGGCCTCCTAGGCGAGTCTCCTCTTACGCCTCTTGGTGGGCTGGTACCTGCTGGGTACCATGGCCCGCGTATCCAGGTGCTATTCCCCGTGAATTGAGTTGGGGGTCTGTAGCGCAGAGCCGCGGGGGTAGAGCCTGGGCTGTACTGGACCTCCTGGTCCTGTGGAGTACTGTGCTGCTGTCGGGCTTGACTCTCCTCCTCTCCCTCTTCTTCTTCCTCTGGCAGGTCCTCTAGATCCTGTAGTCGTCTATTTAGCCTCTCCGCGGTGTAGACCGTTTCTTCCTTGTAGCTGGGTCTCGCGTGGACCGGTCGGGGAAGGAGTTCGGAGGGGGGTATAGGCTCTCTCTGGTGGTCGGGCTCAGGGTCGCTTGATCGGGTAGGGGAGGGTGCCCTTGACCCTTGTCTTGACGAGGCCCTGGAACCTCGTGCGGAGGGAGGGGGTGTTGCCCTGGCGATCAGCTGCTCCATTATCTGCGCTTGTAATCGGTCGCGCTCGGCTTCGCGCTTGGTGAGAGCGAGGTCGCGCTCTGCTTCTCTTTGGGCACCGGCAGCGGCGCGCTGGGCTTCGGCGGCGGCGCGCTCTGCTTCTCTTTGGGCACCGGCAGCGGCGCGCTGGGCTTCGGCGGTGGCGCGCTCTGCTTCTCTTTGGGCACCGGCAGCGGCGCGCTGGGCTTCGGCCCAGTCTCTTACCATATTCTCTTCCGTCTGAAGGCGTCTAATCTCTAGACGTATACGATCTTCTTCGCTCCGTTGCTGCGCCTGAAGGCGTTCTCTTTCCATGGAAGAATGTTCGCGCTCACTAAGCGTCTGGGCTTGGAGTCGATCGCGCTCTGTTGAGGCTGCTAGGCTGGCGAGGAATGCCTGTGCCAGCATCTTGTCCGCCTCGCTGGGGGAAGACGCTGGTTGAGGTGATCCGCTCCTGGCAGTACTCGTTGGAGATCTGTTCTCCTGTGGCGAGTCCTGGAGATCCATCTCCGGGGTGCTCTCCTCTTCTTGTAGCGGGTAGAGTTCCATCCCTGGAGAGCTGTCTTTATCCTGGAGCTCTCCGGGGACTACTTATTCGGTCTTGGCGGGGGGTAAAGTCGTGTCAGGTCCCTCCTGGTCCCTACCGTGAGCTTGGTCAGTTACGTTAGAACCCACTAGGGCCTCTATTGGCGGGGTAGCCTGGGCGATAGGGTCGGACATAATTTTACTATCTACTTTTCCCGCGTTTACCGTCTGTAGAAGGCTAGGTAGTATATTGGCAACGTAATCCTCTAAGTACTGAGGTGTCTGCCGTCTACGCTGCGGGCGATCTACTTTAGGAGAACCGTTTTGTGGAGTGTTCATCATAGGCCATGTCAATATTAATACCACTATATTAATATTACACTAGTTACCCTCCGGCTCGAAGGACCAATTGTAACTGAGGGGTACAATTCCCTGACTGTATAGTATGGTATCATTAAACCACTACCGCTTTATGTACTTTAATTACTGGCCATACAGTACATGATATATAAATATAATGAACACTTCCCACAATGAACCGGTTCTAAACAAAGTTGTCTTTAAGTATTTATTGCAGCAAAAGGTACATAATACTTCTCGATTATACTTTGAATGCACTTGTAAGGCAAAGGAATGTGCGTAGGCAAATCAACAATGAATGTCCATTCTCTGGTTACGCAGGAGGTAATTATACAACCTGAATCTTAGGGAATTATATCTATGGTACACTAGTAATATAGCGGGAGATACTGGAAGGGTCCCCCTGGTTGTAAGCCAGCAGGGGTAGAAGATCTGTCGGTAGTAGAGAGTCTGGTCAACGATGGCTAAGGAGACTCCAAGTACAGGAGACGGTGCAATAGACTCTTGATCCACAGACGAATACAGCTGTTCTCCGTAGACTGTAGCTCCACAGTGAAGAAAGCTAGCCGGCCTCAGGCTCTCTGAGGCGCCGACTCGACTTGGCTCCTCGCGGGGTAAATGTCTATGTAGTCGTCGGGTAGATTAATCCAGTGTACATGTCCACACAGTTCTCGTCTAGGTCTCCTCGGGTGAAAGCGCCATGAAAGCAGCCCAGCCTGGATAAGAACTCTAGCTAATACGAGGAAGCGTTGGGGATGCTGGTCACTGTAGAACTTTAGCCGCACGATACACTATACACAAATAGACTATTACTGACTTAATAGAAATATGTCGCACTCGACGGTATAGCGCCAAACTCTGACAATTCAGTTATTAATTCGCACGCGGTCTCAATGCTCTATTCTGGGGCCAAACAGGCCATACTTCACTGCACGTTGTATCGTGGGTGAGGCTTCAACTTATCGGGTAACTCTTGACTTCTGACTAAGTAAGACTAAGACTAAGTGCTTCTGTATTCACCTGCGCCGTATTTATATGCACGGTGAACAAACTAGTGCCAATCTCATTTCTGTCGCGTATCCCTGGGCAAGGCCGGGCATGTCCAGACATGTCTTGACGGTGACTTTGAACCTGACTCTGGAGGCTGGTCCCTGGCGCCGGTGGACCGCTGTCCAATAGGAGAATGAAATATTATGGTCTGGGCTAAAGGGATATTCTGTGTATATGTACAAGGAATATACAAGGGATATCAAACGATATACAAATACTATGCAATATATATCAATCAATAAATATATATATTCGGTTTAATCTGATCCTTTGTAACAGTTAGCTTATGTTATTTTAACAAATAATTTTAGTTTATCAGAACCCCATATTACTCCACCAATCAATGATCAAACCATTCAAGTAAATAACAAAGAAGAATATCATCAAATACAAGCTATGACATTAAGTTTGTTCAAAACCTTTTTGTCACAGTCAAGAGGGGCAGAACTAACAACTGTGAGCTGCAAAGAACACGTGGGACAGATGTAGCAGATGTTACAAAAACAAATGGCTGCACACAACCTTGCAGAGGCCATACATCCAACTAATGGAAGATAGTTTAATTAACTTTAATTAACAGATTGCAGAATGGGTACAGTACAGTACAGCTCAATACACACAATTGTTAAGGGGATGCAGACCAGAGAAAGACTTTCGACTTGTTTACATCAGGGTCCCCCATTTTCAATTCGTAATGAAATTGCTATTATGTGTCTGCATGAACACACAACTGTAACTGTACTCAAAAATAACAAAATAAGGGTTGTCTCAGTTCACAACTATATTGGTCAAGTTTTGGGTGGGACTTGTTTGCGTCCCTACAGCTTCTTATTCAATTGATCTTTTTTGTATTTTGGGCTGTAAAATTGTCAAAGAATGTCTGAGGAGTAAGTGCTTTTGGCTTTTTTCCTTTGTTACCTCAGATACATGTATGTGTAAGAATGTGTAATAACTAAGGCTGTCAAAGTTAAAGCTTTATTAACGCGTTAACCCACAATTATTTTAACACTGCTATTTTTTAACCCAATATTAATGTAAATTTTTTAATTTTTTAATTTTTTTACCTGAGCTCTTGGGGGGCCACATCAAATGACGTGGCGGGCCGGATTTGGCCCGCGGGCCGTGAGTTTGACACCTATGTTCTAACTACACACCCTCAAGACCCCTCCCCTCTGCATCTTCTAACTACACACCCTCAAGACCCCTACGCTCTGCATCTTCTAACTACACACCCTCAAGACCCCTATGCTCTGCATCTTCTAACTACACACTCTCAAGACCCCTACGCTCTGCATCTTCTAACTACACACCCTCAAGACCCCTACGCTCTGCATCTTCTAACTACACACCCTCAAGACCCCTACACTCTGCATCTGCTAACTACACACCCTCAAGACCCCTATGCTCTGCATCTGCTAACTACACACCCTCAAGACCCCTATGCTCTGCATCTTCTAACTACACACCCTCAAGACCCCTACGCTCTGCATCTTCTAACTACACACCCTCAAGAGCCCTACGCTCTGCATCTTCTAGCGTCTGGTCCTCCTCTCTCAATAGAGAAAAGCTTGGGATTATGTATGTACATTTTAAAATCTCTCTCTCTTTCTCTCTCTCTCAAGTTCAAGTTTCAAGTTTCTTTAATAGTTGTCATACAGAAGTACAGAATACTTTCATACAAAATGCTTCTTACTGTTACGCTCCAGAGACCGTGCTAGACAAGATAGTATCAAATAACATAGTATAGCATGTAATTTAGAAGAAGAAAATTAGGTCACAGTGTTCGGTATAGACATATGTACAATGTTCTGAGTTACCATATAATATACAATACTATGCAGTGTACTAATGTACAGTACTATATAGTGCAAAGCAGAAATGGGATGAGGTACAATTTAGGTACAATTTACAGTAAGGTGTAGTTGTAGTGCAATCCTTCATCAATAAATATAAAGTGTGGGGAGTGGGTGCTACAGTGTGTTTGTTTAAAGTGGGTGTGTGCTATAAAGTGTGTGGAGTGGGTGCTACAGTGTGTTTGTTTAAAGTGAGTGTGTGCGTGTGGATGTGTGTGCTATGTGCATTTGGTGGTTGTTGTTGTGTAGTGTTCATTGTTCGTTTAGCAGCCTGATGGCCTGGGGATAGAAGCTTCTTCTGAGTCTTTCTGTGCTCGCCTTGAGACTCCGGTATCGCTTGCCTGACCGCAGCAGTTCAAAGAGGCAGTTGTTCGGGTGACTGGAGTCTTTAATGATTCTCTTAGCCTTGCCCTTGCAACGCTTGTTGTAAATGTTCTGGAGGGTGGGGAGCCCCCCTCCAATTGTGCGTTCGGCTGAACGTGTCACTCTTTGTAGTCTGCTTCGGTCTTGTGCAGTGCTATTCCCAAACCAGGAGGTGATGTTGCCGGTCAAGATGCTCTCTATTGTACATGAGTAGAAGTTCTTAAGGATCTTCTGACTGACTTGGAACTTCCTTAGGCGCCTGAGGAAGTAGAGGCGTTGTCGTGCCTTCTTCACAACACTGTCAATGTGTGTGGTCCATGTCAAGTCCTCGGATATGTAGGCTCCGAGGTACTTAAAGCTGTTGACTCTCTCAACCGGTGCCCCGTCGATGCTGAGGGGGCTGTAGTCCTTGACCCCCGACCTCCTGAAGTCCACAATCATCTCCTTTGTTTTGCTGACGTTCAGGGAGAGGCTGTTTTCCTGGCACCATCCCGCCAGGACCTTGACCTCTTCCAGGTAGGCCCTCTCGTCGTTGGCAGAGATCAGGCCCACCACCACTGTGTCATCAGCAAATTTGATGATTGTATTGCTACTCTGCTGAGCCACACAGTCGTGTGTGTACAGGGAGTAGAGGAGGGGACTCAGAACACTCTCTCTCTGTATCTCTCTCACTCTGTCTCCTGTCCTCTCTATATATCCCTCTCTCTCTCTCTCTCTCTCTCTCTCTCTCTCTCTCTCTCTATCTCTCTCTCTCTCTCTTTCTGTTATGGCTGGGCCGGCGATGCGCTCATCCCAAAGGGGGCGAGCGAAGTTATCGTTACCACGCACCTGAAGATGGTTTGCTCGTCCCGCACCTGTGGGCAATCTGCTAGTCGTGGAGAGCTTAAATGGGCAGGCTTCCCTCTGCCCGTCGCTAGTTCGTGCCATGTACGTGCCGTGAGATGCATCGTGTCGCTCCCCTGCTTTCCCGTGGATGATTCCTGTTGTGCGTTCTCTTTCCTTCCGTGCATCCTTGTTTTTTTAATTGCCCGTCGGCAGGTGCCCTGGTGAGTCCTTAACAGACTGTACTCCGAACCTTGACATTATTCCGCTGACTCTGTTTTTTCATCGCCTTCGGGTTGTTTGCTTTTGCCCTGAGAGGAGACGTTTGAACATTACGTCGCGGGCCTCCGTCTTTTTCGCCTATGGGTTCGCATTCGTTTTTCCCTTAAAGGGGCAGTAAGACATTTTATTACTAGACGCTGTTTTTTTCGCCTACGGGTTGTTTTACTTTGGACCTGAAAGAAGAAGTGTTGTCTTTTCTGTTTGTAAAATAAATACACCCCTTTTTTGCCTAACTCATACAAACCACCCTCCCCGCCGTATGTATATTTCTCTCCCACCCACCCACCCCCTCCTAATGTACAGTTCCCTCCCCATCATATGTATATACTCTGTCAGGATCTAGGGGTAACAGTACTGTATATTTGAATACCGTTTATGTCACAAATGTATCAGTACTAAATACCTATATGTCCCTATGCCATAAATGTCATGTATGTTGGGTATGTCATAAATGTCTATATGAATTGAAAATGGGGGACCCTGATGGAAACAAGACAAACGTCTTTCTCTGGTCTGCATCCCCTTAACAATTGTATGTATTGAGCCGTACTGTATTGTACCCATTCTGCAATCTGTTAAATAAAGTTTTCATTCATTCATTCATTCACACCATAACAGTACACGGCACGAACTAGCGACGGGCAGAGGGAAGCCTGCCCATTTAAGCTCTCCAGGACGAGCAGATTGCCCACGGGACCATCTTCAGGTGCGTGGTAACGATAACTTTGCTCGCCCCCTTTGAGAGGAGCACATGGCCGGCCCAGCCATAACACTCTCTCTCATAAATATGAATGAACACACTGAATGAAAACCATGTACAATGACACTGTATTTACTATATCAGTATGAATACATCTGCAAATGTTCCTGTTTACATACCTATATACATACAACCATTTCTAGGGTTAGAAAACATTGTGGTGGTCCAGGTCCAATGCGAGGGATCTGGGCAGTCCCCATAGCAAATGCATGAATTGTTCAACTTCAACATTAGCCTATTTCATTTACAAGACGTTAACAGGACCAAATCATCAGTTACTCATCTCTAGTCTTTATTGAGTGTTTCATTATACATACAGTATGTCTCAGTCGTCTCACCACCTCCTGCCATCCTCCTCCGGTCTGGTCTGGTCTCCTCTGCTTTGCTCTGCTTCCTTCCTCTCAGGCTGAGATTAGAGAAAAAAAGCAGAAAACATCAGTATGTCAGGGCAGCGTTAACTTGAGCCCAAGAGCAGATCACAGGGAGAGGAGAATGCGTCTCTGTTGTCCGCCGGAGACGCAGATCTGCTGTTCAGGTACCCTGAGGGACTTGTGCTTTTTTCGGGGGGGGAAATGCCGGGTCGGCCCGAGTGTCACAGGGTTTTGACGTTATGGAGATATTCATGGTTGTGTTACTACGTATTACCCCTCACTGTTGCTTGGTCCATGTTGTGTTGTACCTTGCGCTGCGCTAAAGGGGGCCTGGTCCTTCTCCATTCTTTTCGCCCCTCTCTTCTCCCGCTTACGCATGGCTGAGAGGGGGCTGTTGATGTGGTTCTTATGGAACCCCTCTGGCATCCCTGTGTACGTCCCGGTCCGCCGGGCCCGGTCCGAAGTTGTTTTCTGCGATATAGCCAGTGTATACCCGCAGGTGTGTTTTGGAGTTTTTTCCTGAGGGGTTATAGGAACAACCACCTCATGTTAACCAAGAGGGTGGTTGGTTCCCTGGTGTGTTGGAGCGGAGTCAACTCCCGGGTTGACCACTTGAGTGTGCCCCCGCACGTTTCATGACGTCTGCCAATCGTGTCAGCCTTCTCTGCCTCGGCCCCTCTAGTGAGTCGGGGGGTGTTTTGTGGAGGCTGTGACATGGTGCACAACAATGCCAGCATACGCCCCTTCCGCCGGGGTGCTGTTTTCAGCTGACCCCTTTTGGCGCCTGTCTAGCCCGCAGTGCTCCAGGCTCAGTGCCTGCTGCCTGGATTGAGGGATCGACCTCTTCTGGAGGTCGTCTCCCCGGTGCGCTGCCTGCTCCCATTGTAGGTGTAGCCTCTTGAGTGCTTCGAGTTACAGCCATGCCACCCTGAACGCGCCCGATCTCGTTTGATTTCGGAGGCGGTGTAGGTTCAGGCCTGGGTTATACTTGGATGGGTGACTGCCTGAGTATGCCAGGGGCAGTGAGCCAGGCGGCGTGCTATTGGGGGGAAGGGCCTGCTCTTGGATGGGCCCTGTCCGAATACGCTGGCGATATGGGGGGCGGTGTCACTAGTGACCGCCTGGTGAGGTCTCGATGCTGTGGCGTCATTGGCCTCTCCAGGCCCCCTTTTTACGGGGGGGTCCTGTTCCTTCTGGGTCTGGGTCCTCCTTCACGCTCCGCTGCTACGGCCTTGCCACGGGGTCGGGCTTTGCTCTTGACCCCGTGATTTTAGGGGTGGTAACGAGGGTTTGTTCCTTCCGTTCGTTCCCTGGTGGCATGCGGGTTGTGCATGTGTGTACGCCCCACGGTCTGCTCACCCTGTGCGTTAAGTTGCTTGAGTTCCTCTTCGCGCAGTCGGATCCGTCTCCCTCCCGTCCTCCAATAGGGAGGGTCGGGGGGGCTCGGGTCATCCCCGGTTCTGATGGTTGTGGGGGGCCTCAGTGGGGTACATTTGTCGAGCTCACCTCTACTCAGCTCCTGTGGTGCACTATGACGCTGAGCAGAGCTACACGTAATATAACGTACGGTTATGTATATAACCATAGTTATATGAGTGTAGTGACGCTCAGCGTCAGGACTCCACTGCGGCCCTTGATCTTGCCTTGTGGTGAAAGATTGAGAAGGAGGTGAGTGCATGGCCACACCCCTGCTTATGTAGGTAGCGGATGGGGGTGTGGTCAGAAGGATGTTGGTATGTAAAGGTACATTTAGAGTTTTTATTCAGTGCACAAGTACTGAAGTGAAGTATGTGCATATGACGCTGAGCGTCACTACATTAATATAACTATGGTTATATACATAACCGTACGTTAAGGTGTTAGTGTGCAGGTTAAGGTGTTAGTGTTCAGGTTAAGGTGTTAGTGTGCAGGTTACAGTGTCTGTTTCTCCCCTCACCTGACCTCCTCTTTCTATTAAACGTGACTGTCTCAGTTATGTGAACGGGGAAGCATCAGGCTGTAGCGGCTTGGCTTAAGTTGAGCAAATGGATCAATGGATCAATCTCCATGGTCCAGATCAGCCAGTGAGTAGCCCCTTCTCAATGGACATAACAGCCAAGCGACTGAGCCGTACCTGACTCATTGTGTTTCGGAGCCAAGTATGCAGTCGGTGCAACGCACTGAATGATGTTCCGCAGCTGCTGACAGGGAGAGTCAAAGGCACCTGAGAGACAGCCTTGAGTGTGGGGAACATGTCATCATCATCCTTATTATTATTATTATCATCCAGGAAGGAACAGACACTTTGGATAGTACTTTGGATAGTAGGGACTGCATCTCTGCCTGTCCTGGCCAGGAAACACTTTGCGAGTGTGATCTCCTCTGGCAGTAGTTGGATATTGTAATGTGTGGCGAGGGGTTGCAGCAATTCCACTGAGAGAAACTGGTCTGATGCTATAATGACATGCCTGTATGCCTCTCATACGTTGTTCAGACAGACAGCCAGCCAGCCAGAAAGCATGCTGGTGCTAACCCTAGTAGATAGTTTTCTTACAAAGCCAAGCCAAGTTAGCAAACTACAACCTGCAAAAGTATTTTATAGTTAAATATATCATAGCCAATAAGATTGAAATTGCACGATTACCAATACAAGCGCGTCCTCATTATTATGTAAGAGGTTAACACTAGCACAGCCGACAAGGGGTCACATGACCCCTAGGCATTTTCAATAAATGTATCCTTGTCACTCGGTCGAGCTCCAGCTCTGTCACTCAATGACTTTTCCTAAAAGTACCCGTTTTATCTGCAGCACGGTTTCTGAAATTTCAAAATGACTTTAGGAAAATGTAATTAGAACGTTATTCCACATATGGGCCGTTTGAACAGACGAAAGTCACAGCACTTTGCGAGCGTCTAGTGCAGGGGTGGCCAACCTGTGGCTCGCGAGCCGCGTGTGGCTCTTTGCCCGTCAATGTGTGGCTCTTCCATCCAAAAATAAAATAAAAATATTATATTTAAAAAATATATATATATTTAAAAAATTATGTATTTCAGTCAAACCTACATTTCATTGTGGTAAACCTCTTCTTTTTATATTCAGATTTAATTATATAGTTTACACGGTTTATTTTTCTCATATTTCTCATATAAGCTGTCGGGTCATCTGACCCGTTCCTGGCGGGAATCAGTGGCATTTTCTCCATGACTGTGCTAGACTAGATTACTGCAACAGCATCCTCTACAGCTCACCAAACACTATCCTCAATAAACTCCAATATGTCCAAAACTCTGCTGCCCGCATGCTCACCTCCACCCGTCGCTCTGATCACATCACCCCTGTCCTCCACGACCTCCACTGGCTTCCAATCAAATACAGGATACATTTTAAAATACTACTCATCACATTTAAAGCCCTCAACAACCTTGCCCCTCCCTACCTGTCCGACCTCCTCCACCATCACACGCCCACCCGTCGCCTTAGGTCTGCAGATGCCAACCTCCTAACACCTCCCACGACCAGGCTCCGGACCTGGGGCGACAGGGCCTTTGCTGCTGCTGCCCCCTCCCTCTGGAATGCCCTCCCCAGCCATATCCGTGATGCAAACACCCTGACATCTTTTAAATCAGCCCTCAAAACTCACCTTTTCAATCTTGCTTTTGACCTCTAATTCTGTCTGTGTTATTTTATTGTCATGTATTATTTTTGTTCTGTTTTTTGTTTTGCCATAGTTTGTCTCTCCTGCCCATGTAAAGCGTCTTTGAGCACCTGGAAAAGCGCTATATAAAATAGATGTATTATTATTATTATTATTATTATTATTAATGTAGTGTACTTTGCATTTTCCATTTTCTCACGTATGAAAACGGGATTGATCTAACGTTACTAACCAACCGCTTTGTTGTTGAGGACCAGCGACTCTCCCGCACTCCCAGCTCTGTCAACGGTGTACTTCTGCAATAGGCGAGGCGTCATGGAAGAAACCAACTCGTTGGGGAAAGAGGGTTGGTAGTAGTCTGCCGCTGCGCTCTGACATATCAGTCAGGCGAAATTAAATATTAAACTGGGACATTTTAAGCTCCGGGGCTGACAGCGCTGATGCATACAACATGCTGTATATACTTTATATCTATTTATATCCCATACCTACTCCTACTAGTTATATCACTGGCCAGTGTGAATTATCGCTCTCTCTCACACACATTTTAGATGCTTTATTTATGTCCGCATAAATACAGAGTACATTAAGGACATAAAGACTAAGGGCTAGATCCACAAAGAATGGATTGCACGGAGCAAGTTGCACCCTTACTTACAATTCATTATGAATTGAAAATGGGGGATACGAGCTGAGGCTGAATTGTTTGAAAACAAAGGAGAAAGTAATGGATGGCTTGAAGATCAAGAATAATCGCATAATGGCAAGAGAGCTGTCAACTGATGAAATGGTTGTTTCATTCATGAACTTGCCAGTATACATAACTGACAAGGAGATTCTGGAGAAACTGGAGCAGTGGGGTGTCAGTGCAATGTCGCCAATAAAAAGGAGAATATGGACAGGCACAGATGTCGCGGATGGGACGTGGTACGTGAAAGTAAAGTTCATGGAACTGGTCAAATCATTACCATATTCAACACGGTTTGACACCTTGCAAGGAGTAGAACATTTCAGAGTGGTGCATGATAAGCAAATTCGAGTGTGTAGACTTTGCATTCAACCGGGACATGTACTCAGAGATTGTCCTGAGTTTAAATGCCATTAATGCAAGAAGGAAGGACATTACGCGCGTGAGTGCGAGCAGAGAGAGAAGTGCCCGGGATGTGGGGACAATTACACGCAATGTACGTGTGCAGCGGCGAACGGAGGGAGAGACGAAATACGGGGGTCTGATGAGAGCGGAGCAACAGGTGCGAAGGATGGAGCTGAGTCAGCTGACAGAGGAGAAACGGCTGAGAACCAGAGCGCGGATGGAGGAGAGGAGGACGAGGAAGAGGAAGAGGAAGATGATGAATCAAGAGAGGCATCTGAAGAGGAAGAGGAGGAAGGAGGTGACGATCAGGGGCGGGGCTAGGGGGTGGCTACTGGGGTCAAGCCCCGAATGTTTACTGAAAAGCCCTGAATCTATATTTTTTTTCTTTTTTTTTGACAATTAATCATTGTTACATGAAAATATGTTTGCACCAGATTTAGCAGAAGCTAATTTCCATCTGTAGTCTATCCAGCTGCTAACTGTATTTGAGTGAGTTAAGTCTTGGTGTCATGGTAGACTCAGACCTAAGCTTTAAATCACAATCAACAAGTTGACAAAAACATAATTCTTCCACCTTAGAAACATAGCTAAAGTACGGCCATTTATAAATCAAAAGGACGCTGAAAACCAGATCCATGCCTTTATCTCAAGCCGACTCGACTGCTGTAATGCACTCCTTACCGGCCTCCCGAAAAAATACGATGATAACTATTTTATTGCAATGCACTATTGCATTATTTTTAGTGCTGTCAAACGATTAAAATATTTAACTCGATTAATCGCATGATTGTCCATAGTTAACTCGCGATTAATCGCAAATTAATCGTTTTTTTTTTTTTTTTTTTTTATACCTTAAACAGATCTTTTTCAAGTTCCAAGTTTTAATACTCTTATCAACATGCGAGTCAACAAATGCTTGCTTTGTGCAGCCATTTAACACAAAAGGATGACCCTCATGCATTGCAAATTTGCATCAAATTCAAAACAGAGTGATGCACAAAATAACTTAAAAGAAAATAATAATTTAAAACAATGAATAAAGTGTGCATGAAATAATAGGGGAAAGAAAACGTTAGGAACTTGTTACATTCACACACACAAGGGCTGATTAATCACACACACCCCTCTCTCCCTCACACACACACTCTCCCAGCTCTTTTTCTCTTTTGCCCCTTCCTCATCTCTCTCACCCCCCTCTCTCTCTATATCTCACACACACACACACACACACACACACACACACACACACACACACACACACACACACACACACACACACACACACACACACACACACACACACACACACACACACACACACACACACACACACACACACACACACACACACACACACACACACACACACACACACACACTTCAGAAACAAACATAGTATCAATGAGAGCATCAATAATACACCTGAGTGAAGTCTAGTAAACATTTTTTTTTTTTTTTTTTTAGTTAATCTTGAGTTAAAAAAATTTGTGGCATTAATAGAATCGGGAGTTAACGCGATATTAACGCGATATATTTGACAGCCTTAATTATTTTATTCTATTTTACTAACTATTTTATTGCACTGCACTATCTTACTTTGTATCAGTGATAATCAAACCGTAAACAAAGACGCATATTAACACTTTAATCGCCGGAAACGCTGAAACACGTCTTTCCCCGCCATGCTCATTCTGCCGAAGACGCTGGACAGCGTCTTTGATATTAATATTTCAAAAATCTGTGATCGAAATCATATTTCTCCCCCGGAGACATGAGATGTACTGGTGAGCCCCTCTCAACTCTACAACGGTTCAAGAGCGCCATCTGGTGAACGATCAGCGGATCGCCCAGGGCAGAAACAGGAAGTGGAAGCTCATGTCAATTCGGTCCGATCACTCGCTAATAGTCCCAGGACTCGAGCTGATCACAACGGATAGTGATCCGTTACCAATAACTCGATAAACAACATGATTTGGACGTATATACTATTATACAACCTGGAAATGGATCGGATATTTCGACATCCCATAATAGAAACAATTCTGTTCCACGCTCATCTCCCAACGCTACGAGGAAGCTACGGTGAGTTTCAGCGTTATTTGTTAACGTCTTCGATACCAACTGCTCTAATGATCATATCACCCACACTAGATGAATGATATAACGTTGCCCACGGAATTATAAACGACCCCCCCCCCCCATCCGGTCAACATCAGATCATACGTAGTAACTCCTAGAAGCACGTACAGTTGACATTTTTTATCTCGCACAGATTCCTACCAAACTGTATTTGATCATCAATATAATGCATTTAGGGCTATAAATCAAGTTCTGGAGAAAGCTGCAGAAAATGATAAAAACATACTTATACTTTAGACCGTATTTTAGTATGAATATGTGAATGAAAAAGTATAACGTTGCTACACCCTGAATAATAGATATAGGACGTTGAATGGGCCATAGTAATGTCAATTTAGCAATATAATTTAAAAGGTTATAGCCCTGCAAAGAAGGGGAACTTCTCCATGTTAAATAGGGCTGGCGAGGGATGGTAAATTATGAATTTATGAATTTAACCCCGGCGATCAAAGTGTTAACATATGGCGCTGTTTACTGTTACTGTTGAAAGGCCAGCACCTTTTAACATGGGGATACATGGCTGTGTTTGCAGGCCGAAAGCTATATTATATATTATAGCTATGGATCTAATAATATAGTCGATTGTCATTGAGTTTCTTCCGGTCAAGATGCAAAAAACAGATAATTTTTCCATCCATACATTTCCGTTTTATACCGTCGTGAATATGAGTGTAGTTTCAGGGTGGTCTGGTGTAATTTCCAAAATGACAGACACCAAGCCACATAGTTTCAAATGGAGTGCAATAGCGACCGCAAGGTGTTAGGCGGCGGTATTGGACTTTTGAGATCTCAGACCCATCCCCAGTGATAACACAGGCTGCCGGCATGTCTTTATGAATGGAAATATTGAATAAAAGAAACAACGATGAAAACCCGACTATAATCTGGTTTTCGGGGGTCCTGGCGCTCAACGTTCGGCGAGTTAACCCTAGATCTTAGTTCCTAATATGAAAAACGATGTGATTTAATGTTCTATGTCTTACCTTGACTTTGTCTATTTTACCGCTATCTATTTTATGCTTTATGTCTGCACTTTATGCATTGCTCTTGATCTGCCAATGTTGTGCTCATGTTATGCCTGTCTTTTTGTACTGCTGTGAAGCACTTTGAGCTGCAATTCTTGTATGAAAGGTGCTATACAAACACAGTGTATTATTATTATTATTATTATTATTATTATTATTATTATTATTATTATTATTATTATTATTATTATTATTATTATTATTATTATTATTATTATTATTATTATTATTATTATTATTATTATTATTATTATTATTATTATTATTATTATTATTATTATTATTATTATTATTATTATTATTATTATTATTATTATTATTATTATTATTATTATTATTATTATTATTATTATTATTATTATTATTATTATTATTATTATTATTATTATTATTATTATTATTATTATTATTATTATTATTATTATTATAAATTATTATAGTTTGCTTCATTAATTAAAGGGTGTGAATTTAAGTGTTCTCTAGTGCCCTTTGTCCACTTTAAGGTGGTGGTATAAGTTAAAGGTTGTGGTGTCGAAGCAAAACAAATCTGGGCTAAGCCCCGGATCTCCTACAATCCTAAATCCGCCCCTGGATAACCCTAACCCTAACCCTAACCCTAACCCTAACCCTAACCCTAACCCTAACCCTAACCCTAACCCTAACCCTAACCCTAACCCTAACCCTAACCCTAACCCTAACCCTAACCCTAACCCTAACCCTAACCCTAACCCTAACCCTAACCCTAACCCTAACCCTAACCCTAACCCTAACCCTAACCCTAACCCTAACCCTAACGTGATGAGGAGGCGGAGGTGATGCAGACAGCAACGGGGGAGGACGGCCAAGGAGAAAGAGGCACAGCGACAGCACTGCAGGAGCAGAGCCATGGCTCTGTGCAGGAGGAGGGAGGTGCTACTACTGTTTCCAGCTTACAGGACAGTGGAGAAAGTCCGGAGATGACAGCTGGGCAGCAGAAGGAGAAAGGTGAGAGTGCTTCCAGCTTACATGACAGTGGAGAAAGTCAGGAGATGACAGCTGGACAGAAAGAGCCGAAAACGAGGGTGAGCAGAGTGAAGGGAGCAAGTCAGGGGGATACCCCGGAGCTTCAAGGAGATCCGAAAGGAGGTGAGAATGTACTCACAGAGAAGAGGTTCACGCACGCAGGGAGCACTGAGGAGAGGGAGAGGGTGAAAGAGGCAGAGGGGGGCAGCTCTATTTTACTCCCAGATACTACTGAGGGGGAGAGAGAACTGTCTGATGAAACAGAGATGGATTTGAGTGTGTCAAATATAAACCGGCTTAAGAGAGCTCATGCGAGGACACGTGGTGGGCGTGGGCGAGAAAAGACGAGAAAAGGACAAAATAAATGAATGTAATAATTCTTATTACATTTTCTGTCATGTGTGCTACACTAAATATTGTTTCGCTAAAGGCAAATGGTTTGAGAAGAGTAGGGAAAATGGAGGAACTTTTTATGACCTATAAAGCGGAAATAATAGTTTTACAAGAAACATGGTGGACAGAAAATGTAATGAGTGAAGTAAAAAATAAATGGAATGATGAAATATATGTGAGTAATGGAGGAGATCATGTGGGGTAGCTATATTATTGAAAAAGGGTGTTGTTAATAAGGTAAGGAAAATACATGAAGATACTGAGGGGAGAGTGTTGATAAGTGATTTTGTGTTTAATGATATTACGTATAAATTATGTAGTATTTATGCTCCAAATACGGAAAAGGAGAGGAAAGTGTTTTTTGAGGGTTTGAGGGTGCACATGTGTGATAATTGTATAATGATTGGTGATTATAATACTATGTGCACAAGATTGGATACAACAAGTACTGTAGGGTGTTTAAATTTGACACCTCTAGGAATGCACTATTTAAAATAATGGCAGAAACTGATATGGTGGATGTTTGGAGAGAAGAGAATGCAGGTAAGATTGGATACACTAGAAAGCATTGGTGATGGGTGTACTGAGGCAGAGTAGAATATACTTATGCCTTGCAAAAAGAAGTGTACAGAAGTACATTTTAAATATAGAGCACACATTTAATTATTTAAGTGACCATGCAGCTATATGTTTGGAGTTGGGGTATGAAGTGCAGATGAGAGGAGGGGGGATGTGGTGCTTGAATATAGGGGTGCTAAAATAGGAAGAGTATCAGAGAAAGATAAAGAAATATATATGTGCAGAGAAGGAAAACCAAATATATAAAGATAATGTGGGTGTGTGGTGGGGGAATGTGAAAGCTAATATAAAGAAAATAAGTATAAGATATACTAAAGCGTGGAATTATAAAAAGAAAAAATGGAATGGAGGAATGGAAATTAAGAGAAATGTTGACAGGAGAGGAGGAGAAGATACAAATAAATCCAGATCACAATATAGAGAAGTACCTTGAGCTTGAGGCTAGGTGGGAATCAAGTGAGAGGAAAAAATGTATGGGAGCAATTATAAGGAGCAAAGCTAAATATGCTTTTGAGGGAGAGAGGTGTACCTCTTTCTTTTTAATATTGGAAAAAATAAGCAAAGGAAAACATATATAAGAGAAATTGAAAATTAAGAAGGTGAAAAAATGAATGATCTTGTTGGTGTTTTGGATACTGTAGAGTATTTTTATAGGAAACTATACAAAAGTGAAGGGAATGATAATGAGTGTGTAAATATTGTGTAAAATACCGTGAAAATGAGGTTGGAGAAAAGTGATAAGAATATGTGTGATGGAGAAATAACTGAGAAGGAAGTGAGAGAGGCAATTCATGGCCTGCAGATCAACAAAAGTCCAGGGCCCTCATTCATCAACGTGTCTTACGCACAGATATGTGCTTAACCTGTGCGTACAACCATTTCTAAGCAAAGAGTGGGATTCATCAATTTCAACTTGAACTTGACTTCGTGCTTATGTGTACGCACAGCTCGGAGCACACTTAGCTGACGCCCAGTGGTAGAATATATTATTACAACAAGGAAATGAGCTTCTGTGCATTAGTTTCAACACTGGCATGTTCTGTATGAACCGTAATTCATTATAGTTCATTGTAAAATAGCAACAGTAGTGTAATTATGGTCAAAACCCTATAAATAGCATTTGGAATAATAGATCTTTCTCTCAGAATGAATGCAGCATGGTTTATATAGCGTTATCGGAATATACGGGGTGTACTGACTGACTGCGCTCCGCGTAGCTCAACTCGTTATTATTTTGCGCACAGACCGCAGAAACACGGGAATGTTTTGATTATATTTAAAAGGCTTTACGTTAAACGAAACAAGTGGAATTTCGAAGCTGTAAGCAGAATACAAGTCATATGAACACCCACGATATAGTGTTCTTCCCCCTTTTTACTGTATAAGAAATAATAAAAAACGCATTGCAATGACACCAGGGTGTATGTGTATTACAAAACCCTTGCAATAATGTGTCTTAAATGAATGAAAAGCATACATGCTCTGGACACAGAGCATATCGTGTGGGTGATATGACTTGTATTATGCTTACAGAATTCCAGGTATTTAGTTTTACAATGTCAAAGCCTTTTAATGTAAATCAAAACGTTCCCGTATTTCTGCAATCTATGTGCAAAATAATAATGAGTTGAGTTCTAACAAAGAACATATTACATGCTGGTATGCTGATAGAGTAAACTATTATATGAATATGATATGATATAAGGTATACACTGGTCCGTCGCATACACTGGTATGCGCAAGTTACTGTTGCATAATGTAGGCTATGGCTGCTATTATATGTAATTCATATAGGCTACCTAATAGTATATGATTTTTAGTAATACCGACAACAAAATAGATGCCTCTAAAAATCATATAGCCAATCGAACACAACTAATAAAGGCATTCATATTACAGCACGGTTATAATGACACACAACCAACGCCAAACAGTGGTCAACGAACGGTCTTTATTAGTATTTTGAGCTGTCCAGGCAGAATTGCAGCAATGGTCTTAGGGAGCCGTTGATATCTGACATTACCGTTTACAAGTCCGCCTTTTATTTATCCCATAACACGCGTTGTGTCTTCTTGGTTCGACAGCAGTAAACAATCTCCGTGAAGTTTCTCAGAGTTCCGCTCGGGTCAGTCCATTATTTCACATCCCATGGGGGGTGTTTCATCACTTTCATGACCATATATGGATAATCATGCACGAGCATTGACGGTAGAACAAGGTGGTATTTATCAACACGGAGGAGCATAGGACCTGCGTACGCACGGTTGATAAATCCCAATATTTCTGTGCATGCACAACTTCTAAATTCTGTGCTTACGTGTGGAAATAGAACATTTTCTACGTCACGTTGATGAATGAGGGCCCAGGGCTAGATGGATTGTCTGGAGAGTTTTACAAAACCTTTGTTGATTTGCTGGCACCAATATTATTGAATGTATATAAAGAAAAGGGCGGCTAGGTGGTGTAGTGGGCAAGGCACTCGCCACCAGTGTGGAGACGCTAGGATTCGCGTGTTCGAATCCAGCTCTCCACATTGTTTTCAGTTTAGCTGGTCGTCCGCAGTAATACACATTGGCCGTATTACGGGGAGGGAAAACTGAAGGGTGGGGATCGAACGTTGTGAACAAGCGACTCCTACAAGTCGGTTGGTGCGCCTGCGCAGTAGAATCAGGAAGTGTCGGGGGCAGCGTGAACCTCCCACGCGTTACTCCTCGACACTGAGAGATCGAGCTGCGCAGGTGAAAAGATGCGACTGCTGTTACCTCAAGTACCGGAGGGGACTTGTGCTATGTATGACTTAGTCCACATTGCAGCCGGCTTGTGGGAGGCAAGAAACAGCGTTCGTGACAGGGGAGGGTTGAATTGGATGATACGAAATTGGAAGGAATTACTACTGGAGTTTTGACTTTATTATTTAAAAACAAAGGCAGTAAAACTAGGTTAGAGAATTTCAGGCCAATAAGTTTGTTGAACGGAGATTATAAGGTGTTGGCAAAGATCTTGGCTAATAGAATAAAAAGGGTGATTAGGAGCATAATAGCGCCGACGCAAGCCTACAGTATACCTGGAAGAGACATATCTGAAACTATCAGAACGATAAAAGATGTGATAAAATATGTAACAGGTAGGGATGAAGAATGTGCTTAAGTGTAGACCTAAACAAAGCTTTTGATCATGTGGAACATGAGTTCTTATTGAAAACAATTAATATTTTTGGGTTTGGTGAAAGAATTATAAAATTGATAAAACTTTTGTATACAGATGCAAAGAGTTGTGTAAAGTGCAATGGGTGCATCACAGATGTCTTTACTTTAGAACGGTCCGTGAGGCAGGGGTGTCCACTTTCAGCTTTGCTGTACACAATTTCTGCAGAGCCACTTGCAACTTATGTTAAAAGTATGAAGGAAATTGTAGGAATTGGTGAGTCTGGTGCACCAATATGCGGATGATATTACCTTCACAGTAAGGAATATTGACAGTGTAAGTAGAATAATGGAGTGTCTGCAGGTGTATGGTAGGGCATCAGGGGCTAAGATAAATGTGGATAAGTCGGAATTATTATGTATAGGTAATTTGAATATAGATAAATGTGTTTTCCCTTTTAAAATGGCGGAGGAGCACATCAACATTTTGGGGATATGGATAGGGGTGAATGATAGTAAAGAGAGGGATTTAACGTGGACAGGTATAGTAAATAAAATAAGTCAGATGCTTCAGTATTGGAAACAGAGGTGTTTGAAGCTAAAAGACAAGGTAATTATAGTAAATAGCTTATTAATGTCAAAATGTATGTATGCTTTAAGTGTGTTGGACATGCCAGAGACAGTAGAAAATGCTGTGAATGGAGTAGTAAAAGATTTCCTGTGGGAAGGGAAGATGGCTAAAATAGCTCACAAGACTCTGATAGGTAAGTGCAGTGAAGGTGGTTTAAATTTGTTTGATTTTAAGGTAAGGAAAAAAACTGTAAGAAGTCCTTTTGTGATAGCACAGAGTATGGCTGGAAGCTTTTTTTCAGAGAGTGTGTAGTGAAGGTAGGCAAGTGTGGGGACAATGGTCTGTTCATGGGCTTTAAACAGAAAAAAACAGAAGGGGATACCTGGTTTGTATAGGGAGGTACTGCAGGCGTGGGCCGAGTTCTTGCCCAATGTAGAATACTTATGTACAGAGTTAGAAATGGTCTTTAACCAACCTGTATTTCTAAACCCTAAAGTAAGTATTAATGAGAGTGTTTTGTATAATACAGTTTTTTGGAGAGCAGGAATAAGACAGGTGAAGGATTGTGTGTATGAGTTTGTACCGGGCTTCCTCCCGGTACGGGCTTTATATGACACAGTGATAGAATTGGATGAGGAATACAGCTCAGCTCAGTTTCCTCTGGTTTTGAAAACATTTAAAGTGCGTTTCCAAGACAGTGGAGAGAGAGAATAGATAATGAGTGTGGGACAAATAAAATATGTGGACTGCCAGAGTTGAAGGTAGGGAGGGGAGAGAAGCAGAAAGATATAGGTAGTGTAAAAAGTAAAGAAATATATAGATTTTTTGTCTTGAAGGAAAAGAAGATACCAGCATCAGAGCAGGTTTGGGAGAGGGTCTTTCCGGGGATGGTGGGAGGGACTATTTGGGGCAATGTAGATATAAAGTTTAATAGTATAGAGTGTGAACATAATGATTTTATGCTGAAACACAATAGGATGTACACAAAAACTGTGTTAAATCATATTGATAATAGCATAAGTAGAGTATGTGATGTGTGCAATGACAAAGATGAATCTTTTATGCATATGCTTATGGAATGCGATGGCCTGCAGATGTTTCATACAAGGCTGAAAGAGGGCCTGGGGGTGAACTGGGGAGAGGGGAGGGAGAATGGGGGGGATTGAAAAAAAAGGTTTTTGTTTGGGTTTTTTTATGGTAAAAAGGAGGAGAAAAACTTGATGAATTATGTATTGAGCCATGCTAGATATGCTATTGTGTACAGAAGAAGGATAGCTTTTTTTTTTATCAAAAGAAGGTGGCGGTGTGGCCTTTGTTTAAAAGCATGATGAAAAAAGATCTAAAACTGGCTGAAAAATATATGAGTAAAGAAATGTTTGAGAAATGGTTTATTGACAGCGGTTCGATTCCCGCTCCTCCCCGGGCAGCGTGTCGATGTGTCCTTGAGCAAGACACTTAACCCCTAATTGCTGCCGATGAGCAGGTTGGCACCTTGCATGGTTGCCTCCGCCGTCGGTGTGTGAGTGGGTAATATGTAAGTAAGAAATTGTAAAGCGATTTGGATAAAAGCGCTATATAAAAAAGCAGCCATTTACCATTCTTTGTGGATCCAGCTCTAACAGTGCAATTAGCTCATTGGGAGTCATTCAATATACGGTTGTGACTGTGCAGCGTGCATCATACACATACAATATGATGATACAGATGATGTTTCAAAAACAGATAACAATAGCATTCCCGTAAAACTATATGGGTACAAAAAGCAACGCCGTCTCCAAATAGAGCGGAGCTACCAATAATAGCAGATATAGAGCGATACCTTGCTAACTGTTTAGCCTTTCTCTTGGAGATGTGGGCCATCTGAAGGACACACACACACACACACACACACACACACACACACACACACACACACACACACACACACACACACACACACATTGTACCACTGAAGGGACTGGGGGCACCCTGGGGGGGGGGGGTGGCTGCAGCTCATGGGGGGTCCCACGAGGCCCCTTCTTTAATCCGCCGTGTATTTTTTACAGCTTGGCTGCTTTCATCTTTTTACAGATGACTCCCCAAAACCAGATCCTGTCATTTATACCGACGTGAACCAGGGTGCTTTCAGCCCGCGAGCCCCACCACACACACACACACACACCACACACACACACACACACACACACACACACACACACACACACACACACACACACACACACACACACACACACACACACACACGCACATGTGCTTAAACATGATGCATGCACTGTGACAAGCGACACACACACACACACACACACGCATGCACGCACGCACACACACACACACACACACACACACACACACACACACACACACACACACACACACACACACACACACATACATACACACACACACACACCAAAGTCACAGTATACCAGTCTGCCCGTTCATGCTGTTATTAAAAGAGGCAGCCTGTATTTTATGGACCTTCTGTTTGCCAAGTCCACTTCCTCCTCGTCACAACGTAACAAGCTGCTCCTTAGCCATACCGCAAGCACACACACACACACAGACACACACACACACACACACACACACACACACACACACACACACACACACACACACACACACACACACACACACACACACACACACACACACACACACACACACACACACACACACACACACACACACACACACACACACATACATATGTGTCCACACACACACACACACACACACACACACACACACACACACACACACACACACACACACACACACACACACACACACACATACGTGTCCACACACACACGCACACGCACACGTTCTTACACGGCCAACAGCTAAGCCTGGCCTTGGTTACAACCGGATGAATATTTTTGGAAGTGAAATTAAAACAGCAAATTGTTAACGGCTTATCTGGTGTTTGCAATGCTGTCTCCCTGTCTCCTCTCTCTCTCTCTCTCTCTCTTTCCCTCTCTCTCTCTCTCTCTCTCTCTCTCTCTCTCTCTCTCTCTCTCTCTCTCTCTCTCTCTCTCTCTCTCTCTCTCTCCCTCTCTGCACTCTTTCTTCTGTCCTCTACTCTCCTCCTCTCCTCTCCCCATTTCCTCCTTTTCTCAATTTTCTCCTCCCTCTCCTCCTCCCTCTCCTCCTTCTCTTCCTCCCTCTCCTCCCCCCTCTCCTCCACCTCCTCCACCCTCTCGGCCCTTCTCTAGTCTTCCTCTCCCACTTTGCATCACATCTCTCCTTCCTCCTCCCCCCCTCCCTTCTTGCCATCTCATTTCCCTCTCCCTTTCTCCTTCCTTTCTCACCTCCTCGATCCTCCTTGTTCGGCCTCTTTCACTGAGAGTCAACAGTGAGTCAGCGGTTTATCCTCCTTATCGCAGCTTAGTCGCCTAAAATGAATGAACGAACAAACAAATTAATGAATGCATGAATGAACACTCGATATGTGGAGTGAAACTGTGGAACAGTCTAAATGTGGTGCTAAAGCAATGTCCAAACATGAGACAATTCAAACTGATGTATAAGGAAATTATGTTCACAAGGTACAGGGATGAGGAAGGGACTTGATATTCACGGGTGTTTTTCTTTTCTTTTCTATTTTATTTTATTTTATACATATATAGTTTTTGTTTTTTTGTTTTGCATATATATATATATATTTTTTTTTTCTTTTCTTTTTTATGTTTAAAATAGTACACTCATTTGAGTAGTGGAAAAGGGGTAGGATTAAATAAGTGTATACTTCTTCCTACTCCTTTTCGAACATGCAGATTGAGTTGTTTTGCTTTTTGTTATTGTTTGTTGTATTCATTGCATGTTCGCAATAAAGACTTCAAATAAGAAAAATAAAAAATCAAACCAATGAATGCATGAAAGAATGCATGAATGTATGAACGAATAAATGGATGAATGAACACATTAATGAATGAACAAATTAATGAACAAATTAATGAATGAATGAACAAATGAATAAATTAATGACTCTATCAGTAATTAAGAAAATGGATGATTAACATGGCCTTGTCAGATGTCAGAGACCTGATTGATAATTTGGCCAGAGAGGTCGGGGGAAAACCCCTAATCTTTACCATATGTCCTGGGTTATTTGGCAATGAGTTGGGACCTAATTTACAACCTCATTTAACCTAATTTAATTGAATTGAAGAGTTATGCTGTTTAAAGGTTAGTGATAAAAAAAATGTGATGAATCATGAAGACTAAGAACGGACCCCTATCTCGTTTCTCCTCCCTCTGCCCTAGCTCCCTTTCTCCTCTCCTCCTCCTTCTCTCCATCCCTCCTCAACCCCCCCCCCCCTCTCAGTTGCTCTCCGCTTCTCTCTTGTCCTCCTCCTTCCCCTCCCTCCACATCACTCTCCCCCTCTCTTTCCTCTCCTCCTCTCTCTTCTCCTTTCCCTCGCTCCACATCACTCTCCCCCTCTCTTTCCTCTCCTCCTCTCTCTTCTCCTTTCCCTCGCTCCACATCACTCTCCCCCTCTCTTTTCTCTCCTCCTCTCTCTTCTCCTTTCCCTCCCTCCACATCACTCTCCCCCTCTCTTTCCTCTCCTCCTCTCTTTTCTCCTTTCCCTCGCTCCACATCACTCTCCCCCTCTCTTTGCTCTCCTCCTCCTCTCTCTTCTCCTTTCCCTCGCACCACATCACTCTCCCCCTCTCTTTCCTCTCCTCCTCCTCTCTCTTCTACTTTCCCTCGCACCACATCACTCTCCCCCTCTCTTTCCTCTCCTCCTCCTCTCTCTTCTACTTTCCCTCGCTCCACATCACTCTCCCCCTCTCTTTCCTCTCCTCCTATCTCTTCTACTTTCCCTCGATCCACATCACTCTCCCCCCTTTTTCCTCTCCTCCTCCTCTCTCTTCTACTTTCCCTCGCTCCACATCACTCTCCCCCTCTATTTCCTCTCCTCCTCTCTGTTCTCCTTTCCCTCGATCCACATCACTCTCCCCCTCTCTTTCCTCTCCTCCTCCTCTCTCTTTTCCTTTCCCTCGCACCACATCACTCTCCCCCTCTCTTTCCTCTCCTCCTCTCTCTCTCTTCTCCTTTCCCTCGCTCCACATCACTCTCCCCCTCTCTTTCCTCTCCTCCTCCTCTCTCTTTTCCTTTCCCTCGCACCACATCACTCTCCCCCTCTCTTTCCTCTCCTCCTCTCTCTCTCTTCTCCTTTCCCTCGTTCCACATCACTCTCCCACTCTCTTTCCTCTCCTCCTCTCTCTCTCTTCTCCTTTCCCTCGCTCCACATCACTCTCCCCTCTCTTCCCTCTCCTCCTCTCGCTTCTCCTTTCCCTCGCACCACATCACTCTCCCCCTCTCTTTCCTCTCCTCCTCTCTGTTCTCCTTTCCCTCGCTCCACATCACTCTCCCCTCTCTTTCCTCTCCTCCTCTCTCTTCTCCTTTCCCTCCCACCACATCACTCTTCCCCTCTCTTTCCTCTCCTCCTCTCTCTTCTACTTTCCCTCGCACCACATCACTCTCCCCCTCTCTTTCCTCTCCTCCTCTCTGTTCTCCTTTCCCTCGCTCCACATCACTCTCCCCTCTCTTTCCTCTCCTCCTCTCTGTTCTCCTTTCCCTTGCACCACATCACTCTCCCCCTCTCTTCCCTCTCCTCCTCTCTTCTCCTTTCCCTCGCAGCACATCACTCTCCCCCTCTCTTTCCTCTCCTCCTCTCTCTCTCTTCTCCTTTCCCTCACTCCACATCACTCTCCCCCTCTCTTTCCTCTCCTCCTCTCTTTTCTCCTTTCCCTCGCTCCACATCACTCTCCCCCTCTCTTTGCTCTCCTCCTCCTCTCTCTTCTCCTTTCCCTCGCACCACATCACTCTCCCCCTCTCTTTCCTCTTCTCCTCCTCTCTCTTTTCCTTTCCCTCGCACCACATCACTCTCCCCCTCTCTTTCCTCTCCTCCTCTCTCTCTCTTCTCCTTTCCCTCGCTCCACATCACTCTCCCCCTCTCTTTCCTCTCCTCCTCTCGCTTCTCCTTTCCCTCGCACCACATCACTCTCCCCCTCTCTTTCCTCTCCTCCTCTCTGTTCTCCTTTCCCTCGCTCCACATCACTCTCCCCTCTCTTTCCTCTCCTCCTCTCTCTTCTCCTTTCCCTCGCACCACATCACTCTCCCCCTCTCTTTCCTCTCCTCCTCTCTGTTCTCCTTTCCCTCGCTCCACATCACTCTCCCCTCTCTTCCCTCTCCTCCTCTCTTCTCCTTTCCCTCGCAGCACATCACTCTCCCCCTCTCTTTCCTCTCCTCCTCTTTCTCTCTTCTCCTTTCCCTCACTCCACATCACTCTCCCCCTCTCTTTCCTCTCCTCCTCTCTCTTCTCCTTTCCCTCACTCCACATCACTATCCCCCTCTCTTTCCTCTCCTCCTCTCTGTTCTCCTTTCCCTTACACCACATCACTCTCCCCCTCTATTTCCTCTCCTCCTCCTCTCTTCTCCTTTCCCTCGCTCCACATCACTCTCCCCCTCTCTTTTCTCTCCTCCTCTCTCTTCTCCTTTCCCTCGCTCCACATCACTCTCCCCCTCTCTTTTCTCTCCTCCTCTCTCTTCTCCTTTCCCTCCCTCCACATCACTCTCCCCCTCTCTTTCCTCTCCTCCTCCTCTATCTTCTCCTTTCCCTCGCTCCACATCACTCTCCCCCTCTCTTTCCTCTCCTCCTCTCTCTTCTCCTTTCCCTCGCTCCACATCACTCTCCCCCTCTCTTTGCTCTCCTCCTCCTCTCTCTTCTCCTTTCCCTCGCACCACATCACTCTCCCCCTCTCTTTCCTCTCCTCCTCTCTGTTCTCCTTTCCCTTGCACCACATCACTCTCCCCCTCTCTTCCCTCTCCTCCTCTCTTCTCCTTTCCCTCGCTCCACATCACTCTCCCCCTCTCTTTTCTCTCCTCCTCTCTCTTCTCCTTTCCCTCCCTCCACATCACTCTCCCCCTCTCTTTCCTTTCCTCCTCCTCTCTCTTCTACTTTCCCTCGCACCACATCACTCTCCCCCTCTCTTTCCTCTCCTCCTCTCTCTTCTACTTTCCCTCGCTCCACATCACTCTCCCCCTCTCTTTCCTCTCCTCCTCTCTCTTCTCATTTCCCTCGCTCCACATCACCCTCCCCCTCTCTTTCCTCTCCTCCTCTCTGTTCTCCTTTCCCTCCCTGCACACCACTCTCCCCCTCTCTTTCCTCTCCTCCTCCTCTATCTTCTCCTTTTCCTCGCTCCACATCACTCTCCCCCTCTTTCCTTTCCTCCTCCTCTCTCTTCTACTTTCCCTCGCACCACATCACTCTCCCCCTCTCTTTCCTCTCCTCCTCTCTGTTATCCTTTCCCTCCCTCCACACCACTCTCCCCCTCTCTTTCCTCTCCTCCTATCTCTTCTACTTTCCCTCGATCCACATCACTCTCCCCCCTTTTTCCTCTCCTCCTCCTCTCTCTTCTACTTTCCCTCGCTCCACATCACTCTCCCCCTCTCTTTCCTCTCCTCCTCCTCTCTTCACCTTTCCCTCGCTCCACATCACTCTCCCCCTCTATTTCCTCTCCTCCTCTCTGTTCTCCTTTCCCTCGATCCACATCACTCTCCCCCTCTCTTTCCTCCCCTCCCCCTCTCTCTTTTCCTTTCCCTCGCACCACATCACTCTCCCCCTCTCTTTCCTCTCCTCCTCTCTCTCTCTTCTCCTTTCCCTCGCTCCACATCACTCTCCCCATCTCTTTCCTCTCCTCCTCTCGCTTCTCCTTTCCCTCGCACCACATCACTCTCCCCCTCTCTTTCCTCTCCTCCTCTCTGTTCTCCTTTCCCTCGCACCACATCACTCTCCCCCTCTCTTTCCTCTCCTCCTATCTCTTCTACTTTCCCTCGATCCACATCACTCTCCCCCCTTTTTCCTCTCCTCCTCCTCTCTCTTCTACTTTCCCTCGCTCCACATCACTCTCCCCCTCTCTTTCCTCTCCTCCTCCTCTATTCACCTTTCCCTCGCTCCACATCACTCTCCCCCTCTATTTCCTCTCCTCCTCTCTGTTCTCCTTTCCCTCGATCCACATCACTCTCCCCCTCTCTTTCCTCTCCTCCTCCTCTCTCTTTTCCTTTCCCTCGCACCACATCACTCTCCCCCTCTCTTTCCTCTCCTCCTCTCTCTCTCTTCTCCTTTCCCTCGCTCCACATCACTCTCCCCCTCTCTTTCCTCTCCTCCTCTCGCTTCTCCTTTCCCTCGCACCACATCACTCTCCCCCTCTTTTTCCTCTCCTCCTCTCTGTTCTCCTTTCCCTCGCTCCACATCACTCTCCCCTCTCTTTCCTCTCCTCCTCTCTCTTCTCCTTTCCCTCGCACCACATCACTATCCCCCTCTCTTTCCTCTCCTCCTCTCTGTTCTCCTTTCCCTCGCTCCACATCACTCTCCCCTCTCTTCACTCTCCCCCTCTCTTTCCTCTCCTCCTCTCTCTTCTCCTTTCCCTCGCTCCACATCACTCTCCCCTCTCTTCCCTCTCCTCCTCTCTTCTCATTTCCCTCGCAGCACATCACTCTCCCCCTCTCTTTCCTCTCCTCCTCTCTCTCTTCTCCTTTCCCTCACTCCATATCACTCTCCCCCTCTCTTTCCTCTCCTCCTCTCTGTTCTCCTTTCCCTCGCTCCACATCACTCTCCCCCTCTCTTTCCTCTCCTCTCTCTCTCCCTTCCAAAGAAAATCACCTCAAAACCTCATGTGAAAAGGAACAATTACACTGTTTTGGACACACACTGTATCTTTTCATGTTGATTTTCCACATGTGAACTGGAGGGACCTGTTATTATTCAATGTGAATATGTTAGCCCTATTATCGGTCCTCACTCCACAATGGTGGGACGACATTCCCACCACAGTCAGGACAGCTGAAACCATCACAGTCAACACAGACAGCTGAAACCATCACAGTCAGGACAGCTGAAACCATCACAGTCAGGACAGACAGCTGAAACCATCACAGTCAGGACAGCTGAAACCATCACAGTCAGGACAGACAGCTGAAACCAACACAGTCGGGACAGACAGCTGAAACCATCACAGTCAGGACAGACAGCTGAAACCATCACAGTCAGGACAGACAGCTGAAACCATCACAGTCAGGACAGCTGAAACCATCACAGTCAGGACAGCTGAAACCATCACAGTCAGGACAGCTGAAACCATCACAGTCAGGACAGACAGCTGAAACCATCACAGTCAGGACAGCTGAAACCATCACAGTCAGGACAGCTGAAACCATCACAGTCAGGACAGACAGCTGAAACCATCACAGTCAGGACAGACAGCTGAAACCATCACAGTCAGGACAGCTGAAACAACCACAGTCAGGACAGACAGCTGAAACCATCACAGTCAGGACAGCTGAAACCATCACAGTCAGGACAGCTGAAACCATCACAGTCAGGACAGCTGAAACCACCACAGTCAGGACAGCTGAAACCACCACAGTCAGGACAGATGAAACCATAACAGTCAGGACAGCTGAAACCATCACAGTCAGGACAGACAGCTGAAACCATCACAGTCAGGACAGACAGCTGAAACCATCACAGTCAGGACAGCTGAAACCACCACAGTCAGGACAGCTGAAACCATCACAGTCAGGACAGACAGCTGAAACCATCACAGTCAGGACAGCTGAAACCATCACAGTCAGGACAGACAGCTGAAACCAACACAGTCAGGACAGACAGCTGAAACCAACACAGTCAGGACAGACAGCTGAAACCATCACAGTCAGGACAGACAGCTGAAACCATCACAGTCAGGACAGACAGCTGAAACCATCACAGTCAGGACAGCTGAAACAACCACAGTCAGGACAGACAGCTGAAACCATCACAGTCAGGACAGCTGAAACCATCACAGTCAGGACAGCTGAAACCATCACAGTCAGGACAGCTGAAACCACCACAGTCAGGACAGCTGAAACCACCACAGTCAGGACAGATGAAACCATCACAGTCAGGACAGCTGAAACCATCACAGTCAGGACAGACAGCTGAAACCATCACAGTCAGGACAGCTGAAACCACCACAGTCAGGACAGCTGAAACCACCACAGTCAGGACAGCTGAAACCATCACAGTCAGGACAGACAGCTGAAACTATCACAGTCAGGACAGCTGAAACCATCACAGTCAGGACAGACAGCTGAAACCAACACAGTCAGGACAGACAGCTGAAACCATCACAGTCAGGACAGACAGCTGAAACCATCACAGTCAGGACAGACAGCTGAAACCATCCCAGTCAGGACAGCTGAAACCATCACAGTCAGGACAGCTGAAACCATCACAGTCAGGACAGCTGAAACCATCACAGTCAGGACAGACAGCTGAAACCATCACAGTCAGGACAGCTGAAACCATCACAGTCAGGACAGCTGAAACCATCACAGTCAGGACAGACAGCTGAAACCATCACAGTCAGGACAGACAGCTGAAACCATCACAGTCAGGACAGCTGAAACGACCACAGTCAGGACAGACAGCTGAAACCATCACAGTCAGGACAGCTGAAACCATCACAGTCAGGACAGCTGAAACCATCACAGTCAGGACAGCTGAAACCACCACAGTCAGGACAGCTGAAACCACCACAGTCAGGACAGATGAAACCATCACAGTCAGGACAGCTGAAATCATCACAGTCAGGACAGACAGCTGAAACCATCACAGTCAGGACAGCTGAAACCACCACAGTCAGGACAGCTGAAACCACCACAGTCAGGACAGCTGAAACCACCACAGTCAGGACAGATGAAACCATCACAGTCAGGACAGACAGCTGAAACCATCATGGTCAGGACAGCTGAAACCACCACAGTCAGGACAGACAGCTGAAACCACCACAGTCAGGACAGCTGAAACCATCACAGTCAGGACAGACAGCTGAAACCACCACATTCAGGACAGCTGAAACCACCACAGTCAGGACAGACAGCTGAAACCATCACAGTCAGGACAGACAGCTGAAACCATCACAGTCAGGACAGACAGCTGAAACCATCACAGTCAGGACAGACAGCTGAAACCACCACAGTCAGGACAGCTGAAACCATCACAGTCAGGACAGACAGCTGAAACCATCACAGTCAGGACAGCTGAAACCATCACAGTCAGGACAGCTGAAACCATCACAGTCAGGACAGACAGCTGAAACCATCACAGTCAGGACAGCTGAAACCACCTCAGTCAGGACAGACAGCTGAAACCATCACAGTCAGGACAGACAGCTGAAACCATCACAGTCAGGACAGCTGAAACCATCACAGTCAGGACAGACAGCTGAAACCACCACAGTCAGGACAGCTGAAACCATCACAGTCAGGACAGCTGAAACCACCACAGTCAGGACAGCTGAAACCACCACAGTCAGGAGAGCTGAAACCACCACAGTCAGGACAGCTGAAACCACCACAGTCAGGACAGACAGCTGAAACCATCACAGTCAGGACAGACAGCTGAAACCACCACAGTAAGGACAGCTGAAACCACCACAGTCAGGACAGCTGAAACCACCACAGTCAGGACAGCTGAAACCACCACAGTCAGGACAGCTGAAACCACCACAGTCAGGACAGACAGCTGAAACCATCACAGTCAGGACAGACAGCTGAAACCACCACAGTAAGGACAGCTGAAACCACCACAGTCAGGACAGCTGAACCCACCACAGTCAGGACAGCTGAAACCACCACAGTCAGGACAGCTGAAACCACCAGTCAGGACAGCTGAAACCATCACAGTCAGGACAGACAGCTGAAACCACCACAGTCAGGACAGCTGAAACCATCACAGTCAGGACAGACAGCTGAAACCATCACAGTCAGGACAGCTGAAACCACCACAGTCAGGACAGCTGAAACCATCACAGTCAGGACAGACAGCTGAAACCATCACAGTCAGGACAGCTGAAACCATCACAGTCAGGGCAGCTGAAACCATCACAGTCAGGACAGCTGAAACCATCACAGTCAGGACAGCTGAAACCATCACAGTCAGGGCAGCTGAAACCATCAGTCAGGACAGCTGAAACCATCACAGTCAGGGCAGCTGAAACCACCACAGTCAGGACAGCTGAAACCATCACAGTCAGGACAGACAGCTGAAACCATCACAGTCAGGACAGCTGAAACCATCACAGTCAGGGCAGCTGAAACCATCACAGTCAGGACAGCTGAAACCATCACAGTCAGGACAGCTGAAACCACCACAGTAAGGACAGCTGAAACCACCACAGTCAGGACAGCTGAAACCACCACAGTCAGGACAGACAGCTGAAACCATCACAGTCAGGACAGCTGAAACCATCACAGCCAGGACAGCTGAAACCATCACAGTCAGGACAGACAGCTGAAACCATCACAGTCAGGACAGACAGCTGAAACCATCACAGTCAGGACAGCTGAAACCACCACAGTCGGGACAGACAGCTGAAACCATCACACTCAGGGCAGCTGAAACCATCACAGTCAGGACAGCTGAAACCATCACAGTCAGGACAGACAGCTGAAACCATCACAGTCAGGACAGACGGCTGAAACCATCACAGTCAGGACAGCTGAAACCACCACAGTCAGGACAGCTGAAACCACCACAGTCAGGACAGCTGAAACCATCACAGTCAGGACAGACAGCTGAAACCATCACAGTCAGGACAGACGGCTGAAACCATCACAGTCAGGACAGCTGAAACCACCACAGTCAGGACAGCTGAAACCACCACAGTCAGGACAGACAGCTGAAACCATCACAGTCAAGACAGCTGAAACCATCACAGTCAGGACAGCTGAAACCATCACAGTCAGGACAGACAGCTGAAACCACCACAGTCAGGACAGACAGCTGAAACCACCACAGTCAGGACAGCTGAAACCATCACAGTCAGGACAGACAGCTGAAACCACCACAGTCAGGACAGACAGCTGAAACCATCACAGTCAGGACAGACAGCTGAAACCATCACAGTCAGGACAGCTGAAACCACCACAGTCAGGACAGACAGCTGAAACCATCACAGTCAGGACAGCTGAAACCACCACAGTCAGGACAGCTGAAACCACCACAGTCAGGACAGCTGAAACCACCACAGTCAGGACAGACAGCTGAAACCATCACAGCCAAGACAGCTGAAACCATCACAGTCAGGACAGCTGAAACCATCACAGTCAGGACAGACAGCTGAAACCACCACAGTCAGGACAGACAGCTGAAACCACCACAGTCAGGACAGCTGAAACCATCACAGTCAGGACAGACAGCTGAAACCACCACAGTCAGGACAGACAGCTGAAACCATCACAGTCAGGACAGCTGAAACCATCACAGTCAGGACAGACAGCTGAAACCATCACAGTCAGGACAGACAGCTGAAACCATCACAGTCAGGACAGCTGAAACGACCACAGTCAGGACAGACAGCTGAAACCATCACAGTCAGGACAGCTGAAACCATCACAGTCAGGACAGCTGAAACCATCACAGTCAGGACAGCTGAAACCACCACAGTCAGGACAGCTGAAACCACCACAGTCAGGACAGATGAAACCATCACAGTCAGGACAGCTGAAATCATCCCAGTCAGGACAGACAGCTGAAACCATCACAGTCAGGACAGCTGAAACCACCACAGTCAGGACAGCTGAAACCACCACAGTCAGGACAGCTGAAACCACCACAGTCAGGACAGATGAAACCATCACAGTCAGGACAGACAGCTGAAACCACCACAATCAGGACAGCTGAAACCATCACAGTCAGGACAGACAGCTGAAACCACCACATTCAGGACAGCTGAAACCACCACAGTCAGGACAGACAGCTGAAACCATCACAGTCAGGACAGACAGCTGAAACCATCACAGTCAGGACAGACAGCTAAAACCATCACAGTCAGGACAGCTGAAACCACCACAGTCAGGACAGACAGCTGAAACCATCACAGTCAGGACAGACAGCTAGACAGCTGAAACCACCACAGTCAGGACAGCTGAAACCATCACAGTCAGGACAGACAGCTGAAACCATCACAGTCAGGACAGCTGAAACCATCACAGTCAGGACAGACAGCTGAAACCATCACAGTCAGGACAGACAGCTGAAACCATCACAGTCAGGACAGCTGAAACCACCTCAGTCAGGACAGACAGCTGAAACCATCACAGTCAGGACAGACAGCTGAAACCATCACAGTCAGGACAGCTGAAACCATCACAGTCAGGACAGACAGCTGAAACCACCACAGTCAGGACAGCTGAAACCATCACAGTCAGGACAGCTGAAACCACCACAGTCAGGACAGCTGAAACCACCACACTCAGGACAGCTGAAACCACCACAGTCAGGACAGCTGAAACCACCACAGTCAGGACAGACAGCTGAAACCATCACAGTCAGGACAGACAGCTGAAACCACCACAGTAAGGACAGCTGAAACCACCACAGTCAGGACAGCTGAAACCACCACAGTCAGGACAGCTGAAACCACCACAGTCAGGACAGCTGAAACCACCACAGTCAGGACAGACAGCTGAAACCATCACAGTCAGGACAGACAGCTGAAACCACCACAGTAAGGACAGCTGAAACCACCACAGTCAGGACAGCTGAACCCACCACAGTCAGGACAGCTGAAACCACCACAGTCAGGACAGCTGAAACCACCAGTCAGGACAGCTGAAACCATCACAGTCAGGACAGACAGCTGAAACCACCACAGTCAGGACAGCTGAAACCATCACAGTCAGGACAGACAGCTGAAACCATCACAGTCAGGACAGCTGAAACCACCACAGTCAGGTCAGCTGAAACCATCACAGTCAGGACAGACAGCTGAAACCATCACAGTCAGGACAGACAGCTGAAACCATCACAGTCAGGACAGCTGAAACCATCACAGTCAGGGCAGCTGAAACCATCACAGTCAGGACAGCTGAAACCATCACAGTCAGGACAGCTGAAACCATCACAGTCAGGGCAGCTGAAACCATCAGTCAGGACAGCTGAAACCATCACAGTCAGGGCAGCTGAAACCACCACAGTCAGGACAGCTGAAACCATCACAGTCAGGACAGACAGCTGAAACCATCACAGTCAGGACAGCTGAAACCATCACAGTCAGGGCAGCTGAAACCATCACAGTCAGGACAGCTGAAACCATCACAGTCAGGACAGCTGAAACCACCACAGTAAGGACAGCTGAAACCACCACAGTCAGGACAGCTGAAACCACCACAGTCAGGACAGACAGCTGAAACCATCACAGTCAGGACAGCTGAAACCATCACAGTCAGGACAGCTGAAACCATCACAGTCAGGACAGACAGCTGAAACCATCACAGTCAGGACAGACAGCTGAAACCATCACAGTCAGGACAGCTGAAACCACCACAGTCAGGACAGACAGCTGAAACCATCACAGTCAGGGCAGCTGAAACCATCACAGTCAGGACAGCTGAAACCATCACAGTCAGGACAGACAGCTGAAACCATCACAGTCAGGACAGACGGCTGAAACCATCACAGTCAGGACAGCTGAAACCACCACAGTCAGGACAGCTGAAACCACCACAGTCAGGACAGCTTAAACCATCACAGTCAGGACAGACAGCTGAAACCATCACAGTCAGGACAGACGGCTGAAACCATCACAGTCAGGACAGCTGAAACCACCACAGTCAGGACAGCTGAAACCACCACAGTCAGGACAGCTGAAACCACCACAGTCAGGACAGACAGCTGAAACCATCACAGTCAAGACAGCTGAAACCATCACAGTCAGGACAGCTGAACCCATCACAGTCAGGACAGACAGCTGAAACCACCACAGTCAGGACAGACAGCTGAAACCACCACAGTCAGGACAGACAGCTGAAACCACCACAGTCAGGACAGCTGAAACCATCACAGTCAGGACAGACGGCTGAAACCATCACAGTCAGGACAGACAGCTGAAACCACCACAGTCAGGACAGACAGCTGAAACCACCACAGTCAGGACAGCTGAAACCATCACAGTCAGGACAGACAGCTGAAACCACCACAGTCAGGACAGACAGCTGAAACCATCACAGTCAGGACAGACAGCTGAAACCATCACAGTCAGGACAGCTGAAACCACCACAGTCAGGACAGACAGCTGAAACCATCACAGTCAGGACAGCTGAAACCACCACAGTCAGGACAGCTGAAACCACCACAGTCAGGACAGCTGAAACCACCACAGTCAGGACAGACAGCTGAAACCATCACAGTCAGGACAGACAGCTGAAACCACCACAGTAAGGACAGCTGAAACCACCACAGTCAGGACAGCTGAAACCACCACAGTCAGGACAGCTGAAACCACCACAGTCAGGACAGCTGAAACCACCACAGTCAGGACAGACAGCTGAAACCATCACAGTCAGGACAGACAGCTGAAACCACCACAGTAAGGACAGCTGAAACCACCACAGTCAGGACAGCTGAACCCACCACAGTCAGGACAGCTGAAACCACCACAGTCAGGACAGCTGAAACCACCATGCAGGACAGCTGAAACCATCACAGTCAGGACAGACAGCTGAAACCACCACAGTCAGGACAGCTGAAACCATCACAGTCAGGACAGACAGCTGAAACCATCACAGTCAGGACAGCTGAAACCACCACAGTCAGGACAGCTGAAACCACCACAGTCAGGAGAGCTGAAACCACCACAGTCAGGACAGCTGAAACCACCACAGTCAGGACAGACAGCTGAAACCATCACAGTCAGGACAGACAGCTGAAACCACCACAGTAAGGACAGCTGAAACCACCACAGTCAGGACAGCTGAAACCACCACAGTCAGGACAGCTGAAACCACCACAGTCAGGACAGCTGAAACCACCACAGTCAGGACAGACAGCTGAAACCACCACAGTCAGGACAGCTGAAACCACCACAGTCAGGACAGCTGAAACCACCACAGTCAGGACAGCTGAAACCACCACAGTCAGGACAGACAGCTGAAACCATCACAGTCAGGACAGACAGCTGAAACCACCACAGTAAGGACAGCTGAAACCACCACAGTCAGGACAGCTGAACCCACCACAGTCAGGACAGCTGAAACCACCACAGTCAGGACAGCTGAAACCACCAGTCAGGACAGCTGAAACCATCACAGTCAGGACAGACAGCTGAAACCACCACAGTCAGGACAGCTGAAACCATCACAGTCAGGACAGACAGCTGAAACCATCACAGTCAGGACAGCTGAAACCACCACAGTCAGGACAGCTGAAACCACCACAGTCAGGAGAGCTGAAACCACCACAGTCAGGACAGCTGAAACCACCACAGTCAGGACAGACAGCTGAAACCATCACAGTCAGGACAGACAGCTGAAACCACCACAGTAAGGACAGCTGAAACCACCACAGTCAGGACAGCTGAAACCACCACAGTCAGGACAGCTGAAACCACCACAGTCAGGACAGCTGAAACCACCACAGTCAGGACAGACAGCTGAAACCATCACAGTCAGGACAGACAGCTGAAACCACCACAGTAAGGACAGCTGAAACCACCACAGTCAGGACAGCTGAACCCACCACAGTCAGGACAGCTGAAACCACCACAGTCAGGACAGCTGAAACCACCAGTCAGGACAGCTGAAACCATCACAGTCAGGACAGACAGCTGAAACCACCACAGTCAGGACAGCTGAAACCATCACAGTCAGGACAGACAGCTGAAACCATCACAGTCAGGACAGCTGAAACCACCACAGTCAGGACAGCTGAAACCATCACAGTCAGGACAGACAGCTGAAACCATCACAGTCAGGACAGCTGAAACCATCACAGTCAGGGCAGCTGAAACCATCACAGTCAGGACAGCTGAAACCATCACAGTCAGGACAGCTGAAACCATCACAGTCAGGGCAGCTGAAACCATCAGTCAGGACAGCTGAAACCATCACAGTCAGGGCAGCTGAAACCACCACAGTCAGGACAGCTGAAACCATCACAGTCAGGACAGACAGCTGAAACCATCACAGTCAGGACAGCTGAAACCATCACAGTCAGGGCAGCTGAAACCATCACAGTCAGGACAGCTGAAACCATCACAGTCAGGACAGCTGAAACCACCACAGTAAGGACAGCTGAAACCACCACAGTCAGGACAGCTGAAACCACCACAGTCAGGACAGACAGCTGAAACCATCACAGTCAGGACAGCTGAAACCATCACAGCCAGGACAGCTGAAACCATCACAGTCAGGACAGATAGCTGAAACCATCACAGTCAGGACAGACAGCTGAAACCATCACAGTCAGGACAGCTGAAACCACCACAGTCGGGACAGACAGCTGAAACCATCACACTCAGGGCAGCTGAAACCATCACAGTCAGGACAGCTGAAACCATCACAGTCAGGACAGACAGCTGAAACCATCACAGTCAGGACAGACGGCTGAAACCATCACAGTCAGGACAGCTGAAACCACCACAGTCAGGACAGCTGAAACCACCACAGTCAGGACAGCTGAAACCATCACAGTCAGGACAGACAGCTGAAACCATCACAGTCAGGACAGACGGCTGAAACCATCACAGTCAGGACAGCTGAAACCACCACAGTCAGGACAGCTGAAACCACCACAGTCAGGACAGACAGCTGAAACCATCACAGTCAAGACAGCTGAAACCATCACAGTCAGGACAGCTGAAACCATCACAGTCAGGACAGACAGCTGAAACCACCACAGTCAGGACAGACAGCTGAAACCACCACAGTCAGGACAGCTGAAACCATCACAGTCAGGACAGACAGCTGAAACCACCACAGTCAGGACAGACAGCTGAAACCATCACAGTCAGGACAGACAGCTGAAACCATCACAGTCAGGACAGCTGAAACCACCACAGTCAGGACAGACAGCTGAAACCATCACAGTCAGGACAGCTGAAACCACCACAGTCAGGACAGCTGAAACCACCACAGTCAGGACAGCTGAAACCACCACAGTCAGGACAGACAGCTGAAACCATCACAGTCAAGACAGCTGAAACCATCACAGTCAGGACAGCTGAAACCATCACAGTCAGGACAGACAGCTGAAACCACCACAGTCAGGACAGACAGCTGAAACCACCACAGTCAGGACAGCTGAAACCATCACAGTCAGGACAGACAGCTGAAACCACCACAGTCAGGACAGACAGCTGAAACCATCACAGTCAGGACAGCTGAAACCATCACAGTCAGGACAGACAGCTGAAACCATCACAGTCAGGACAGACAGCTGAAACCATCACAGTCAGGACAGCTGAAACGACCACAGTCAGGACAGACAGCTGAAACCATCACAGTCAGGACAGCTGAAACCATCACAGTCAGGACAGCTGAAACCATCACAGTCAGGACAGCTGAAACCATCACAGTCAGGACAGCTGAAACCACCACAGTCAGGACAGCTGAAACCACCACAGTCAGGACAGATGAAACCATCACAGTCAGGACAGCTGAAATCATCACAGTCAGGACAGACAGCTGAAACCATCACAGTCAGGACAGCTGAAACCACCACAGTCAGGACAGCTGAAACCACCACAGTCAGGACAGCTGAAACCACCACAGTCAGGACAGATGAAACCATCACAGTCAGGACAGACAGCTGAAACCACCACAGTCAGGACAGCTGAAACCATCACAGTCAGGACAGACAGCTGAAACCACCACATTCAGGACAGCTGAAACCACCACAGTCAGGACAGACAGCTGAAACCATCACAGTCAGGACAGACAGCTGAAACCATCACAGTCAGGACAGACAGCTAAAACCATCACAGTCAGGACAGCTGAAACCACCACAGTCAGGACAGACAGCTGAAACCATCACAGTCAGGACAGACAGCTGAAACCACCACAGTCAGGACAGCTGAAACCATCACAGTCAGGACAGACAGCTGAAACCATCACAGTCAGGACAACTGAAACCATCACAGTCAGGACAGACAGCTGAAACCATCACAGTCAGGACAGACAGCTGAAACCATCACAGTCAGGACAGCTGAAACCACCTCAGTCAGGACAGACAGCTGAAACCATCACAGTCAGGACAGACAGCTGAAACCATCACAGTCAGGACAGCTGAAACCATCACAGTCAGGACAGACAGCTGAAACCACCACAGTCAGGACAGCTGAAACCATCACAGTCAGGACAGCTGAAACCACCACAGTCAGGACAGCTGAAACCACCACAGTCAGGACAGCTGAAACCACCACAGTCAGGACAGCTGAAACCACCACAGTCAGGACAGACAGCTGAAACCATCACAGTCAGGACAGACAGCTGAAACCACCACAGTAAGGACAGCTGAAACCACCACAGTCAGGACAGCTGAAACCACCACAGTCAGGACAGCTGAAACCACCACAGTCAGGACAGCTGAAACCACCACAGTCAGGACAGACAGCTGAAACCATCACAGTCAGGACAGACAGCTGAAACCACCACAGTAAGGACAGCTGAAACCACCACAGTCAGGACAGCTGAACCCACCACAGTCAGGACAGCTGAAACCACCACAGTCAGGACAGCTGAAACCACCAGTCAGGACAGCTGAAACCATCACAGTCAGGACAGACAGCTGAAACCACCACAGTCAGGACAGCTGAAACCATCACAGTCAGGACAGACAGCTGAAACCATCACAGTCAGGACAGCTGAAACCACCACAGTCAGGTCAGCTGAAACCATCACAGTCAGGACAGACAGCTGAAACCATCACAGTCAGGACAGACAGCTGAAACCATCACAGTCAGGACAGCTGAAACCATCACAGTCAGGGCAGCTGAAACCATCACAGTCAGGACAGCTGAAACCATCACAGTCAGGACAGCTGAAACCATCACAGTCAGGGCAGCTGAAACCATCAGTCAGGACAGCTGAAACCATCACAGTCAGGGCAGCTGAAACCACCACAGTCAGGACAGCTGAAACCATCACAGTCAGGACAGACAGCTGAAACCATCACAGTCAGGACAGCTGAAACCATCACAGTCAGGGCAGCTGAAACCATCACAGTCAGGACAGCTGAAACCATCACAGTCAGGACAGCTGAAACCACCACAGTAAGGACAGCTGAAACCACCACAGTCAGGACAGCTGAAACCACCACAGTCAGGACAGACAGCTGAAACCATCACAGTCAGGACAGCTGAAACCATCACAGTCAGGACAGCTGAAACCATCACAGTCAGGACAGACAGCTGAAACCATCACAGTCAGGACAGACAGCTGAAACCATCACAGTCAGGAAGGCTGAAACCACCACAGTCAGGACAGACAGCTGAAACCATCACAGTCAGGGCAGCTGAAACCATCACAGTCAGGACAGCTGAAACCATCACAGTCAGGACAGACAGCTGAAACCATCACAGTCAGGACAGACGGCTGAAACCATCACAGTCAGGACAGCTGAAACCACCACAGTCAGGACAGCTGAAACCACCACAGTCAGGACAGCTTAAACCATCACAGTCAGGACAGACAGCTGAAACCATCACAGTCAGGACAGACGGCTGAAACCATCACAGTCAGGACAGCTGAAACCACCACAGTCAGGACAGCTGAAACCACCACAGTCAGGACAGCTGAAACCACCACAGTCAGGACAGACAGCTGAAACCATCACAGTCAAGACAGCTGAAACCATCACAGTCAGGACAGCTGAAACCATCACAGTCAGGACAGACAGCTGAAACCACCACAGTCAGGACAGACAGCTGAAACCACCACAGTCAGGACAGACAGCTGAAACCACCACAGTCAGGACAGCTGAAACCATCACAGTCAGGACAGCTGAAACCATCACAGTCAGGACAGACAGCTGAAACCATCACAGTCAGGACAGACGGCTGAAACCATCACAGTCAGGACAGCTGAAACCACCACAGTCAGGACAGCTGAAACCACCACAGTCAGGACAGCTTAAACCATCACAGTCAGGACAGACAGCTGAAACCATCACAGTCAGGACAGACGGCTGAAACCATCACAGTCAGGACAGCTGAAACCACCACAGTCAGGACAGCTGAAACCACCACAGTCAGGACAGCTGAAACCACCACAGTCAGGACAGACAGCTGAAACCATCACAGTCAAGACAGCTGAAACCATCACAGTCAGGACAGCTGAACCCATCACAGTCAGGACAGACAGCTGAAACCACCACAGTCAGGACAGACAGCTGAAACCACCACAGTCAGGACAGACAGCTGAAACCACCACAGTCAGGACAGCTGAAACCATCACAGTCAGGACAGACGGCTGAAACCATCACAGTCAGGACAGACAGCTGAAACCACCACAGTCAGGACAGACAGCTGAAACCACCACAGTCAGGACAGCTGAAACCATCACAGTCAGGACAGACAGCTGAAACCACCACAGTCAGGACAGACAGCTGAAACCATCACAGTCAGGACAGACAGCTGAAACCATCACAGTCAGGACAGCTGAAACCACCACAGTCAGGACAGACAGCTGAAACCATCACAGTCAGGACAGCTGAAACCACCACAGTCAGGACAGCTGAAACCACCACAGTCAGGACAGCTGAAACCACCACAGTCAGGACAGACAGCTGAAACCATCACAGTCAAGACAGCTGAAACCATCACAGTCAGGACAGCTGAAACCATCACAGTCAGGACAGACAGCTGAAACCACCACAGTCAGGACAGACAGCTGAAACCACCACAGTCAGGACAGCTGAAACCATCACAGTCAGGACAGACAGCTGAAACCACCACAGTCAGGACAGACAGCTGAAACCATCACAGTCAGGACAGCTGAAACCATCACAGTCAGGACAGACAGCTGAAACCATCACAGTCAGGACAGCTGAAACGACCACAGTCAGGACAGACAGCTGAAACCATCACAGTCAGGACAGCTGAAACCATCACAGTCAGGACAGCTGAAACCATCACAGTCAGGACAGCTGAAACCATCACAGTCAGGACAGCTGAAACCACCACAGTCAGGACAGCTGAAACCACCACAGTCAGGACAGATGAAACCATCACAGTCAGGACAGCTGAAATCATCACAGTCAGGACAGACAGCTGAAACCATCACAGTCAGGACAGCTGAAACCACCACAGTCAGGACAGCTGAAACCACCACAGTCAGGACAGCTGAAACCACCACAGTCAGGACAGATGAAACCATCACAGTCAGGACAGACAGCTGAAACCACCACAGTCAGGACAGCTGAAACCATCACAGTCAGGACAGACAGCTGAAACCACCACATTCAGGACAGCTGAAACCACCACAGTCAGGACAGACAGCTGAAACCATCACAGTCAGGACAGACAGCTGAAACCATCACAGTCAGGACAGACAGCTAAAACCATCACAGTCAGGACAGCTGAAACCACCACAGTCAGGACAGACAGCTGAAACCATCACAGTCAGGACAGACAGCTGAAACCACCACAGTCAGGACAGCTGAAACCATCACAGTCAGGACAGACAGCTGAAACCATCACAGTCAGGACAACTGAAACCATCACAGTCAGGACAGACAGCTGAAACCATCACAGTCAGGACAGACAGCTGAAACCATCACAGTCAGGACAGCTGAAACCACCTCAGTCAGGACAGACAGCTGAAACCATCACAGTCAGGACAGACAGCTGAAACCATCACAGTCAGGACAGCTGAAACCATCACAGTCAGGACAGACAGCTGAAACCACCACAGTCAGGACAGCTGAAACCATCACAGTCAGGACAGCTGAAACCACCACAGTCAGGACAGCTGAAACCACCACAGTCAGGACAGCTGAAACCACCACAGTCAGGACAGCTGAAACCACCACAGTCAGGACAGACAGCTGAAACCATCACAGTCAGGACAGACAGCTGAAACCACCACAGTAAGGACAGCTGAAACCACCACAGTCAGGACAGCTGAAACCACCACAGTCAGGACAGCTGAAACCACCACAGTCAGGACAGCTGAAACCACCACAGTCAGGACAGCTGAAACCATCACAGTCAGGACAGACAGCTGAAACCACCACAGTCAGGACAGCTGAAACCATCACAGTCAGGACAGACAGCTGAAACCATCACAGTCAGGACAGCTGAAACCACCACAGTCAGGTCAGCTGAAACCATCACAGTCAGGACAGACAGCTGAAACCATCACAGTCAGGACAGACAGCTGAAACCATCACAGTCAGGACAGCTGAAACCATCACAGTCAGGGCAGCTGAAACCATCACAGTCAGGACAGCTGAAACCATCACAGTCAGGACAGCTGAAACCATCACAGTCAGGGCAGCTGAAACCATCAGTCAGGACAGCTGAAACCATCACAGTCAGGGCAGCTGAAACCACCACAGTCAGGACAGCTGAAACCATCACAGTCAGGACAGACAGCTGAAACCATCACAGTCAGGACAGCTGAAACCATCACAGTCAGGGCAGCTGAAACCATCACAGTCAGGACAGCTGAAACCATCACAGTCAGGACAGCTGAAACCACCACAGTAAGGACAGCTGAAACCACCACAGTCAGGACAGCTGAAACCACCACAGTCAGGACAGACAGCTGAAACCATCACAGTCAGGACAGCTGAAACCATCACAGTCAGGACAGCTGAAACCACCACAGTCAGGACAGCTGAAACCACCACAGTCAGGACAGCTGAAACCACCACAGTCAGGACAGACAGCTGAAACCATCACAGTCAGGACAGACAGCTGAAACCACCACAGTAAGGACAGCTGAAACCACCACAGTCAGGACAGCTGAAACCACCACAGTCAGGACAGCTGAAACCACCACAGTCAGGACAGCTGAAACCACCACAGTCAGGACAGACAGCTGAAACCATCACAGTCAGGACAGACAGCTGAAACCACCACAGTAAGGACAGCTGAAACCACCACAGTCAGGACAGCTGAACCCACCACAGTCAGGACAGCTGAAACCACCACAGTCAGGACAGCTGAAACCACCAGTCAGGACAGCTGAAACCATCACAGTCAGGACAGACAGCTGAAACCACCACAGTCAGGACAGCTGAAACCATCACAGTCAGGACAGACAGCTGAAACCATCACAGTCAGGACAGCTGAAACCACCACAGTCAGGACAGCTGAAACCACCACAGTCAGGAGAGCTGAAACCACCACAGTCAGGACAGCTGAAACCACCACAGTCAGGACAGACAGCTGAAACCATCACAGTCAGGACAGACAGCTGAAACCACCACAGTAAGGACAGCTGAAACCACCACAGTCAGGACAGCTGAAACCACCACAGTCAGGACAGCTGAAACCACCACAGTCAGGACAGCTGAAACCACCACAGTCAGGACAGACAGCTGAAACCACCACAGTCAGGACAGCTGAAACCACCACAGTCAGGACAGCTGAAACCACCACAGTCAGGACAGCTGAAACCACCACAGTCAGGACAGACAGCTGAAACCATCACAGTCAGGACAGACAGCTGAAACCACCACAGTAAGGACAGCTGAAACCACCACAGTCAGGACAGCTGAACCCACCACAGTCAGGACAGCTGAAACCACCACAGTCAGGACAGCTGAAACCACCAGTCAGGACAGCTGAAACCATCACAGTCAGGACAGACAGCTGAAACCACCACAGTCAGGACAGCTGAAACCATCACAGTCAGGACAGACAGCTGAAACCATCACAGTCAGGACAGCTGAAACCACCACAGTCAGGACAGCTGAAACCACCACAGTCAGGAGAGCTGAAACCACCACAGTCAGGACAGCTGAAACCACCACAGTCAGGACAGACAGCTGAAACCATCACAGTCAGGACAGACAGCTGAAACCACCACAGTAAGGACAGCTGAAACCACCACAGTCAGGACAGCTGAAACCACCACAGTCAGGACAGCTGAAACCACCACAGTCAGGACAGCTGAAACCACCACAGTCAGGACAGACAGCTGAAACCATCACAGTCAGGACAGACAGCTGAAACCACCACAGTAAGGACAGCTGAAACCACCACAGTCAGGACAGCTGAACCCACCACAGTCAGGACAGCTGAAACCACCACAGTCAGGACAGCTGAAACCACCAGTCAGGACAGCTGAAACCATCACAGTCAGGACAGACAGCTGAAACCACCACAGTCAGGACAGCTGAAACCATCACAGTCAGGACAGACAGCTGAAACCATCACAGTCAGGACAGCTGAAACCACCACAGTCAGGACAGCTGAAACCATCACAGTCAGGACAGACAGCTGAAACCATCACAGTCAGGACAGCTGAAACCATCACAGTCAGGGCAGCTGAAACCATCACAGTCAGGACAGCTGAAACCATCACAGTCAGGACAGCTGAAACCATCACAGTCAGGGCAGCTGAAACCATCAGTCAGGACAGCTGAAACCATCACAGTCAGGGCAGCTGAAACCACCACAGTCAGGACAGCTGAAACCATCACAGTCAGGACAGACAGCTGAAACCATCACAGTCAGGACAGCTGAAACCATCACAGTCAGGGCAGCTGAAACCATCACAGTCAGGACAGCTGAAACCATCACAGTCAGGACAGCTGAAACCACCACAGTAAGGACAGCTGAAACCACCACAGTCAGGACAGCTGAAACCACCACAGTCAGGACAGACAGCTGAAACCATCACAGTCAGGACAGCTGAAACCATCACAGCCAGGACAGCTGAAACCATCACAGTCAGGACAGCTGAAACCACCTCAGTCAGGACAGACAGCTGAAACCATCACAGTCAGGACAGACAGCTGAAACCATCACAGTCAGGACAGCTGAAACCATCACAGTCAGGACAGACAGCTGAAACCACCACAGTCAGGACAGCTGAAACCATCACAGTCAGGACAGCTGAAACCACCACAGTCAGGACAGCTGAAACCACCACAGTCAGGACAGCTGAAACCACCACAGTCAGGACAGCTGAAACCACCACAGTCAGGACAGACAGCTGAAACCATCACAGTCAGGACAGACAGCTGAAACCACCACAGTAAGGACAGCTGAAACCACCACAGTCAGGACAGCTGAAACCACCACAGTCAGGACAGCTGAAACCACCACAGTCAGGACAGCTGAAACCACCACAGTCAGGACAGCTGAAACCATCACAGTCAGGACAGACAGCTGAAACCACCACAGTCAGGACAGCTGAAACCATCACAGTCAGGACAGACAGCTGAAACCATCACAGTCAGGACAGCTGAAACCACCACAGTCAGGTCAGCTGAAACCATCACAGTCAGGACAGACAGCTGAAACCATCACAGTCAGGACAGACAGCTGAAACCATCACAGTCAGGACAGCTGAAACCATCACAGTCAGGGCAGCTGAAACCATCACAGTCAGGACAGCTGAAACCATCACAGTCAGGACAGCTGAAACCATCACAGTCAGGGCAGCTGAAACCATCAGTCAGGACAGCTGAAACCATCACAGTCAGGGCAGCTGAAACCACCACAGTCAGGACAGCTGAAACCATCACAGTCAGGACAGACAGCTGAAACCATCACAGTCAGGACAGCTGAAACCATCACAGTCAGGGCAGCTGAAACCATCACAGTCAGGACAGCTGAAACCATCACAGTCAGGACAGCTGAAACCACCACAGTAAGGACAGCTAAAACCACCACAGTCAGGACAGCTGAAACCACCACAGTCAGGACAGACAGCTGAAACCATCACAGTCAGGACAGCTGAAACCATCACAGTCAGGACAGCTGAAACCACCACAGTCAGGACAGCTGAAACCACCACAGTCAGGACAGCTGAAACCACCACAGTCAGGACAGACAGCTGAAACCATCACAGTCAGGACAGACAGCTGAAACCACCACAGTAAGGACAGCTGAAACCACCACAGTCAGGACAGCTGAAACCACCACAGTCAGGACAGCTGAAACCACCACAGTCAGGACAGCTGAAACCACCACAGTCAGGACAGACAGCTGAAACCATCACAGTCAGGACAGACAGCTGAAACCACCACAGTAAGGACAGCTGAAACCACCACAGTCAGGACAGCTGAACCCACCACAGTCAGGACAGCTGAAACCACCACAGTCAGGACAGCTGAAACCACCAGTCAGGACAGCTGAAACCATCACAGTCAGGACAGACAGCTGAAACCACCACAGTCAGGACAGCTGAAACCACCACAGTCAGGACAGCTGAAACCACCACAGTCAGGACAGCTGAAACCACCACAGTCAGGACAGACAGCTGAAACCATCACAGTCAGGACAGACAGCTGAAACCACCACAGTAAGGACAGCTGAAACCACCACAGTCAGGACAGCTGAAACCACCACAGTCAGGACAGCTGAAACCACCACAGTCAGGACAGCTGAAACCACCACAGTCAGGACAGCTGAAACCATCACAGTCAGGACAGACAGCTGAAACCACCACAGTCAGGACAGCTGAAACCATCACAGTCAGGACAGACAGCTGAAACCATCACAGTCAGGACAGCTGAAACCACCACAGTCAGGTCAGCTGAAACCATCACAGTCAGGACAGACAGCTGAAACCATCACAGTCAGGACAGACAGCTGAAACCATCACAGTCAGGACAGCTGAAACCATCACAGTCAGGGCAGCTGAAACCATCACAGTCAGGACAGCTGAAACCATCACAGTCAGGACAGCTGAAACCATCACAGTCAGGGCAGCTGAAACCATCAGTCAGGACAGCTGAAACCATCACAGTCAGGGCAGCTGAAACCACCACAGTCAGGACAGCTGAAACCATCACAGTCAGGACAGACAGCTGAAACCACCACAGTCAGGACAGCTGAACCCACCACAGTCAGGACAGCTGAAACCACCACAGTCAGGACAGCTGAAACCACCAGTCAGGACAGCTGAAACCATCACAGTCAGGACAGACAGCTGAAACCACCACAGTCAGGACAGCTGAAACCATCACAGTCAGGACAGACAGCTGAAACCATCACAGTCAGGACAGCTGAAACCACCACAGTCAGGACAGCTGAAACCACCACAGTCAGGAGAGCTGAAACCACCACAGTCAGGACAGCTGAAACCACCACAGTCAGGACAGACAGCTGAAACCATCACAGTCAGGACAGACAGCTGAAACCACCACAGTAAGGACAGCTGAAACCACCACAGTCAGGACAGCTGAAACCACCACAGTCAGGACAGCTGAAACCACCACAGTCAGGACAGCTGAAACCACCACAGTCAGGACAGACAGCTGAAACCACCACAGTCAGGACAGCTGAAACCACCACAGTCAGGACAGCTGAAACCACCACAGTCAGGACAGCTGAAACCACCACAGTCAGGACAGACAGCTGAAACCATCACAGTCAGGACAGACAGCTGAAACCACCACAGTAAGGACAGCTGAAACCACCACAGTCAGGACAGCTGAACCCACCACAGTCAGGACAGCTGAAACCACCACAGTCAGGACAGCTGAAACCACCAGTCAGGACAGCTGAAACCATCACAGTCAGGACAGACAGCTGAAACCACCACAGTCAGGACAGCTGAAACCATCACAGTCAGGACAGACAGCTGAAACCATCACAGTCAGGACAGCTGAAACCACCACAGTCAGGACAGCTGAAACCACCACAGTCAGGAGAGCTGAAACCACCACAGTCAGGACAGCTGAAACCACCACAGTCAGGACAGACAGCTGAAACCATCACAGTCAGGACAGACAGCTGAAACCACCACAGTAAGGACAGCTGAAACCACCACAGTCAGGACAGCTGAAACCACCACAGTCAGGACAGCTGAAACCACCACAGTCAGGACAGCTGAAACCACCACAGTCAGGACAGACAGCTGAAACCATCACAGTCAGGACAGACAGCTGAAACCACCACAGTAAGGACAGCTGAAACCACCACAGTCAGGACAGCTGAACCCACCACAGTCAGGACAGCTGAAACCACCACAGTCAGGACAGCTGAAACCACCAGTCAGGACAGCTGAAACCATCACAGTCAGGACAGACAGCTGAAACCACCACAGTCAGGACAGCTGAAACCACCACAGTCAGGACAGCTGAAACCATCACAGTCAGGACAGACAGCTGAAACCATCACAGTCAGGACAGCTGAAACCATCACAGTCAGGGCAGCTGAAACCATCACAGTCAGGACAGCTGAAACCATCACAGTCAGGACAGCTGAAACCATCACAGTCAGGGCAGCTGAAACCATCAGTCAGGACAGCTGAAACCATCACAGTCAGGGCAGCTGAAACCACCACAGTCAGGACAGCTGAAACCATCACAGTCAGGACAGACAGCTGAAACCATCACAGTCAGGACAGCTGAAACCATCACAGTCAGGGCAGCTGAAACCATCACAGTCAGGACAGCTGAAACCATCACAGTCAGGACAGCTGAAACCACCACAGTAAGGACAGCTGAAACCACCACAGTCAGGACAGCTGAAACCACCACAGTCAGGACAGACAGCTGAAACCATCACAGTCAGGACAGCTGAAACCATCACAGCCAGGACAGCTGAAACCATCACAGTCAGGACAGATAGCTGAAACCATCACAGTCAGGACAGACAGCTGAAACCATCACAGTCAGGACAGCTGAAACCACCACAGTCGGGACAGACAGCTGAAACCATCACACTCAGGGCAGCTGAAACCATCACAGTCAGGACAGCTGAAACCATCACAGTCAGGACAGACAGCTGAAACCATCACAGTCAGGACAGACGGCTGAAACCATCACAGTCAGGACAGCTGAAACCACCACAGTCAGGACAGCTGAAACCACCACAGTCAGGACAGCTGAAACCATCACAGTCAGGACAGACAGCTGAAACCATCACAGTCAGGACAGACGGCTGAAACCATCACAGTCAGGACAGCTGAAACCACCACAGTCAGGACAGCTGAAACCACCACAGTCAGGACAGACAGCTGAAACCATCACAGTCAAGACAGCTGAAACCATCACAGTCAGGACAGCTGAAACCATCACAGTCAGGACAGACAGCTGAAACCACCACAGTCAGGACAGACAGCTGAAACCACCACAGTCAGGACAGCTGAAACCATCACAGTCAGGACAGACAGCTGAAACCACCACAGTCAGGACAGACAGCTGAAACCATCACAGTCAGGACAGACAGCTGAAACCATCACAGTCAGGACAGCTGAAACCACCACAGTCAGGACAGACAGCTGAAACCATCACAGTCAGGACAGCTGAAACCACCACAGTCAGGACAGCTGAAACCACCACAGTCAGGACAGCTGAAACCACCACAGTCAGGACAGACAGCTGAAACCATCACAGTCAAGACAGCTGAAACCATCACAGTCAGGACAGCTGAAACCATCACAGTCAGGACAGACAGCTGAAACCACCACAGTCAGGACAGACAGCTGAAACCACCACAGTCAGGACAGCTGAAACCATCACAGTCAGGACAGACAGCTGAAACCACCACAGTCAGGACAGACAGCTGAAACCATCACAGTCAGGACAGCTGAAACCATCACAGTCAGGACAGACAGCTGAAACCATCACAGTCAGGACAGACAGCTGAAACCATCACAGTCAGGACAGCTGAAACGACCACAGTCAGGACAGACAGCTGAAACCATCACAGTCAGGACAGCTGAAACCATCACAGTCAGGACAGCTGAAACCATCACAGTCAGGACAGCTGAAACCACCACAGTCAGGACAGCTGAAACCACCACAGTCAGGACAGATGAAACCATCACAGTCAGGACAGCTGAAATCATCACAGTCAGGACAGACAGCTGAAACCACCACAGTCAGGACAGCTGAAACCACCACAGTCAGGACAGCTGAAACCACCACAGTCAGGACAGCTGAAACCACCACAGTCAGGACAGATGAAACCATCACAGTCAGGACAGACAGCTGAAACCACCACAGTCAGGACAGCTGAAACCATCACAGTCAGGACAGACAGCTGAAACCACCACATTCAGGACAGCTGAAACCACCACAGTCAGGACAGACAGCTGAAACCATCACAGTCAGGACAGACAGCTGAAACCATCACAGTCAGGACAGACAGCTAAAACCATCACAGTCAGGACAGCTGAAACCACCACAGTCAGGACAGACAGCTGAAACCATCACAGTCAGGACAGACAGCTGAAACCACCACAGTCAGGACAGCTGAAACCATCACAGTCAGGACAGACAGCTGAAACCATCACAGTCAGGACAACTGAAACCATCACAGTCAGGACAGACAGCTGAAACCATCACAGTCAGGACAGACAGCTGAAACCATCACAGTCAGGACAGCTGAAACCACCTCAGTCAGGACAGACAGCTGAAACCATCACAGTCAGGACAGACAGCTGAAACCATCACAGTCAGGACAGCTGAAACCATCACAGTCAGGACAGACAGCTGAAACCACCACAGTCAGGACAGCTGAAACCATCACAGTCAGGACAGCTGAAACCACCACAGTCAGGACAGCTGAAACCACCACAGTCAGGACAGCTGAAACCACCACAGTCAGGACAGCTGAAACCACCACAGTCAGGACAGACAGCTGAAACCATCACAGTCAGGACAGACAGCTGAAACCACCACAGTAAGGACAGCTGAAACCACCACAGTCAGGACAGCTGAAACCACCACAGTCAGGACAGCTGAAACCACCACAGTCAGGACAGCTGAAACCACCACAGTCAGGACAGACAGCTGAAACCATCACAGTCAGGACAGACAGCTGAAACCACCACAGTAAGGACAGCTGAAACCACCACAGTCAGGACAGCTGAACCCACCACAGTCAGGACAGCTGAAACCACCACAGTCAGGACAGCTGAAACCACCAGTCAGGACAGCTGAAACCATCACAGTCAGGACAGACAGCTGAAACCACCACAGTCAGGACAGCTGAAACCATCACAGTCAGGACAGACAGCTGAAACCATCACAGTCAGGACAGCTGAAACCACCACAGTCAGGTCAGCTGAAACCATCACAGTCAGGACAGACAGCTGAAACCATCACAGTCAGGACAGACAGCTGAAACCATCACAGTCAGGACAGCTGAAACCATCACAGTCAGGGCAGCTGAAACCATCACAGTCAGGACAGCTGAAACCATCACAGTCAGGACAGCTGAAACCATCACAGTCAGGGCAGCTGAAACCATCAGTCAGGACAGCTGAAACCATCACAGTCAGGGCAGCTGAAACCACCACAGTCAGGACAGCTGAAACCATCACAGTCAGGACAGACAGCTGAAACCATCACAGTCAGGACAGCTGAAACCATCACAGTCAGGGCAGCTGAAACCATCACAGTCAGGACAGCTGAAACCATCACAGTCAGGACAGCTGAAACCACCACAGTAAGGACAGCTGAAACCACCACAGTCAGGACAGCTGAAACCACCACAGTCAGGACAGACAGCTGAAACCATCACAGTCAGGACAGCTGAAACCATCACAGTCAGGACAGCTGAAACCATCACAGTCAGGACAGACAGCTGAAACCATCACAGTCAGGACAGACAGCTGAAACCATCACAGTCAGGAAGGCTGAAACCACCACAGTCAGGACAGACAGCTGAAACCATCACAGTCAGGGCAGCTGAAACCATCACAGTCAGGACAGCTGAAACCATCACAGTCAGGACAGACAGCTGAAACCATCACAGTCAGGACAGACGGCTGAAACCATCACAGTCAGGACAGCTGAAACCACCACAGTCAGGACAGCTGAAACCACCACAGTCAGGACAGCTTAAACCATCACAGTCAGGACAGACAGCTGAAACCATCACAGTCAGGACAGACGGCTGAAACCATCACAGTCAGGACAGCTGAAACCACCACAGTCAGGACAGCTGAAACCACCACAGTCAGGACAGCTGAAACCACCACAGTCAGGACAGACAGCTGAAACCATCACAGTCAAGACAGCTGAAACCATCACAGTCAGGACAGCTGAAACCATCACAGTCAGGACAGACAGCTGAAACCACCACAGTCAGGACAGACAGCTGAAACCACCACAGTCAGGACAGACAGCTGAAACCACCACAGTCAGGACAGCTGAAACCATCACAGTCAGGACAGACGGCTGAAACCATCACAGTCAGGACAGACAGCTGAAACCACCACAGTCAGGACAGACAGCTGAAACCACCACAGTCAGGACAGCTGAAACCATCACAGTCAGGACAGACAGCTGAAACCACCACAGTCAGGACAGACAGCTGAAACCATCACAGTCAGGACAGACAGCTGAAACCATCACAGTCAGGACAGCTGAAACCACCACAGTCAGGACAGACAGCTGAAACCATCACAGTCAGGACAGCTGAAACCACCACAGTCAGGACAGCTGAAACCACCACAGTCAGGACAGCTGAAACCACCACAGTCAGGACAGACAGCTGAAACCATCACAGTCAGGACAGACAGCTGAAACCACCACAGTAAGGACAGCTGAAACCACCACAGTCAGGACAGCTGAAACCACCACAGTCAGGACAGCTGAAACCACCACAGTCAGGACAGCTGAAACCACCACAGTCAGGACAGACAGCTGAAACCATCACAGTCAGGACAGACAGCTGAAACCACCACAGTAAGGACAGCTGAAACCACCACAGTCAGGACAGCTGAACCCACCACAGTCAGGACAGCTGAAACCACCACAGTCAGGACAGCTGAAACCACCAGTCAGGACAGCTGAAACCATCACAGTCAGGACAGACAGCTGAAACCACCACAGTCAGGACAGCTGAAACCATCACAGTCAGGACAGACAGCTGAAACCATCACAGTCAGGACAGCTGAAACCACCACAGTCAGGACAGCTGAAACCATCACAGTCAGGACAGACAGCTGAAACCATCACAGTCAGGACAGACAGCTGAAACCATCACAGTCAGGACAGCTGAAACCATCACAGTCAGGGCAGCTGAAACCATCACAGTCAGGACAGCTGAAACCATCACAGTCAGGACAGCTGAAACCATCACAGTCAGGGCAGCTGAAACCATCAGTCAGGACAGCTGAAACCATCACAGTCAGGGCAGCTGAAACCACCACAGTCAGGACAGCTGAAACCATCACAGTCAGGACAGACAGCTGAAACCATCACAGTCAGGACAGCTGAAACCATCACAGTCAGGGCAGCTGAAACCATCACAGTCAGGACAGCTGAAACCATCACAGTCAGGACAGCTGAAACCACCACAGTAAGGACAGCTGAAACCACCACAGTCAGGACAGCTGAAACCACCACAGTCAGGACAGACAGCTGAAACCATCACAGTCAGGACAGCTGAAACCATCACAGTCAGGACAGCTGAAACCATCACAGTCAGGACAGACAGCTGAAACCATCACAGTCAGGACAGACAGCTGAAACCATCACAGTCAGGACAGCTGAAACCACCACAGTCAGGACAGACAGCTGAAACCATCACAGTCAGGGCAGCTGAAACCATCACAGTCAGGACAGCTGAAACCATCACAGTCAGGACAGACAGCTGAAACCATCACAGTCAGGACAGACGGCTGAAACCATCACAGTCAGGACAGCTGAAACCACCACAGTCAGGACAGCTGAAACCACCACAGTCAGGACAGCTGAAACCATCACAGTCAAGACAGACAGCTGAAACCATCACAGTCAGGACAGACGGCTGAAACCATCACAGTCAGGACAGCTGAAACCACCACAGTCAGGACAGCTGAAACCACCACAGTCAGGACAGCTGAAACCACCACAGTCAGGACAGACAGCTGAAACCATCACAGTCAAGACAGCTGAAACCATCACAGTCAGGACAGCTGAAACCATCACAGTCAGGACAGACAGCTGAAACCACCACAGTCAGGACAGACAGCTGAAACCACCACAGTCAGGACAGACAGCTGAAACCACCACAGTCAGGACAGCTGAAACCATCACAGTCAGGACAGACGGCTGAAACCATCACAGTCAGGACAGACAGCTGAAACCACCACAGTCAGGACAGACAGCTGAAACCACCACAGTCAGGACAGCTGAAACCATCACAGTCAGGACAGACAGCTGAAACCACCACAGTCAGGACAGACAGCTGAAACCATCACAGTCAGGACAGACAGCTGAAACCATCACAGTCAGGACAGCTGAAACCACCACAGTCAGGACAGACAGCTGAAACCATCACAGTCAGGACAGCTGAAACCACCACAGTCAGGACAGCTGAAACCACCACAGTCAGGACAGCTGAAACCACCACAGTCAGGACAGACAGCTGAAACCATCACAGTCAAGACAGCTGAAACCATCACAGTCAGGACAGCTGAAACCATCACAGTCAGGACAGACAGCTGAAACCACCACAGTCAGGAGAGACAGCTGAAACCACCACAGTCAGGACAGCTGAAACCATCACAGTCAGGACAGACAGCTGAAACCATCACAGTCTGGACAGACAGCTGAAACCATCACAGTCAGGACAGACAGCTGAAACCATCACAGTCAGGACAGACAGCTGAAACCATCACAGTCAGGACAGACAGCTGAAACCATCACAGATGAGAGAGAGAGAGAGAGCGAGAGAGAGAGAGAGAGAGAGAGAGAGAGAGAGGAGAGAGAGAGAGAGAGAGAGAGAGAGAGAGAGAGAGAGAGAGAGAGAGAGAGAGAGAGAGAGAGAGAGAGATCCAACAACCCATTGTCAAAACTGGGTTTGATTTCCATGCTTTAAAAAGCTCACGGTAATTACAGTCTAGACTTGCAGCATCAACCAAAGACGTGTGTAATAATAATAATAATTATAATTTATGCAAACAGAGAGCGCATCGTGCTGCTCATTTTATTTGCAGTTTTATAAAACTTGGCGACATTATTTCAGTTTGTATCAGTACTTTGGACACTATAATCATTTTCATTATACCGTATTTTCATACTGTTTACATTATTAGGGATGTCCGATATTGGCATTAAAATGTAATATCGGAAATGATCTTTTATTATTTATTACATTTTTTTTATTTAACCTTTATATACCGAGGCAAGCAAGTAAGAACAAAGTCTTATTTTATTTATTGTCAAAAGTATGCATAATGTTGTGTTAACTCCATAACAAGAGATACAGTATGTAATGTTAATTACCGGAAATCATTCCATTTTTGGGGGACACCCTGCATATCGGTATCGGTTGATATCGGTATCGGAAATTAAGAGTTGGACAATATCGGTATATCGGTTATCGGTAAAAAAGCCAATATCGAACATCCCTACTATATACAATATACAATATACAATACAATATACAAACTAAAGTACAACCTACGTACAATCTAAGTACAATGAAGTAAAAATGCAGACAATGAGTTAAAAATGAGGTATGAATGTAGTGCAAAATATCTTTAATGAACAGATAAATATAATGTAGTGTTAAAGTGTCTAACGTGAGTGTTGCGTCTTGAGTCCTCAGTTGAGTTTCCCTGTGCTCCTCCTCTCTCTCTCTCTCCCTCCTCCAGACTCCTCTCAGGCTCCTCCTCTCTCTCTCTCTCCCTCCTCCAGACTCCTCTCAGGCTCCTCCTCTCTCTCTCCTCCCTCCTCCAGACTCCTCTCAGGCTCCTCCTCTCTCTCTCTCTCCCTCCTCCAGACTCCTCTCAGGCTCCTCTCTGTCCTCTCTCCGTCTCCGTCCTCTCTCTCTCTCTCTCCCTCCAGACTCCTCTCAGGCTCCTCCTCTTGTCCTCTCTCCCGTCTCCGTCCTCTCTCTCTCTCTCTCTCCTCCAGACTCCTCTCAGGCTCCTCCTCTTGTCCTCTCTCCCGTCTCCCTCTCTCTCTCTCTCTCTCTCCCAGACTCCTCTCAGGCTCCTCCTCTTGTCCTCTCTCCCGTCTCCGTCCTCTCTCTCTCTCTCTCTCCTCCAGACTCCTCTCAGGCTCCTCCTCTTGTCCTCTCTCCCGTCTCCGTCCTCTCTCTCTCTCTCTCTCCTCCAGACTCCTCTCAGGCCTCCTCCTCTCTCTCTCTCTCTCCTCCAGACTCCTCTCAGCTCCTCCTCTTGTCCTCTCTCTCGTCTCCGTCCTCTCTCTCTCTCTCTCTCTCCTCCAGACTCCTCTCAGGCTCCTCCTCTTGTCCTCTCTCCCGTCTCCGTCCTCTCTCTCTCTCTCTCTCTCCTCCAGACTCCTCTCAGGCTCCTCCTCTTGTCCTCTCTCCCGTCTCTCTCTCTCTCTCTCTCTCTCCTCCAGACTCCTCTCAGGCTCCTCCTCTTGTCCTCTCTCCCGTCTCCGTCTCTCTCTCTCTCTCTCTCCTCCAGACTCCTCTCAGGCTCCTCCTCTTGTCCTCTCTCCCGTCTCCGTCCTCTCTCTCTCTCTCTCCTCCAGACTCCTCTCAGGCTCCTCCTCTTGTCCTCTCTCCCGTCTCCGTCCTCTCTCTCTCTCTCCTCCTCCAGACTCCTCTCAGTCTCCTCCCTCTCTCTCTCTCTCTCCTCCAGACTCCTCTCAGGCTCCTCCTCTTGTCCTCTTCCCGTCTCCGTCCTCTCTCTCTCTCTCTCTCCTCCAGACTCCTCTCAGGCTCCTCCTCTTGTCCTCTCTCCCGTCTCCGTCCTCTCTCTCTCTCTCTCTCCTCCAGACTCCTCTCAGGCTCCTCCTCTTGTCCTCTCTCCCGTCTCCGTCCTCTCTCTCTCTCTCTCTCTCCTCCAGACTCCTCTCAGGCTCCTCCTCTTGTCCTCTCTCCCGTCTCCGTCCTCTCTCTCTCTCTCTCTCTCTCTCTCTCCTCCAGACTCCTCTCAGGCTCCTCCTCTTGTCCTCTCTCTCGTCTCCGTCCTCTCTCTCTCTCTCTCTCTCTCTCCTCCAGACTCCTCTCAGGCTCCTCCTCTTGTCCTCTCTCTCGTCTCCGTCCTCTCTCTCTCTCTCTCTCCTCCAGACTCCTCTCAGGCTCCTCCTCTTGTCCTCTCTCCGTCTCCGTCCTCTCTCTCTCTCTCTCTCTCTCTCCTCCAGACTCCTCTCAGGCTCCTCCTCTTGTCCTCTCTCTCGTCTCCTCGTCCTCTCTCTCTCTCTCTCTCTCCTCCAGACTCCTCTCAGGCTCCTCCTCTTGTCCTCTCTCCGTCTCCTCTCTCTCTCTCTCTCTCTCTCCTCCAGACTCCTCTCAGGCTCCTCCTCTTGTCCTCTCTCCCGTCTCCGTCCTCTCTCTCTCTCTCTCTCTCTCTCCTCCAGACTCCTCTCAGGCTCCTCCTCTTGTCCTCTCTCTCGTCTCCGTCCTCTCTCTCTCTCTCTCTCTCTCCTCCAGACTCCTCTCAGGCTCCTCCTCTTGTCCTCTCTCCCGTCTCCGTCCTCTCTCTCTCTCTCTCTCTCCTCCAGACTCCTCTCAGGCTCCTCCTCTTGTCCTCTCCCGTCCTCTCTCTCTCTCTCTCTCTCCTCCAGACTCCTCTCAGGCTCCTCCTCTTGTCCTCTCTCCCGTCCTCCTCTCTCTCTCTCTCTCTCTCTCCAGACTCCTCTCAGGCTCCTCCTCTTGTCCTCTCTCCCGTCTCCGTCCTCTCTCTCTCTCTCTCTCCTCCAGACTCCTCTCAGGCTCCTCCTCTTGTCCTCTCTCCCGTCTCCGTCCTCTCTCTCTCTCTCTCTCTCCTCCAGACTCCTCTCAGCTCCTCCTCTTGTCCTCTCTCCGTCTCCGTCCTCTCTCTCTCTCTCTCTCTCCTCCAGACTCCTCTCAGGCTCCTCCTCTTGTCCTCTCTCCCGTCTCCTCTCTCTCTCTCTCTCTCTCTCTCTCCTCCAGACTCCTCCAGGCTCCTCTCTTGTCCTCTCTCCCGTCTTCTGTCCTCTCTCTCTCTCTCTCTCCTCCAGACTCCTCTCAGGCTCCTCCTCTTGTCCTCTCTCCCGTCTCCGTCCTCTCTCTCTCTCTCTCTCCTCCAGACTCCTCTCAGGCTCCTCCTCTTGTCCTCTCTCTCCGTCTCCGTCTCTCTCTCTCTCTCTCCTCCCTCCTCAGCTCCTCTCCTCTCTCTCTCTCTCTCTCCTCCAGACTCCTCTCAGGCTCCTCCTCTTGTCCTCTCTCCGTCTCCGTCCTCTCTCTCTCTCTCTCTCTCCAGACTCCTCTCAGGCTCCTCCTCTTGTCCTTTCTCCCGTCTCCGTCCTCTCTCTCTCTCTCTCTCCTCCAGACTCCTCTCAGGCTCCTCCTCTTGTCCTCTCTCCGTCTCCGTCCTCTCTCTCTCTCTCTCTCCTCCAGACTCCCTCAGGCTCAGCTCCTCTCTGTCTCTCTCTCTCCGTCCTCTCTCTCTCTCTCTCCTCCCAGACTCCTCTCAGGCTCCTCCTCTTGTCCTCTCTCCGTCTCCGTCTCTCTCTCTCTCTCTCTCCCTCCAGACTCCTCTCAGGCTCCTCCTCTTGTCCTCTCTCCCGTCTCCGTCCTCTCTCTCTCTCTCTCTCTCTCCAGACTCCTCTCAGGCTCCTCCTCTTGTCCTCTCTCCCGTCTCCGTCCTCTCTCTCTCTCTCTCCTCCAGACTCCTCTCAGGCTCCTCCTCTTGTCCTCTCTCCCGTCTCCGTCCTCTCTCTCTCTCTCTCTCCAGACTCCTCTCAGGCTCCTCCTCTTGTCCTCTCTCCCCGTCTCCGTCCTCTCTCTCTCTCTCTCTCTCCTCCAGACTCCTCTCAGGCTCCTCCTCTTGTCCTCTCTCCCGTCTCCGTCCTCTCTCTTCTCTCTCCTCCAGACTCCTCTCAGGCTCCTCCTCTTGTCCCCTCTCCCGTCTCCGTCCTCTCTCTCTCTCTCTCTCCTCCAGACTCCTCTCAGGCTCCTCCTCTTGTCCTCTCTCCCGTCTCCGTCCTCTCTCTCTCTCTCTCCTCCTCCCAGACTCCTCTCAGGCTCCTCCTCTTGTCCTCTCTCCCGTCTCCGTCCTCTCTCTCTCTCTCTCTCTCCAGACTCCTCTCAGGCTCCTCCTCTTGTCCTCTCTCCCGTCTCCGTCCTCTCTCTCTCTCTCTCCTCCAGACTCCTCTCAGGCTCCTCCTCTTGTCCTCTCTCCCGTCTCCGTCCTCTCTCTCTCTCTCTCTCTCCTCCAGACTCCTCTCAGGCTCCTCCTCTTGTCCTCTCTCCGTCTCCTCTCTCTCTCTCTCTCTCTCCTCCAGACTCCTCTCAGGCTCCTCCTCTTGTCCTCTCTCCGTCTCCGTCCTCTCTCTCTCTCTCTCTCCTCCAGACTCCTCTCAGGCTCCTCCTCTTGTCCTCTCTCCGTCTCCGTCCTCTCTCTCTCTCTCTCCTCCAGCTTCCTCTCAGCTCCTCAGCTCCTCCTCTTGTCCTCTCTCCCGTCTCGTCCTCTCTCTCTCTCTCTCTCTCCTCCAGACTCCTCTCAGGCTCCTCCTCTTGTCCTCTCTCCCGTCTCCGTCCTCTCTCTCTCTCTCTCTCCAGACTCCTCTCAGGCTCCTCCTCTTGTCCTCTCTCCCGTCTCCGTCCTCTCTCTCTCTCTCTCTCTCCTCCAGACTCCTCTCAGGCTCCTCCTCTTGTCCTCTCTCCTGTCTCCGTCCTCTCTCTCTCTCTCTCTCCTCCAGACTCCTCTCAGGCTCCTCCTCTTGTCCTCTCTCTCCGTCTCCGTCCTCTCTCTCTCTCTCTCTCTCCTCCAGACTCCTCTCAGGCTCCTCCTCTTGTCTCTCTCCCGTCTCCGTCCTCTCTCTCTTCTCTCTCTCCTCCAGACTCCTCTCAGGCTCCTCCTCTTGTCCTCTCTCCCTCTCCGTCTCTCTCTCTCTCTCTCTCTCCAGACTCCTCTCAGGCTCCTCCTCTTGTCCCTCTCTCCTCCGTCTCTCTCTCTCTCTCTCTCTCTCTCTCCTCCAGACTCCTCTCAGGCTCCTCCTCTTGTCCTCTCTCCCTCTCCGTCCTCTCTCTCTCTCTCTCTCCAGACTCCTCTCAGGCTCCTCCTCTTGTCCTCTCTCCCTCTCCGTCCTCTCTCTCTCTCTCTCTCCTCCAGACTCCTCTCAGGCTCCTCCTCTTGTCCTCTCTCCGTCTCCGTCCTCTCTCTCTCTCTCTCCTCCAGACTCCTCTCAGGCTCCTCCCTTGTCCTCTCTCTCCGTCCTCTCTCTCTCTCTCTCCTCCAGACTCCTCTCAGGCTCCTCCTCTTGTCCTCTCTCCCGTCTCCGTCCTCTCTCTCTCTCTCTCCTCCAGACTCCTCTCAGGCTCCTCCTCTTGTCCTCTCTCCCGTCTCCGTCCTCTCTCTCTCTCTCTCTCCTCCAGACTCCTCTCAGGCTCCTCTCCTCTGTCCTCTCTCCTCTCTCTCTCTCTCTCTCTCCTCCAGACTCCTCTCAGGCTCCTCCTCTTGTCCTCTCTCCCGTCTCCGTCCCTCTCTCTCTCTCTCTCTCCTCCAGACTCCTCTCAGGCTCCTCCTCTTGTCCTCTCCCCGTCTCCGTCCTCTCTCTCTCTCTCTCTCCTCCAGACTCCTCTCAGGCTCCTCCTCTTGTCCTCTCTCCCGTCTCCGTCCTCTCTCTCTCTCTCTCTCCTCCAGACTCCTCTCAGGCTCCTCCTCTCTCTCTCTCTCCTCCAGCTCCTCTCAGGCTCTCCTCTGTCCTCTTCTTCTCTCCGTCTCTCTCTTCTCTCTCTCCTCCAGACTCCTCTCAGGCTCCTCCTCTTGTCCTCTCTCCCGTCTCCGTCTCTCTCTCTCTCTCTCTCTCCAGACTCCTCTCAGGCTCCTCCTCTTGTCCTCTCTCCCGTCTCGTCCTCTCTCTCTCTCTCTCTCCTCAGACTCCTCTCAGGCTCCTCCTCTTGTCCCTCTCCCCTCTCTCTCCTCTCTCTCTCTCTCTCTCCTCCAGACTCCTCTCAGGCTCCTCCTCTTGTCCTCTCTCCCGTCCTCTCCTCTCTCTCTCTCTCTTCCTCCAGACTCCTCTCAGGCTCCTCCTCTTGTCCTCTCTCCCGTCTCCGTCCTCTCTCTCTCTCTCTCTCCTCCAGACTCCTCTCAGGCTCCTCCTCTTGTCCTCTCCCCCCTCCTCTCTCTCTCTCTCTCTCTCCTCCAGCACTCCTCTCAGGCTCCTCCTCTCTCTCTCTCTCCGCCTCCTGACCCTCCTCAGGCTC
>NC_140178.1:117849978-117935478 GCF_963971535.1 Notolepis coatsorum | reverse complement strand
GTCTGTTAATGTTGATGCACCAAAGGACCCAGACACATCTTTTGTATGTGCAAGCTTACTTGGCAATAAAGACATTTATGATTTCTGATCTAACGTTCCTTGTGTTCATCTAGCACCCTGTGTCCCTCAGTTCCACCCACCTTGCCCTGAAGGGCTGCTGCCCCTGCCATGTTCCTGAGCTCCAGCATGGGTGAGATCACTGTCCACTGGTTGGTTTCAGGCTCGTAGCGCTCGGCGGTGTTCAGGTACCCGTGTCCGTCCCACCCTCCCATGGCGTAGATACAGCTGCCCAACGCGACCACACTGAGGCGACTGCGGCGTGAGTGCATGGGAGCCGCCTGCAGCCAGCTGCAAGTGACAGGGTTGAATCTGCACACACTGTTGAAATACTCTATGCCGTTTACGCCGTTTACGTTGCCGCCGACGCAGTAGACCAGACCGTGGAGATAAGCGCTGCCGTGGCACCACCGGGGACTCTCCCCCTCAACGCTCACGTCCATCCATCCACCGGCTCGGATATTGTAAGCCTCCATGGTCGCGCTGCCGCCACTGGCCAATAGGACCTCCTGGGGCAGGCGTGGGCGAGTCAGGGGGTTTGGGAGCCTGTCGGAGCCAGAGGGGTTCAGGACGCTGAGGATGAGGGCCCTGCAGTCGTGGCTGTCCCTCACCACAGGGTTGTTCTGGACGTTGTTCAGCAAGTAGTCAGGCCTCATCAAGCCCATGCGAACCTGGGAAGAGACAAGCAGACAGCGGGTACAACGTAGACATCGGTTGTCGACGGTTTCTGTTGCTAGGGAACAGTTTGGACCCAAATGTTTGAGAACCACTGTACTAGGGAACCTAGTGTTGTTTTAATGTATTTAATGTATAATGTATTATTATTTAATTAATACATGTATAATGTATTATTATTATTATGTATATTAATGTATGTATAATGTTTAATAATACAATTAGTTACCTTGGGCAGCAGCAAAGGGATGTGTGTTTTACGCTCCTCACGGGAGTGGTCAATCCAACGGAGGACGGCCTCGAACACCGTCTCCTCGTTCTTCACGTTCAGGTCATCCCTCTCGATGATGTCCACCAGTTGCTGCGGGGACAGCTCCACAAACTCCTGTGAGATGTGCAACATCTCCTCAAAGTGGCACACGATGAAGAGATGGGCCTTGCGCCTCAGGTCAGGGCAGCAGTAGATGTCCACAAACCTCCAGATGCCGACACAGTTTTTCAGAGACAGCTGGCCTTCTAGGAAGTCAGAGCACGCTCCTACTATGCCAGTGACGAGAAGCTGGTCTGCAGCCACCAGAAGCTCTTCCACGTTCTCTGCTGTCACCAGCACAAAGTGTGTGTAGGAGTTCTCTATGATGAGCTGCATCATACCCGGGGACACCCCAGGGATAGTGTAGACTGCTTTCTCTGAGTCGCTCCAGCGAGTGAAGAGGGCTCTGTGGGACGCAGAGTATAGAGAAATCTGATGAGTAAACAGTAAGCAACATTCTGTCCTGTGTAGTAATATATGTTCACTGTAGAAGTATAGGGTCTTAGCACAGTAGAAGTATAGTATCTTTTTACAGTAGAAGTACAGTATAGTATCTGTTTACAGTAGAATTACAGTATAGTATCTGTTTACAGTAGAACTACAGTATATTATCTGTTTACAGTAGAAGTACAGTATAGTATATGTTTACTAACCAAGCTAACCTGAACCAAACTAACCTGAACCAAGCTAAGCTGAACCAAGCTAACCTGAACCAAGCTAACCTGAACCAAGCTAAACTTACCTGAAATAGTCACTGCAGTCACACAGGAGGGCCTTGTGGGCATTCAACTCAGTGCTGTTGACTTTAATAACCACATCACAGAACCTTCCCTCCAGACGCAGCTCATTAAGGATTGTACAGGACATTGTTTCCTTTTCCATTTGGTGATTTTAAAATGGTATCTACAGAATATATTCAAACTTACAGACAAGTAGCCGGACACAACAAGTGAGATCTTCACTTGTCTTGTGAGATCTGATATCTTCTTCTTCTTCTTTTTTGAATTTCCGGAAGAGTAGACGCATCGTGGCGTATTACTACCCTCCGCAATTCTTTTCATGGGCTCTTCTTCTTCTCCTTCTTCTCCTTCTTCACCTTCTTTTTCTTCTTCTACTGGACCCCGTCATCAACTACATTGTCCATTGGAGTGCAGCTACTGCTGCTACTTCCTGCCTGAGCCCCCCTCCGCGGGACCCTCCTTGCCCCCTGCTATCTTATCCTGGGCTGCTTTGTCCCTCGCAGCCTTGTCCCTCGCAGCCCCCTCAGCCAATTCACTATACACCTCCTTCCAGTCCAGTCCTTCCAATCCCAGATGTTGAACCGCTATCCTAACAATCATCTTCACCATCTCTGTTCTACCCTTAGCCTCTGCCATACCAGTAACTACCCCTGCCACGAAGGCCACCATACCTAATTTCTCCTCCCTTCCCCTCTCTCTTTCCACCTGCTCTACCCTCACTGCCAAATGCCCTCCTTCAACCCCCTGCACCCTTTCTTGGCTACCCTGTCCTGCCCTGCTAACCGCCCCAGCATACGTCAACTTACCCTCCCTTCTCTCTCTCCGATCCGCGACCTCCTTCATCATCACCTCGCACCCCCTAAACGCTACACTATGCTCCCCACCACAACTACAGCACTTCGGCTTCACTCCCTCTCCACAATTCCCATATTCATGTTCCCCGCCACACCTAGCGCACCTCAGCCCCTTCCTACACGTGGTAGCTATATGGCCAAACTCCTGGCACCTATAGCACCTAAGAGGATTATGAACAAATTCCCTAACCCTATACATCCTACGCCCTACAAACACCTCCCTAGGAACAACCCCACCCTCAAACGTAATCACTACCGTCCCCGTCACTGCCCTCTCTGCTCCCCTCTTCATCCTTTCTGCACTCTTAACTATGCCATTACGCCCGTTCTCCATTAGCTCTTCCACCAGCTGCTCTACTGTAACCTCGACCGGTACCCCAGCTATCACCCCCTTACATCCCCCCCCCTCTTCTCCCCTACTCTCGCCACCTTACTTATACCCACCCCCCCAATGCTCCGCATCTTCCTAGCCACCTCCACCTGCCCCTCACTACCACACCCTACGGCCAGATTCCCATCCCAGAAAACTCTCGCGTACTTTACCTCCCCTAATTGCTCGGCAATGAGTTTGGGCCACTCGAGCCTACCTACTTTCCTCTCACCCCTCTCCCCCTCAAGCCTGACCACTATATGGATCACTTCCGCTTTTACCACATCTTTTCCAGCACCCTCGTCTCCCGGCCCACTTGAGCTATCGTCCCCCACTTTCTTCCTCTTCCCCCCTTCTCCCCCACTCTCCTCCCCCCTACTCTCACCCGACCCCTTACCCTTGCCCTGGCTATCCCCATCACTGTCGTCCCTCTCCGTCTGCTTCTTCCTCTTCTTCCCCACCGTTTCCCACACCTCCTTCTCCATCTCTTCTTTCTCCCTCTCCTCCCCACTGTACACATGACATCATACTGTGACATCACAAATGTTCTAGAATGTCTATGACATCATATTGTGACATCACAAATGTTCTAGATTGTTTGATTATGACATCATACTGTGACATCCAGTGATGGGAATAACGGCGTTATAAATAACGGCGGTACCTAGTTTTTTCAGTAATGAGTACTCTTCCAATCTTAATAACGTTGTTACCGTTACTGCCAAAAAATGCGGCGCGTTACTATGATTGAAGCTGTTTTTTTCATCAGACAGAACTCTGCCCCGAGAAGCAATACTTTTTTTCATTGGTTAGTGGGCAGTGTGCGATTGGCTGAGGTTGAGTAAAATGTCATGGTAAGCCAATCAGAGGTAGAGTTGAGCGGGTGTTCAAAAGAATCCAGAGTCTGACACACAGCGACAACACAAGTGACTCAGTCAACGACAGACCGCGGTTCCGTGTACGTTTTGATAGTTTTCTTTGGCGAGCCCAAATAATCCAAAACGAATCCAACGAACAACACAAGCGAGCAGTCAACGACAGACTGCGGGTCCATGAGCATTTTTTGTTCACTCTTGTGTTAGTTGTGTTGCAGCGCAGGGCACTACAGTAGTGGAGGCTACAGCCTTATCAACAGTGCTGCACTTCCTGGTTTAATAGCACAGTCTTCAGGTGCTATATATATCTGTATGTCATGCATGTCTTAAATGTCATGATTAGATTAGTTTAGATGATTAGATTAGATTCTTATATCTGTATGTTGTGTATGTCATAAATGTCATGAATTGAAAATGGGGGACCCTGATGTAAACAAGACGAAAGTCTCTCTGGTCTGCATCCCCTTAACAAGTGTGTGTATTGAGCTGTACTGTACTGTACCCATTCTGCAATCTGTTAATTATAATGTTCAATCAATATGTATATATTTGTTATTTATTTTTGGTATAGTGCTTAACAAGCATAATTTAATGTTGCCCAGTTGTGGCCTGTTGAGGGGCAATACATATCAAAAGTTCCAAAACATCTATTGTGTTTGTATTTGTATTATCCACTATATAAACATAGTGACCCCTATTAATCGATTAGTCGACTAATCGGTCGAAAGGAGCCGTAGTCGACTGGCCAACCTCTTAGTTGAATATAATTAAAAAATAATAATAATAATGATATTTCTTTTATTTCTTAAATTCTTTTTATCATTCTTTCCAAAAGCAAAGAGGCCTAGAAGCGTGGCTAACGCTAATGGTACGCATACCAGTGGCTAACTGCCTATGAAAACAGACACAGAGGCACTGAAAGAGGATTTCACCCATCTAATGAACACACTAGACTAGACCAGGGGTTCCCAAAGTCGGGGTCGCGACCCACAGGAGGGTCGCGAGCGGCTGTGAGGGGGTCGCCAGATGATTTCCATTTTTTTTTTAATAAATAAAATATATATATATATATATATATATATATATATATATATATATATATTTTTTTTTGCAGTCAGGCCACTGCACTTAGAAGCAGGCCAGGACAGTGTTTCTAGTTGCAGCAGCACAATAGTTAGATAACCTAGGTGGGGAACAACCAGGAGATCACTGCAACTCACACAAGTTGGAGAACTACAGTATCTCTCTCTCTCTCTCTCTCTCTCTCTCTCTCTCTCTCTCTCTCTCTCTCTCTCTCTCTCTCTCTCTCTCTCTCTCTCTCTCTCTCTCTCTCTCTCTCTCTCTATCTCTCTCTCTCTCTCTTGCTCTCACACACACACACAAAAGGAGCCGCATGTGATTGGTGGTGGACCCTTACAAAAAACTTGTTGCTAATCATTGACACATGCTAGCCTGTAATAATCCCCCCCAGAAAAATCTACTTTGCATTTGATATATTGCAAATATATGCCATCACACACACTGGCATTTAAAGGGTTAGAATTATCAAATTAATATGTGGTGTTATGATCAAGTTGAATAAAAGATTGTATTATTTTCAATCTGACATTACAAAAAAACTGAAAATCCATCAAAATCAGTGTTGTTGCTAATCATACATATGCTAGCCTGTTTTTTAACAATAATTTGTGATGCCATCACAAACACTGGCATTTAAAGGGTACAAATAAAAAAATGCCTGCACCAGAATGCAGGAAATGAAGTCTTTGTAACAAGAAATGTCCTGGTGGGGGACCCCCAGACCCCCTGCTTAAAAAGTGGCCTGACTGGGGCTATATTTTGCACTCCTAGACCTTCGAGCTTGGCACGCTCTCCCGACCAGCGCGCAGACGCGCATCTCCTAGACCTTCGAGCTTGGCACGCTCTCCCGACCTCAGCGCGCAGACGCGCATCTACCAGACCTTCGAGCTTGGCACGCTCTCCAGACCAGCGCAGACGCGCATCTTCCAGACCTTCGAGCTTGGCACGCTCTCCAGACCTCAGCGCGCCGACGCGCATCTTCCAGACCTTCGTGCTTGGCACACTCCTCCACGCAGACGCACCAGATGCGTCTCTCGGTTCCGGTGCGCACTCAAGCAGTGGCGCACCACTCTGTTCCTCGGCTCCGACAGTCGGCTACCCGGTGACGACACCCTCGTCACCGCCGCCTGTTCCAGCACCACTCTGTCCTCGGCTCGGACAGTCGGCTACCCGGTGGCGACACCCTCGCCACCGCCGCCTGTTCCAGCACCACTCTGTTCTCGGCTCGGACAGCCAGCTACCCGGTGGCGACACCCTCGCCGCCGCTGCTGTTCCTGCACCATTACGCATACGTCTGGGTGAGTTTTGACCGTCTAGATCATCTCCGTTTTCGTGTGTTTCTAACACTGAAGAATTACCACCTTTTTAATCTGACAGTCACTCACCCAGCGTTGTGCCTCTGTTTGTTTCACTTGGATATTATTTTGGACGTTACATCTCCCACTGTGTGTTTGTTCACACCAAAGATAGTTTTCTCTTTGTATTTGTTTTGGTACTTTGCTCTTTGTGTATTTTTCACGAAGATAGTTTTATTTTGTTTAACTTTGGTATTTGGACTGGTCACCTCTCCTGCATCTGCTCTGTTTTTCCCCTTTGTACATTAACCCTCTCCTCTCTCCCTCTCAGCCGCCGTTACCCACCTCGGAGATCTGCCGAGAGAGTTCTGCAGAGCGGCCCAGGTGTTCCCACCAGTCCTCCCTGTCCCCAGCCCGCCTCCGCGGGCCTCTGTCCCTAGTTCTCCTAGTCCCTAGTCCTCTGTCCCTAGTTCTCCTAGTCCCTAGTCCTCTATCCCTAGTTCTCCTAGTCCCTAGTCCTCTATCCCTAGTTCTCCTAGTCCCTAGTCCTCTATCCCTAGCTTCCCTAGTCCTCTGTCCCTAGTTCTCCTTGTCCCTAGTTCTCCTAGTCTCTAGTTCCTCTGTCCCTAGGCGTTCCCTTAACCTTCCCTTAGGCGTTCCCTTTACCTTCCCATAGTGTTCCCTTTTCCTGCCCGCCTCTTAAAGGCACTTTACCTTCCCCTCTTGTGTTATTCCAGTGTTTTGTGTTTTCTCCCTTAAAGGGACAGTGCCCTTTTTTCCCTGTTCTCAATAAATATCTGTTTCTTGGCAAACCATCATACCTGTCTTGTGTTGTGCGATTGGGGTCGGTTACAAACCATAACAGTACGACCCCACCAAATCGACGACCCCAGCCAGCACAGACGGTTTATGTTGAGTTTGCCTTTTTTTTTCTTGTTCCCTCTAGCTTCCTTGTTAGTCCTGTTTAGCTCCCTTGTTTAGCTTGTTAGTCTCCCCGGTTAGCTCCCCTGTTTGCTTCCCGTTTTGCCCTGTTGACCCCCCTGTAGCTAGCCATGCCCTGGCAGCTAACCCAGTCCCTCAGCAGAGCCCCTGTCTGCTAGCTTTGCCCCGGCTGCTAGCACAGCCTCTATGTTTATGCAGCCCTTGCTGCTGGCATGGGCCCTGTAGCTAGCCATGCCCTGGCAGCTAACCCAGTTTCCCTCTGCATGGCCTCCACTTTTTTGTGTAGCATCCCCACTGCTAGGACTGCCTTTTCAGCTAGCAAGGTCTGTTTATCTCACACAGCTAGGACTGTCCTTCCAGCTAGCTTGTTCTCTCATGCTGGTCCAGCCCTCTGCTAGCCTAGCTCGGCAGCTAGCGCAACCTCTATGTTAATGTAGCAGTACAGCTAGCATAGGCCCTGTAGCTATCAGTGCCCTGGCAGCTACCCTTTCCCTCTGCTAGCCTAGCTCGGCGGCTTGCGCAGCCTCTATGTTGGTGTAGCGGTACAGCTAGCATAGGCCCTGTAGCTGTCAGTGCCCTGGCAGCTGACCTTCCCTCTGCTAGCCCTTTCCCGGTGCTACCATGGTTACCCCTTAGCTACCCTGCTAACCCCTCAGTTCTCTAGACCAGTTCTCTAAACCAGTTCTCTAGACCAGTTCTCTTGCCCAGTTCGCTAGACTAGTTCTCTAGACCCAGTTCCTCTAGACCAGTTCCCCCAGTTGCCCCTCTGCTACCCTAGTTACCCCTCGGCGACCCTGTTTCTTTTGCTAGCCCCACTCTTGTGGTGGCTTCCCCTGCTGGCTTGGCCAGTACCTCTTGTTTTGCCCCCTGCCACTCTGTCTGTATTTGTTTTGGGTCGCCGGGTGGCTCCCGTTGAGGGGGGGGTACTGTGAGGTTTTGCCCGCTGCTCACCACCTTTTCTCTGTCTTCTTTAAGCCTACTGTTAGGAATTCCCTACTCACTCTCTCTAGCCCCCACCCTCTCGTTCTTTACTCTCAGTGGCCACACCTGTTCGATTATCAATTACCTCTCGCACCTGTGGTGGCAGGCTAATTAATTCCCCTGTGGGCTTTAAATACCAGGGCGCTTCCCCTTGTTTCGGCGTGGGGTCGTGTTGTATACTTGCCGAGTCATATTCTCTAAACATCTAGACTCTTTCGGGGGATCCTCGGTCTGCCTATGCTGTTCCATTCTCCGGCGTCGAGATGTTTGCTCCAGCCTTCGCCAGCTGTCGCCGTTGCCTGTGGGGGAGACTGGTCTGCGCTCCCTGTACTTCCACGGGAGGCACCCCAGCGTTCCACTGCAGACCCCCGCGCAGCTGTTCGTCCTGACGCACATCCAGACCAGCGCAGACGCTCTCCAGTCCTCGGCGCGCAGACGCGCATCTCCTAGACCTTCGAGCTTGGCACGCTCTCCCGACCAGCGCGCAGACGCGCATCTCCTAGACCTTCGAGCTTGGCACGCTCTCCCGACCAGCGCGCAGACGCGCATCTCCTAGACCTTCGAGCTTGGCACGCTCTCCCGACCAGCGCGCAGACGCGCATCTCCGAGACCTTCGAGCTTGGCACGCTCTCCCGACCAGCGCGCAGACGCGCATCTACCAGACCTTCGAGCTTGGCACGCTCTCCCGACCAGCGCGCAGACGCGCATCTCCTAGACCTTCGAGCTTGGCACGCTCTCCCGACCAGCGCGCAGACGCGCATCTCCTAGACCTTCGAGCTTGGCACGCTCTCCCGACCAGCGCGCAGACGCGCATCTCCTAGACCTTCGAGCTTGGCACGCTCTCCAGACCTCAGCGCGCTGATAGATTTTTCAGTTCATTGATGACGAATATCCTCTATATATCTAAAGGCCTTAATGAAGAATATGCCTAGAAGTCTGTGTCTCTCCTCCCCCTGCATCATGTAGCAGAACATGCAAAATCCTAGTTCACTCTCTCTCTCTCTGGCAGTTATACATGCAAAGTCCCTCCCTTTCAACACACACACACACACACACACACACACACACACACACACACACACACACACACACACACACACAGAGACATACACACGCCCCCCTCCCCTTTTCTCAAGAGTGTATAAAGTGACATGTAATAGGACATTCTGTTCTCTCTTTTGCTCCTGCTCTCTTTTGTCTACTGGTGATGTGCCCGCGCGGGGTGACTCTAATGAATAAAAGCTCCGTTTGAGAAATACTCTGTCTCCCGCTTCGTCTTTCGGCCGACTGGCCCACTGGCAAATCAATTAAGAATTCACGAGGGATAGGAAATCCCTAACAGCGCAGACGCGCATCTACCAGACCTTCGAGCTTGGCACGCTCTCCCGACCAGCGCGCAGACGCGCATCTCCTAGACCTTCGAGCTTGGCACGCTCTCCCGACCAGCGCGCAGACGCGCATCTCCTAGACCTTCGAGCTTGGCACGCTCTCCCGACCAGCGCGCAGACGCGCATCTCCTAGACCTTCGAGCTTGGCACGCTCTCCCGACCTCAGCGCGCAGACGCGCATCTACCAGACCTTCGAGCTTGGCACGCTCTCCAGACCAGCGCAGACGCGCATATTCCAGACCTTCGAGCTTGGCACGCTCTCCAGACCTCAGCGCGCCGACGCGCATCTTCCAGACCTTCGTGCTTGGCACACTCCTCCACGCAGACGCACCAGATGCGTCTCTCGGTTCCGGTGCGCACTCAAGCAGTGGCGCACCACTCTGTTCCTCGGCTCCGACAGTCGGCTACCCGGTGACGACACCCTCGTCACCGCCGCCTGTTCCAGCACCACTCTGTCCTCGGCTCGGACAGTCGGCTACCCGGTGGCGACACCCTCGCCACCGCCGCCTGTTCCAGCACCACTCTGTTCTTGGCTCGGACAGCCAGCTACCCGGTGGCGACACCCTCGCCGCCGCTGCTGTTCCTGCACCATTACGCATACGTCTGGGTGAGTTTTGACCGTCTAGATCATCTCCGTTTTCGTGTGTTTCTAACACTGAAGAATTACCACCTTTTTAATCTGACAGTCACTCACCCAGCGTTGTGCCTCTGTTTGTTTCACTTGGATATTATTTTGGACGTTACATCTCCCACTGTGTGTTTGTTCACACCAAAGATAGTTTTCTCTTTGTATTTGTTTTGGTACTTTGCTCTTTGTGTATTTTTCACGAAGATAGTTTTACTTTGTTTAACTTTGGTATTTGGACTGGTCACCTCTCCTGCATCTGCTCTGTTTTTCCCCTTTGTACATTAACCCTCTCCTCTCTCCCTCTCGGCCGCCGTTACCCACCTCGGAGATCTGCCGAGAGAGTTCTGCAGAGCGGCCCAGGTGTTCCCACCAGTCCTCCCTGTCCCCAGCCCGCCTCCGCGGGCCTCTGTCCCTAGTTCTCCTAGTCCCTAGTCCTCTGTCCCTAGTTCTCCTAGTCCCTAGTCCTCTATCCCTAGTTCTCCTAGTCCCTAGTCCTCTATCCCTAGTTCTCCTAGTCCCTAGTTCTCCTAGTCTCTAGTTCCTCTGTCCCTAGGCGTTCCCTTAACCTTCCCTTAGGCGTTCCCTTTACCTTCCCATAGTGTTCCCTTTTCCTGCCCGCCTCTTAAAGGCACTTTACCTTCCCCTCTTGTGTTATTCCAGTGTTTTGTGTTTTCTCCCTTAAAGGGACAGTGCCCTTTTTTCCCTGTTCTCAATAAATATCTGTTTCTTGGCAAACCATCATACCTGTCTTGTGTTGTGCGATTGGGGTCGGTTACAAACCATAACAGTGTGCATGTTTCAACCATACATTTCCATTTATAAAAAAAAAAATTAAATCATCAGTGGACCAATTGCATGCTTTTGCAGAGGACAAGAAGCCTTCAGTCGACTCCTTCAGACATTAAGCACCCCCCACAGCCCAAATGGAATGATACATTTCCAATATTTTTTTTTTAAATATTATATATATATATTTTTTTTTTGGTCGACCAATAGTCGACTAACGGCAAATTTTGGCCAATCCTAGTCGACCATCCAATTCCTTAGTCGGGGACAGCCCTAAAACATAGTAATTATAATATCTACATACATGGCATTTGACTGGAGGCTAGTCTCACTTTGTCCCACAGCAACATTAAAATAGTTTAGATTTGTGTATGTTGTTTATGTAACAAATTTACTTGAAAGTAACGCAATAGTTACTGTCTGAAGTAAAGTACTTTTATAATATGTAACTGAGTAAGTAATTTAGTAACTTTTTGGAAGAAGTAACTAGTAACTGTAACTAGTTACTTTTTAAAAGTAACTTGCCCAACACTGGGACATCACAACGGTAATAGTTCGATTTGAATAATTTAAATAATATGTTGACATAATTTTTTTTTTAAATGATAAAAAAAAACGACATAAAACAATGATACAAATTATAATAAAATATTTAAGTAAAATGTATAGAAATAAAGAAAAATAAGACAATGAAATAAAGATAAAGATAAAGATAATTCTATTTTAAAAAGGTAAGTTTTGGGCAGTGCCAACCAAGTCTGCTGTCCTAACAGACTTGGGGTCTGTAGGGTAAGCACTTATTCCCTCCGCCCTGAATATTTATGGAGATGTATGGGCATTTTAAGTCAGTGATAAAAGTGTCTTTCAAGGATAAGTGAGCTCCTGCACTGATTATTATAGTTCAATATTCAATATTTGATCACCAAAACCCCCCAAAAAGCATAAAAAGGCCCCTCCCCGCCCAAAAAGGGCCCCCAAAAATACCACAGGCCCAGTGCCCTTTTCAGCCTTTGAGCACCTTCCCCTCTAAAGTCCTGTGCACGTCCCTGCACACACACACACACACACACACACACACACACACACACACACACACACACACACACACACACACACACACACACACACACACACACACACACACACACACACACACACACACACACACACACACACACACACACACACACACACACACACGCACGCACGCTAGGGTGCCCAATCGCGGGACAGTCCCGATATTGGGATGTTTGTCCCGCGTCCCGCTACAACATAACAATGTCCCGCAATTAAAAAAAAAATTATTATTAATTTTTTAATTTTTTTAATTTTTTTATAATTCAAATATTATTATTTAATTTTTTTTTAAATGTTGTTAATTTAATGCCTCGTTCCAATACCCTCTTATATTAAAAAAAATTAAATTGGGCGATGTCAAACCAATGCGCAGCCGAGCGGAGCAGCTGGACTCGAGTCTCGCGAGTCGCGCTGACAGTCACTGTCAGACAGTCCGAGGCCGAGGCAGCTGCAGTGTGTGTGACGTCAGTCATACCTGACGTTTCTGCAGAACAGCCTAAAGATTTTTTACGACGCAGTGCTTGAAGTTGAGGGGGATGACACAACTGTCTGTGAGCTTTTCCAGCTCATGACCAGTCTAAGACTGAAACTTGAACAACGATCAAAGGACCGTTATTTTGGATTCGAGACCAGTGCTGCTCTCATGCAGAGGTTTCCTACCACACAGGCTGCTGCGATCGAACAGGACTTTTTAAATTTCTATCAGAGACCGCTCGCTTACCTAGACAAATGGTTTGATTTCTCTTAATATCAGCAGCAAACTGGACTCTGCATTGTTTAAAAAATGTTGTGGGTTCACCAGACACATATTGCGGAGACCTTTTCTTTATGGTATATAGGGTTTGTGGAGACTTTGGGTCTCACCCTTTTTGTTATAGGAGCAACTGAGTGATCCGCTATTCACAATAAAAACTTTATTATATTGTGAAGATCAACCATCGCATTCCGTCTCCTCTCTTCTACACTTCACTGCTAATAATGCTCAGGAAAAGATGGCTGAAAGAGCTCCTGCTCTTTCTATTAATGGAGTGATTTTATCAGCTTGGATACCAAGATTGATGGTTACCTGCTTAATGATGAAAGTGTGATTAAATAAAGATGTTGGTGACATAGACAGTAGCGGCTGAGAAGGTGATTGGTGAAGCATCTATACAGTTTAATAAGATTAATAACAAAATGTGCTATATATAGCCTACCGTCTGCGTCAAATATGAAATAAAGGCATTTAAATAATAGATACATTTCTTTAATTTTAATTAGCAAAAAAAAAAAAAATTAAAAAAAAAAACACACACACACACACACACACACACACACACACACACAGAGAGAGAGAGAGCTCTCAATGATCCTTAACACAAGTTACAGCAAACACACAAGACAGCCGCCATCTCGTCTGACTGTCAGGTCCCATCCCATAATAGCGTGGAGGCAGCAATCAGCTCTCTGGCAGGCAGGGATCTGCTGTTTATGCGAGGCGGCCTGGGGGACAGTGACTGAAGGGTGTGAAAGGGAGATATTCCGCTCGGGCGGCCGCTAGCCACACACCGTAACCACCGACAATGAGGCTCGGCCGTGCGCTCATGATGACCGTTAGAAACAATAGAAGAGGGAGGGAACAGAAGTGAGGTCACTTTAACTCATTGACCGCCGGGGATTAGCCTCATCCTGTAGTAGCTACCGCCACTGCTGTAAACTGTGGGAGTCACACACCTTGTTTGCAGGGCTATAACTATTTAAATATTATAGCTATGGATGCAATACTATGGCCCATTTGACATTGAGTATCTATCGTTCAAGATGTGAAAAAGGAATATTTTTTCCATCCATACATTCCCGTTTTATATAAGTATGGTTTTAGAGCGGTTTGGGGTAATTCCTGGGAGGCTAGTAATATGCAACGCATATTATACTTAATCCATTGGCATTTCGTCCCTATAAACGCTACAATAAAAAATTCAAATGCATATGATAGGTATATTATGTTCCATCATACATGCATGAAAAGGGGGGGGGGGTCGTTTCTGATTAATTGATTGTCAATAACGGCATTCGTTAGTACAACATACGCTGATGGCTTTGAAAACAATGCACAACCAAGCTGAAATTTACGTTAAATTGCTCTTACCTGTGGCCGATGAGATTCCAAAAAGAATAATCCAATTATTTGATTGCCATCTGCTAGATCGTATGTCCATTTGGGCCACAACATAACCCACCACAGCATAATGAATCGGGCGTCCTGAAAACTATTCAATGCGATCGGGTGATGCTCTTGATCCACGTTACTAGAAATGTCCGCCCGGAGGAATTTCAATGACGCACAGAGAGATACACTCAAAGGAAGTGCAACATCGGCCGCTTACCACCAGGCGGCGGTATTGGACCTTTGCGATCACAGACACATTGCCTATGGTACCAGAGCCTTCCTGGATGATTTATGAATGGAAATAGCGAATAAAAGAAATAACGATCAAATAGCGAGTATAGTCGTTGTTGGCGTTATTCGATTGACGGCCAATAACGAGAATACTCGTTGTTGGCGGGGAATGAGTTGATGAGATGGTACTTCAGCTCTAAAACATTGACAAAGAATCTTGGCTTGTAGAAAAAGGACAAGGACAACTTCTCTCTTCTGCTGTTGTTCATCGGCAGGAAGGCTCAGATCAAAGACATACATTCATGGGTGCCAGGGTGCCTGTAGCTGTTCCGCAACCGTTCCTACTTCCGGGGTAGGCCTGATTGGCCCCGACAGGCACGTGACCCGCCGCGGCCACGCCCCACGGCAGCCCCAGGATCAAGCGCGCTACTGCTGGAGTTCGCTTCGCCTTTCACATCGCTGCCGTTGGCGAAAGCAGACAAATGAATGACTAATTCGGTCAGAAATAACGTAACTAATAACGTTAGTAAGCACTGCTTATATGCTTATTATGTCTGCGGGGTACAGTAAACGTTTCTCCCGGTACATTCTGAAGAGCACACCGCTGTATGTTGGAGAACCAGCGGTCTTCCTCACTCGAGTGAGACTAAAGCCGTGCACTGCACAGTCTCTAAAAGTGTAACAGTAAGAAGCATTTTGGATAAAAGTATTCTGTACTTCTGTATGACAACAATGTATGCCTTTCAAATGTTAAATGATTAAATGATACACAGCGAAATCTACGCTCTCGCCTCTCATCCTGCTTTCGCCAACGGCAGCGATGTGAAAGGCGAAGCGAACTCCAGCAGTAGCGCGCTTGCTCCTGGGGCTGCCGCGGGGCGTGGCCGCGGCGGGTCACGTGCCTGTCGGGACCAATCAGGCCTACCCCGGAAGTAGGAACGGTTGCGGAACAGCTACAGGCTGCCAGGGTGGCGCACCACGTAACGCACTGCAGTGCAACGCGGCCGTACCGGGTTCGACCCCTGGACCCGGCGACCTTTGCCAAATGAATGTCTTCCCCCATATATCTCTCCCATCCTTCCTCTCTGCCGGACTTGTCCAATAAACAAATAAAAATCGACCAAAAACATAATATATATAATAAAAAAAACATACATTCATCGTTCATACATGGTTAATCTCCAAACATACTACGTTCAACTCTTCTCTCTCTCTCTGTTCGCTCTAGTTATACTCAAAGCAACTCCTCCCTTATTCCCCCACAATCCCTCAGAACAAGAAGTTTGTCGTTCACCTTTTAGTAGGGGTGTAACGGTACACAGAAGCCACGGTTCGGTACGTACCTCTGTATTGCGGTCACGGTTCGGTACGAGTTCGGTACAACAGAAAAAATATATATTTATGATAATTATGATAATTATCATTATTAAATAGAAGAATTTTCTATAGGCTTGCCGTGGTAGTCAGTGATACTGGTGGCCATAGACGCCTACGTATAAGAGCAGGCGAAGCGGGTGCTCTACCAGTATTGAACTTGGTGGAGCAAACTTGTCTCTTTGCTCCCTCACTTTTTGATCATTGATATATCCCCCCCCCAATATATAAATATTATCTAACCATAACTACGTAATTTCAATCAAATTAATAATACGCAATGACACTTAATAGCAAGTTTTTAAGTTTCCAAAGATTGTGTGACCCCCACTTTAATGGTTTGATCCAGTGCCCACGGGCCACGGTTCGTCGGCATGACGTATACGACATGTTGGGGGAGGCGGCTTTTTCGAAAGCCCTTGAAAAATTCAGGCTGGATATTGGATAACATTCAACATTGTGAGGATTATTCTTCGGCGTTTACATCAAAATGGAGCAAATCATCACGTAAGTCGAACACTGTGACTGTATACTAAATGCGCAAACAGATTGAAACTGAATATTTCTCGTATGGTGAGCCTCGGCGCTGCACCGAGTGAATCCAGAGATACGGGATGGTGCGCAGGCGCTGTGATCACCCAACGGCGGAAATAATGCCGCTTTGAGCAGTTTATAAAAAAATATTAAAAATATTTATTAGCAACGCCGAGCTTTCAAAACATCCCGTATCTCTGTGCGAACCCCTCGTGCAACTGTGAGCACCTTTTGTAATGTCTCTGTGATACTTGTATAACGAACGGTTCGGCCAGAACCAGTCCTTCATGGTAAATCTAGGTTGGTTTCCCATTGAGGAGCAAGTGACTGTGGATTCACTCGGTGCTGAGCACAGTCACGAAAGTATGGACCCTGATGTAAACAAGACAAACGTCTTTCTCTGGTCTGCATCCCCTTAACAATTGTGTGTATTGAGCCGTACTGTATTGTACCCATTCTGCAATCTGTTAAATAAAGTTTTCATTCATTCATTCATTCAGCCGCCGCGCTCACTGGGGCTATTGATAGCGTCAATTAGTTGTTGTTGTTGTTGTTGGTGCTGCGGATGAGAACGATGGGAAAGTTATTATTATTATTATTATTATAATAGTAATTGGCTATCATACGTGCCTAGCTAGCGTTAGCTAAAAGAGCCCTCGCAGTGAAGTTATTATTATTATAGCTATCATACTGCAATATAAACTGAGTTTTATAGTGAAAAGAGCAGCTTTATTTTGGTCAAGATTGAAGGCTCTATATTGCAGGAAATTGCACATACAGGTGTTCATTAAATGTAAAAAAATCTGTCGTGGAGGGGGTCGTGCCGGACCCCCTCCAAACCACCCCTTGCAAAATAAAAATAAAAATAAAAAAAGAAAGGTAAAAAAAAATAAAATAAAAAAATCTTGCACCCCCACTTTCAACTATAACTAGGCGGCCATGCTGGTGGCATTCTGTGATCAGGCATCCACTGAGTAAATTAATTGCCTACTGCCCCTTTAACAACTTATCCTTGTTAAGTTTCAGTTTCACTTGTAGAGAGGATTTAACTTCACGAGACTGAATACTAGAGAACAGATGACATGTTGGCAGAGATGACAACAATGGCAGAGGATTATTTGGATTTAAACACAGTAGCAGTTCAAATGGAGAGGAGCTCAGATGATAAGTCCGGAAAAGTATGTTTCTTTTTTTTCTTTTCTTTTCTGTGAGAGTCCGGCGGGGGAGAATGTTGGTGTGTGTGTTGAATCTAGAGGGTGTATGTATGGTTGTAACTAACTGTAACTGTCCTCTACTACTCCCATGACTGCATATATATCTGTGTCCACTGGAGGGCGCTATAGGCGGAGCTTCTACTGTCTACGCCAGGTTGGGAGTATATAAGTCTTGGTTCCCTCCTACTTTTTCTTCTTCCCACACATGAGCTGTTGTGGTATGAGTCAATGTGAATGAATAAAACGCTGCCGGCAGAGCAAGGCCAAAGATGGAAACCATGCCTCTTGTACATATTATTGTCGCCCCATAGCCATTTCTGTTAACAGGTTATGGGGCCAGATCTCGCAGGGTCGAAATAATAAGGGTAGCTAGCTTAGCTGACATGTAGGCCAGAGTAGCACCGGGAGTACCGCGTGGCTAGCGTACTAGGCCAACGAAGCTTAAGCTACACCTACCACCAACCACCAAGAAAGAGGATGGCGACCAAGGGAAGAAGCAAATGGCCCTCATTTAATGGAAAAGCGGAGGGATATGAGCTCTGGGAAGAGCGCATGCTATGTTGCATGCACGGCGCGGGACTCAAGGCGGTGATCTTGGCGGCCCCCGCGGGACCACTGACGGCGGAGGAACAAGCCCAAGACGACAAGCTTAATGCAGACGCATACTGTGAGTTGGCACCGCTGCTCGACGATACAAGCTTGGGGCTAATATTCCGCGACACGAAGGACAAAGGCAGAGAAAGCCTGGGAGTGTTGAGGGAGCATTACATCGGACGGGGAAGGCCCAGAGTAGTGTCCCTCTACGTAACGTTGACGGCCCTGAAGAAGGGGCACACAGAGACGATGACAGAATACATCATCCGAGCTGAGCAGATCATGACGGCGCTCAAGAGTGCAGGAGAGGCACCCGGCGAGGGGTTATTGATGGCAATGGTGATGAGAGGACTACCGGAGTTGTACAGGCTGTTCAAGCTACTGGTTACCCACGGTTCAACGCACATGACATTGGGGCAGTTCAAAGCCAAGCTGCGGAACTTTGAGGCCTCAGAGGATATCCACCCAGACGCCGCGGAAGCGGGGGGGATAGCACTGAAAGCCCGAGCGAGACAGAGGGAGAAGGCCAGGCCCACGACGGAGCTGACGTGTTGGCGATGCGGAGAGAATGGGCATCGGAGGGATAACTGCAACAAGACGGTCTGGTGCAACTTCTGCAGATCATTGGGGCACACAGACAAAGAGTGCCGAAAGAAACGAGACCAGAGCGCCCGATACGCACATGGGCAAGATGTCGGCCAGAGACGAGGCGGCGCCTATGGACAAGATGGCGGCGACGGACGAGGTCGCGGCCACGAACAAGATGGCGGCGATGGATGAGATCGCGACTATGGTCAAGATGGCGGCTGTGGACGAAATGACGACTACAGACAAGATGGCGGCAACGGTGATCGTGAGGCGGGTCGAGATGACGCCCGGAGAGCGGCAGGACGAGAGGACTTCGTTTTCGGGGCGCGGACTACGGGCGTCGCCTGGCCAACGCAGCACCAGCAGTTCCCGAGGAGGGGACTGATCGTGGACACAGGTGCGTCGCCCCACATCATCAACGACAGGAATAGTTTCAAGAACTTTGATAAATCCTTCGAGCCGGAGGGACACAGCCTGGAGCTGGCGGACGGGAAACGCACCTACGGGTTGGCGCAGGGGAGAGGAGACGCACAGGTATGCCTTATAGACATTAAGGGGCGCTGGTGTACAGTGACGTTAAAGGATGCTCTATATATATATACCCCTCGTTCCCACAAGAACTATTCTTAGTAAAATCCGCTACTGCTAACGGTGCCGAAGTGTTCTTCAGTGAAGGTAAAGATGTTCTTGTAGAAAAAGATGGTACACGGTTTAACATTGACGTATATGGAAGAATGTATTACCTACAAACGGAGTGTAATAATAATGATAAATGTAATGTGTTAGTCATGACATCCAGACGTGGCATGAAATTATGGGTCATTGTAATCACGAGGATTTACTAAAGCTGCAAGCAGTGACAGACGGTATGCACATTAAGGGTGAAAAGCATAGACCTGACAAAGAATGTGAAGTTTGCATAAGGGGGAAGTTTACGCAAACAAGGAACAGGGACCCCACAGAGAAGGTAAAGAGACCACTGGAGCTAGTTAACACCGACCTAGCCGGTCCAGTAAGGAACGAGTCCATAGGTGGCTTTAACTATGTACAGTCCTTTACAGATGTGGGTACAGGCGTAGTGTTCGTCTATTTCCTTAAAGCAAAGAGTGATGCACTCCAAGCCACGGAGAAGTTCCTTGCCGATGTCACCCCCTATGGGGACGTAAAATGTTTGAGGTCAGACAACGGGACCGAGTTTACAAACAGAGAGTTCCAATCACTGTTGAGAAAAAACAGGATCAGACACAAGACATCATGTCTCTACTTCCCACATCAGAACGGGGTAGCCGAGAGGGAATGGCGCACTCTTTTCGAAATGGCCAGGTGTAAGCTAGACGATAGTAACATACCGAAGAGCCTGTGGCATTATGCGGTACAAGAAGCCGCCTACACCAGAAACAGGTGTTTTAATAAACATACGGGCACCACCCTATATACAGCAATGCCAGGGAAAAGATGTAATCTAGCCAGAATGCACACATTCGGATCAGTGTGCTATGCTTGCCAGGAGAACACATGAGCTGTTGTGGTCTGAGTCAATGTGAATGAATAAAACACTGCCAGCAGAGCAAGGCCACAGATGGAAACCATGCCTCTTGTACACACTAAAAACAGATTGGTCAAATTTGACCCAATTTGGGTTATTTTTGACCCAATTCACTGGTCAAAAAGGGCCCGACCAGTGTGTGGGTTAATTTGACCCATTATTATTGGTTATTTAATTTGACCCATAACATGGGTCAAATAAACGAATACTTTTGATACTTTTACTTTTACTTTTACTTTTCCATTTTAAGGGTCAAAATAACCCAACCTCCAAGTTGATTTGACCCCATATTGGGTTATACCAACGACCCATTTTAAGGGTCAAAATAACCCAACTTCCAAGTTGATTTGACCCCATATTGGGTTATACCAACAACCCATTTTAAGGGTCAAAATAACCCAACTTCTAAGTTGATTTGACCCCATATTGGGTTATACCAACAACCCATTTTAAGGGTCAAAATAACCCAACCTCCTAGTTGATTTGACCCCGTATTGGGTTATACAAACGACCCATTTTAAGGGTCAAAATAACCCAACCTCCTAGTTGATTTGACCCCGTATTGGGTTATACAAACGACCCATTTTAAGGGTCAAAATAGTTGCTTTGACTGAATCTTGGGTTACATCAAAAGGGTCAAATAGACCCTATTCACAGCAGCCATCTTGTGAGCCAGATTGACAACGATTGACCAACAGATGGACACAGCAACATGATTAGTTACACATGTGTCAGTCTGGTTCACAGGATGTAGGTTTACCCTGCTGTGTCAAGATGGCTGCTGTGAAAAGGGCCTATTAACACAACTGCTATAGTTAGTACACTACATTAGGTTGGCACAGATGCTTGATTGAAAGGTATAACAGTCTAAATGTGGTGAAATCAATGAAAAGAACAGACCAAGGCGTAGAATACATTTAACTTCAAAATTTATTACACTTGTTGCATACATGTCACAGCGTGTGGACATCAAAAAGTGCTTGTGCTGCTATAGTGCCCATGAAACACATCATGTCAAACTGATTTCCTGTTTAAATAATAAATAATACATATCGGTATGGTTTTGTACTGCTTTACTGCCCTGTTGGAACACTCCCCCAGATATTGATAGATCAAAACACATATATACTAAGGCTGTCAAAGTTAACGCGGTATTAACACGTTATCGCCCGATTCTATTAACACCACTATTTTTTTTAACTCACGATTAACTTTTAAGATTTTTTTTTACTAGACTATACTCAGGTGTATTATTGATGCTCTCATTGATACTATGTTTGTTTCTGAAGTGTGTGTGTGTGTGTGTGTGTGAGAGATATATAGAGAGAGAGGGGGGTGAGAGAGAAGGGAAGGGGCAAGAGAGAAAGAGAGCTGGGAGAGTGTGTGTGAGAGAGAGAGGGGGGGTGTGTGTGATTGCTCAGCCCTTGTGTGGGTGAATGTAACAAGTTCCTAACGTTTTATTTCCCCTATTATTTCATGTACACTTTATTCATTGTTTTAATGAATTTTCTTTCTTTTAAGTTATTTTGTGCATCACTCTGTTTTGAATTTGATGCAAATTTGCAATGCATGAGGGTCATCCTTTTGTGTTAAATGGCTGCATAACGAAAGCATTTGTTGACTCGCATGTTGATAAGAGTATTAAAACTTGGAACTTGAAAAAGATCCGTAGAAAAAAGGTAGAAAAAAAGTTAACTATGGACAATCATGCGATTAATCGTGTTAAATATTTTAATCGATTGACAGCACTAATATATACATATAGAAATACGGGACTTAGCATCTACCCATCTCCCTCCTCCTCCATCTCTTCCCCCACCTTCCCTCCTCCTACTTCACCTCCTCACTACGCCACCTCCTCTCCTTATACTCCTCCTCCTCCTCTCCTCCACCTTCCCTCCTGCTACTTCACCTATTCTACCTCCTCCTCATTTGTAAGTTTTGCGTTACGTACGGCTGTCCTTAAGAATGCTACATGCTTGGACTCTGGTCCCTCAATATTATATATAACGTGCTGGAGAAACTCCCATGCATGAACACACTGCCTGGGGTACTTTATGTCAAATACATAAAATGCTTTAAAACACGTATCAACTGCCCCGAGCATTGTGCTTTCAGGGTGTGCCCGACCTGCATAGATCACGAATGCCTGAGCACAACATGTGTGTGGTTCTCCCAGCACCAAAACCGAGGGAGAGGGTCTTGCCTGCTGGAGGTACTCCACCATATTTGTCCCAACCTAAAACAAGCACATAAGCAAAGAAAGAATGTTAAATACAGGTGAATCTTGGGTTGACAGCAAATCATAAGCAAGATAACAGGTTTATACCAACTATACAAGGGAGCTAAATTAAATCAAGTTTTTTTTTCTCATGCCAATAGAATGTGCAATGACATTTTGGAGTGCTCAAAACAGTGGTTTTAACTCGTCTTTGTAAATGAGGGAAACCTCAATGCCTTTTCGAGTTTAAATAGAGGTTATGGGGGCCTGAAGGACTTTGGTTGTCAGACCTTGGCTTGGTGGTGCAACCAAACTCTGTGGGTGCAACCTATAGGCTCTCTGAAGCAGCAGATGGGCTCTCTGAAGCAGCAGATAGGCTCCCTGGAGCAGCAGATATGCTCTCTGGAGCAGTTAGGCTCTCTGAAGCAGCAGTTAGGCTCTCTGAAGCAGCAGATAGGCTCAAGCAGCAGATATGCTCTCTGAAGCAGCAGATAGGCTCTCTGAAGCAGCAGATAGGCTCTCTGAAGCAGCAGATAGGCTCTCTGAAGCAGCAGATAGGCTCTCTGAAGCAGCAGTTAGGCTCTCTGAAGCAGATAGGCTCTCTGAAGCAGCAGTTAGGCTCTCTGAAGCAGCAGTTAGGCTCTCTGAAGCAGCAGATAGGCTCTCTGAAGCAGCAGATAGGCTCTCTGAAGCAGCAGATAGGCTCTCTGAAGCAGCAGATAGGCTCTCTGAAGCAGCAGATAGGCTCTCTGAAGCAGCAGATAGGCTCTCTGAAGCAGCAGATATGCTCTCTGAAGCAGCAGTTAGGCTCTCTGAAGCAGCAGATAGGCTCTCTACAGCAGAGAGGCTCTCTGAAGCAGCAGATAGGCTCTCTGAAGCAGCAGATAGGCTCTCTGAAGCAGCAGATAGGCTCTCTGAAGCAGCAGTTAGGCTCTCTGAAGCAGCAGATAAGCTCTCTGGAGCAGATAGGCTCTCTGAAGCAGCAGATAGGCTCTCTGAAGCAGATAGGCTCTCTGAAGCAGCAGATAGGCTCTCTGAAGCAGCAGATAAGCTCTCTGAAGCAGCAGTTAGGCTCTCTGAAGCAGCAGATAAGCTCTCTGAAGCAGCAGTTAGGCTCTCTGAAGCAGCAGTTAGGCTCTCTGAAGCAGATAGGCTCTCTGAAGCAGCAGATAGGCTCTCTGAAGCAGCAGATAGGCTCTCTGAAGCGGCAGATAGGCTCTCTGAAGCAGCAGATAGGCTCTCTGAAGCAGCAGTTAGGCTCTCTGAAGCAGCAGTTAGGCTCTCTGAAGCAGATAGGCTCTCTGAAGCAGCAGATAGGCTCTAGGCTCTCTGAAGCAGCAGATAGGCTCTCTGAAGCAGCAGTTAGGCTCTCTGAAGCAGCAGTTAGGCTCTCTGGAGCAGATAAGCTCTCTGAAGCAGCAGATAGGCTCTCTGAAGCAGCGGATAGGCTCTCTGAAGCAGCAGATAGGCTCTCTGAAGCAGCAGTTAGGCTCTCTGAAGCAGCAGATAAGCTCTCTGGAGCAGATAGGCTCTCTGAAGCAGCAGATAGGCTCTCTGAAGCAGATATGCTCTCTGAAGCAGCAGATAGGCTCTCTGAAGCAGCAGATAAGCTCTCTGAAGCAGCAGTTAGGCTCTCTGAAGCAGCAGTTAGGCTCTCTGAAGCAGCAGTTAGGCTCTCTGAAGCAGCAGATAGGCTCTCTGAAGCAGCAGATAGGCTCTCTGAAGCAGCAGATAGGCTCTCTGAAGCAGCAGATAGGTTCTCTGAAGCAGCAGATAGGCTCTCTGAAGCAGCAGTTAGGCTCTCTGAAGCAGCAGATAGACTCTCTGAAGCAGCAGATAGGCTCTCTGAAGCAGCAGATAGGCTCTCTGAAGCAGCAGATAGGCTCTCTGAAGCAGCAGTTAGGCTCTCTGAAGCAGCAGATAGGCTCTCTGGAGCAGATAAGCTCTCTGAAGCAGCAGATAGGCTCTCTGAAGCAGCGGATAGGCTCTCTGAAGCAGCAGATAGGCTCTCTGAAGCAGCAGATAGGCTCTCTGAAGCAGCAGATAGGCTCTCTGAAGCAGCAGTTAGGCTCTCTGAAGCAGCAGATAAGCTCTCTGGAGCAGATAGGCTCTCTGAAGCAGCAGATAGGCTCTCTGAAGCAGATAGGCTCTCTGAAGCAGCAGATAGGCTCTCTGAAGCAGCAGATAAGCTCTCTGAAGCAGCAGTTAGGCTCTCTGAAGCAGCAGATAAGCTCTCTGAAGCAGCAGTTAGGCTCTCTGAAGCAGCAGTTAGGCTCTCTGAAGCAGATAGGCTCTCTGAAGCAGCAGATAGGCTCTCTGAAGCAGCAGATAGGCTCTCTGAAGCGGCAGATAGGCTCTCTGAAGCAGCAGATAGGCTCTCTGAAGCAGCAGTTAGGCTCTCTGAAGCAGCAGTTAGGCTCTCTGAAGCAGATAGGCTCTCTGAAGCAGCAGATAGGCTCTAGGCTCTCTGAAGCAGCAGATAGGCTCTCTGAAGCAGCAGTTAGGCTCTCTGAAGCAGCAGTTAGGCTCTCTGGAGCAGATAAGCTCTCTGAAGCAGCAGATAGGCTCTCTGAAGCAGCGGATAGGCTCTCTGAAGCAGCAGATAGGCTCTCTGAAGCAGCAGTTAGGCTCTCTGAAGCAGCAGATAAGCTCTCTGGAGCAGATAGGCTCTCTGAAGCAGCAGATAGGCTCTCTGAAGCAGATAGGCTCTCTGAAGCAGCAGATAGGCTCTCTGAAGCAGCAGATAAGCTCTCTGAAGCAGCAGTTAGGCTCTCTGAAGCAGCAGTTAGGCTCTCTGAAGCAGATAGGCTCTCTGAAGCAGCAGATAGGCTCTCTGAAGCAGCAGATAGGCTCTCTGAAGCGGCAGATAGGCTCTCTGAAGCAGCAGATAGGCTCTCTGAAGCAGCAGTTAGGCTCTCTGAAGCAGCAGTTAGGCTCTCTGAAGCAGATAGGCTCTCTGAAGCAGCAGATAGGCTCTTTGAAGCAGCAGATAGGCTCTCTGAAGCAGCAGATAGGCTCTCTGAAGCAGCAGTTAGGCTCTCTGAAGCAGCAGATAGGCTCTCTGGAGCAGATAAGCTCTCTGAAGCAGCAGATAGGCTCTCTGAAGCAGCGGATAGGCTCTCTGAAGCAGCAGATAGGCTCTCTGAAGCAGCAGATAGTCTCTCTGAAGCAGTTAGGCTCTCTGAAGCAGCAGTTAGGCTCTCTGAAGCAGCAGATAGGCTCTCTGAAGCAGCAGATAGGCTCTCTGAAGCAGCAGTTAGGCTCTCTACAGCAGAGAGGCTCTCTGAAGCAGCAGATAGGCTCTCTGAAGCAGCAGATAGGCTCTCTGAAGCAGCAGATAGGCTCTCTGAAGCAGCAGATAGGCTCTCTGAAGCAGCAGTTAGGCTCTCTGAAGCAGCAGATAAGCTCTCTGGAGCAGTTAGGCTCTCTGAAGCAGCAGTTAGGCTCTCTGAAGCAGCAGATAGGCTCAAGCAGCAGATATGCTCTCTGAAGCAGCAGATAGGCTCTCTGAAGCAGCAGATAGGCTCTCTGAAGCAGCAGATAGGCTCTCTGAAGCAGCAGATAGGCTCTCTGAAGCAGCAGTTAGGCTCTCTGAAGCAGATAGGCTCTCTGAAGCAGCAGTTAGGCTCTCTGAAGCAGCAGTTAGGCTCTCTGAAGCAGCAGATAGGCTCTCTGAAGCAGCAGATAGGCTCTCTGAAGCAGCAGATAGGCTCTCTGAAGCAGCAGATAGGCTCTCTGAAGCAGCAGATATGCTCTCTGAAGCAGCAGTTAGGCTCTCTGAAGCAGCAGATAGGCTCTCTACAGCAGAGAGGCTCTCTGAAGCAGCAGATAGGCTCTCTGAAGCAGCAGATAGGCTCTCTGAAGCAGCAGATAGGCTCTCTGAAGCAGCAGTTAGGCTCTCTGAAGCAGCAGATAAGCTCTCTGGAGCAGATAGGCTCTCTGAAGCAGCAGATAGGCTCTCTGAAGCAGATAGGCTCTCTGAAGCAGCAGATAGGCTCTCTGAAGCAGCAGATAAGCTCTCTGAAGCAGCAGTTAGGCTCTCTGAAGCAGCAGATAAGCTCTCTGAAGCAGCAGTTAGGCTCTCTGAAGCAGCAGTTAGGCTCTCTGAAGCAGATAGGCTCTCTGAAGCAGCAGATAGGCTCTCTGAAGCAGCAGATAGGCTCTCTGAAGCGGCAGATAGGCTCTCTGAAGCAGCAGATAGGCTCTCTGAAGCAGCAGTTAGGCTCTCTGAAGCAGCAGTTAGGCTCTCTGAAGCAGATAGGCTCTCTGAAGCAGCAGATAGGCTCTAGGCTCTCTGAAGCAGCAGATAGGCTCTCTGAAGCAGCAGTTAGGCTCTCTGAAGCAGCAGTTAGGCTCTCTGGAGCAGATAAGCTCTCTGAAGCAGCAGATAGGCTCTCTGAAGCAGCGGATAGGCTCTCTGAAGCAGCAGATAGGCTCTCTGAAGCAGCAGTTAGGCTCTCTGAAGCAGCAGATAAGCTCTCTGGAGCAGATAGGCTCTCTGAAGCAGCAGATAGGCTCTCTGAAGCAGATATGCTCTCTGAAGCAGCAGATAGGCTCTCTGAAGCAGCAGATAAGCTCTCTGAAGCAGCAGTTAGGCTCTCTGAAGCAGCAGTTAGGCTCTCTGAAGCAGCAGTTAGGCTCTCTGAAGCAGCAGATAGGCTCTCTGAAGCAGCAGATAGGCTCTCTGAAGCAGCAGATAGGCTCTCTGAAGCAGCAGATAGGCTCTCTGAAGCAGCAGATAGGCTCTCTGAAGCAGCAGTTAGGCTCTCTGAAGCAGCAGATAGACTCTCTGAAGCAGCAGATAGGCTCTCTGAAGCAGCAGATAGGCTCTCTGAAGCAGCAGATAGGCTCTCTGAAGCAGCAGTTAGGCTCTCTGAAGCAGCAGATAGGCTCTCTGGAGCAGATAAGCTCTCTGAAGCAGCAGATAGGCTCTCTGAAGCAGCGGATAGGCTCTCTGAAGCAGCAGATAGGCTCTCTGAAGCAGCAGATAGGCTCTCTGAAGCAGCAGATAGGCTCTCTGAAGCAGCAGTTAGGCTCTCTGAAGCAGCAGATAAGCTCTCTGGAGCAGATAGGCTCTCTGAAGCAGCAGATAGGCTCTCTGAAGCAGATAGGCTCTCTGAAGCAGCAGATAGGCTCTCTGAAGCAGCAGATAAGCTCTCTGAAGCAGCAGTTAGGCTCTCTGAAGCAGCAGATAAGCTCTCTGAAGCAGCAGTTAGGCTCTCTGAAGCAGCAGTTAGGCTCTCTGAAGCAGATAGGCTCTCTGAAGCAGCAGATAGGCTCTCTGAAGCAGCAGATAGGCTCTCTGAAGCGGCAGATAGGCTCTCTGAAGCAGCAGATAGGCTCTCTGAAGCAGCAGTTAGGCTCTCTGAAGCAGCAGTTAGGCTCTCTGAAGCAGATAGGCTCTCTGAAGCAGCAGATAGGCTCTAGGCTCTCTGAAGCAGCAGATAGGCTCTCTGAAGCAGCAGTTAGGCTCTCTGAAGCAGCAGTTAGGCTCTCTGGAGCAGATAAGCTCTCTGAAGCAGCAGATAGGCTCTCTGAAGCAGCGGATAGGCTGTCTGAAGCAGCAGATAGGCTCTCTGAAGCAGCAGTTAGGCTCTCTGAAGCAGCAGATAAGCTCTCTGGAGCAGATAGGCTCTCTGAAGCAGCAGATAGGCTCTCTGAAGCAGATAGGCTCTCTGAAGCAGCAGATAGGCTCTCTGAAGCAGCAGATAAGCTCTCTGAAGCAGCAGTTAGGCTCTCTGAAGCAGCAGTTAGGCTCTCTGAAGCAGATAGGCTCTCTGAAGCAGCAGATAGGCTCTCTGAAGCAGCAGATAGGCTCTCTGAAGCGGCAGATAGGCTCTCTGAAGCAGCAGATAGGCTCTCTGAAGCAGCAGTTAGGCTCTCTGAAGCAGCAGTTAGGCTCTCTGAAGCAGATAGGCTCTCTGAAGCAGCAGATAGGCTCTTTGAAGCAGCAGATAGGCTCTCTGAAGCAGCAGATAGGCTCTCTGAAGCAGCAGTTAGGCTCTCTGAAGCAGCAGATAGGCTCTCTGGAGCAGATAAGCTCTCTGAAGCAGCAGATAGGCTCTCTGAAGCAGCGGATAGGCTCTCTGAAGCAGCAGATAGGCTCTCTGAAGCAGCAGATAGTCTCTCTGAAGCAGTTAGGCTCTCTGAAGCAGCAGTTAGGCTCTCTGAAGCAGCAGATAGGCTCTCTGAAGCAGCAGATAGGCTCTCTGAAGCAGCAGTTAGGCTCTCTACAGCAGAGAGGCTCTCTGAAGCAGCAGATAGGCTCTCTGAAGCAGCAGATAGGCTCTCTGAAGCAGCAGATAGGCTCTCTGAAGCAGCAGATAGGCTCTCTGAAGCAGCAGTTAGGCTCTCTGAAGCAGCAGATAAGCTCTCTGGAGCAGATAGGCTCTCTGAAGCAGCAGATAGGCTCTCTGAAGCAGCAGATAGGCTCTCTGAAGCAGCAGATAGGCTCTCTGAAGCAGCAGATAGGCTCTCTGAAGCAGATAGGCTCTCTGAAGCAGCAGATAGGCTCTCTGAAGCAGCAGACCCCTTGCAAATGCGCATTATATGGCTTTTTTTGCTTACCTTGCTTCCTCTAGAACTCCACCCCTCTTTTGCGAACTCCAAAAGCGGTACTGCTGGTTCTGGTGAGGGGAGGTACTGGTGGTTCGTGTGAGGGGAGGTACTGGTGGTTCTGGTGAGGGGAGGTACTGCTGGTTCTGGTGAGGGGAGGTACTGCTGGTTCTGGTGAGGGGAGGTACTGCTGGTTCTGGTGAAGGGAGGTGCTGGTTCTGGTGAGGGGAGGTACTGCTGGTTCTGGTGAGGGGAGGTACTGCTGGTTCTGGTGAGGGGGGTACTGGTGGTGCCTCCTCATCGATATCGTGATCTGAAAGACAAAGACAGAAAACAAAGAAAGACTTTTACAGTAATTTCAGTGCCATCCAATGCAGCAAACTCCAACACAGGACCAGGCTGGCAGGACCAGAGACCAGGACAAGAACAGGATGATAACCAAGATGAAGAACAGAATAATTTGTGTGTGCATGCATGTGTGTTGAAACCCTACTGAACAATACTGCTTAGTCATGGAAACATTTTCATGGTCAAGAAAGTACTAGCTCTTCAGCATTGAAAATATTATCAGCCTGATTTGGTACATTAGGTGGCTGGGCCAGGGCCTGGTTGTCGTTATGTTCTCCTTGCAAGTGCTTTCTGTAAGACCGAATGAAAGAAAATGTTCTGCTACAAACTCCCTCACAACATTGGATATAAGTGGATGAAGCGTTTATATTGTGTGCTACTCGTAAATGTGAAAAGAGAGACTTGGCATCACCAGGAATTAGCCTTTTGCATTTAAAGCATGTAAACGCCATCTGCCTTGATATGTTAGAACTCTTAACTTAGTGATCACTTACAAATTCTCTGTACAGTTTTGAGAACTTGAGCCGGGGGCCTATTTTGGGGATGAGGTTCCGGATTGTTTCGTCATCTAAAAGTTGAAACGCCTCCTCATCAATATCTTTATCTGAAAGACAAAAGACAGAAAACAAAGAAAGACTTTTACAGTCCAGGCAGCAAACTCCAACACAGGACCAGAGACCAGAACAAGAACAGGATGAGAACCAAGATGAAGAACAGAATAATGTGTGTGCATGTGTGTTGAAACCCTATACTGCTTAGTCATGGAAACATTTTCATGGTCAAGAAAGTAAAAATGCTCACCTTTAAAACTGTCTGTAAGCTCTGGCAATTGCCACTCAATTAATTTTTCTGTGACAAAGGTGTCCATCAAGACTGGCCTGAAACAAAAGAAAGCAATGTGGAAATGAACACATCTGCAATTAATTAATGCCTCATGCCCAAGTACTCAGCCATGTGTGTAACTAATCATGTTGCTGTGTCCATCTGTTGGTCAATCGTTGTCAATCTGGCTAACAAGATGGCTGCTGTGAATAGGGTCTATTTGACCCTTTTGATGTAACCCAAGATTCAGTCAAAGCAACTATTTTGACCCTTAAAATGGGTCGTTTGTATAACCCAATACGGGGTCAAATCAACTAGGAGGTTGGGTTATTTTGACCCTTAAAATGGGTCGTTTGTATAACCCAATATGGGGTCAAATCAACTTAGAAGTTGGGTTATTTTGACCCTTAAAATGGGTTGTTGGTATAACCCAATATGGGGTCAAATCAACTTGGAGTACTAGCTGACATAGCAGCCTAGAATATTTAGCACTGAATTCAGGTGTAAAAAGCCTCACCACATGTCTGGCTTCTGCAGTCTACTGCTTAATTTAGTATAGGATGTTGTAAATTGATGCCCGAATCGCGGGACATTAGAGAGATGATGGAAAATGTAGACCTCAAAATGGCGCAAAATGGCTCTAAATCACAGTATGTAGCTAGCTAGCCAACCAGCTATGTCACCGCATTGAGAGGACAACAGCTTTATTACACACATATGGTTAATAAAGATATCAATCATATAACGTTACACAGCTATAGATAATCTCCAGTTAATCTGGTATCATTACAACCCAAAACACGGTAAAATTTGCAATAACAGTAACGTTACTAGTACTGGTTAACTAGGCCTAGCTACTAGCCAGAACCTTTGTAATACTCATAGACTTGGTCACTTTCGGTAGCATGCTTGAACGGTAATGATTTATGTGTCGTGTCGTGTCGTGTGGCTTATTTATTAATAGAGGTTACCACATATTTTTACAAGGTTAGAGATGAACCGATTATAGAAATGAGTAGCTAAGTTGCAACTTGCGGTGGATAGCTAGCTAGCTAGCTAGCTGATGACGCGACAGATAGCTGTGAAGAGCTAGCTAATTTAGTTCCACAACGTTCACAGTGCATGGTTAACACGAAGCAATATGTACAATGGATGGGTGGAGATATAAATACTGTGCTAACGAAACGAGATCTTACCTTGAGTCAGTGAAGTCTTTTCCGTGATCGTGAAGAGGGTTTGTTGGATCGTGTTGACTGTGAACGTGGGACCGTGTTGACTGTGAACATGACCGTCTGACTGACTGGAACATATAGTTCCCAGTGGGGAAGGGGTGTAGCTTTGCAGATCCCGGCGGAAACACCCAGCTCTCTGACCCAACACATGGGTTATGTCTCAGAAAATTGACCCATAATTATTATAACTCACAAATTGGGTCAAAATTGGGTCAAAATTAAATCTCAATAACCCAAATAATGGTTATGCTCAGAGAATTAACCCATAATTTTAACCCAACACGATTAACCAAGAAATTGGGTTATAGAATTGACCCATCTGTTTTTAGTGTGTACATATTATTGTCGCCCCATAGCCATTTCTGTTAACAGTGTGTGTTGTCGACACGTGTGCATGTCTTTCCATTGGTCTCATTTGCTTAACATTATTGGGCGAACAAGAAAACGAAAGAAAACTGTAAAATTTGAATGACCCTGCAGCTGTTCCAATGTAAATGTGCCTTCCTCTGCGCACCTTCGCCCGCTCTGAAGTCGGACTCGGTGTGCCCGGCCACACACGCTGTTCTCGCACGGAACCCGCGAGTGCCTGCATGCGCGACTGGTGTGTTTGCACTGTGAGGCGTATTCTTCGTATGGCTGCACGTATACCGCACCGTGACGGCCATACCGTAAATTCGCGGGACGGATACACGTACCGTTACACCCCTACTTTTTAGGCAATCAAATATGTTACTCACTTGTGCCATCTCGTGGTTATATGTGACATGACACGTGTTTTCCTGTTGTTAAAATGTACCTCTAAAGAATCCTAGTCTCATTTACACTCATTTAGTAATAGACAACCTAAACACATGCCTGATAACTGAATAATAATAATAATAATGATGTTATTGAACTGAACAGAACTACACACAGGCTACAAACAGTGTATACAGTGTAGTACCCCCTAATAGGCAAAACATATTTGAATAGATATCACTATGAAACTTTCCCAATTTGTTATGTACATATAAACTAAGAAAAAATATATTGCAAGTTTTCTGAAATGTATGTTTATATATGCAAATGAGGCACTTCCCCATTAAATATGTGCACATTATGGATGCAATAAGGCAAAATGATGTAAAATAAACAACTAAATGTGTGTTATTGACGTTTTATTGTCACTAGTTTCATAGAAGACATGTTTAGGAAGCAAAATATAACAAAATCTCAAAATCAACAAAAAAAGTATATTTGACTATTCACCTGCAGTGTCTCGCCTTAATCATTAACTAGCCATCCTATCTCCTACTTATCAAAGCCCCTTTAACTGTTAACTGACATGCTATCAATGTGCTCAATAGAATTACCTAAAAGTCCTTATGAACAGATTCAAATATACCACAGAAGCTTTCACATGAGCTTCCAATCAGTGGCGGCTGGCCGCCCTAGTGGCTAGTCCCTGGTTAATAGAGAGAAGAACAAGAAATATTTTTTGTTTGTTTTTTGTTTTATAGCCCTATAAATAATATAAACATGTTTAAAATGAATAATATTTACTCATTTTAAGTATGTTTGTGTTTCCAATGCACAATATAACGAAAGGTTATGTAGATAACCTAGTTATATTAGTATTGGCTGAGCGTCCCGCTCTGAGCCTTACGAGATACTTCTATCTCCTGTGATACATATTGTATCTCCCACGAATAAAAAACACATGCACCCCACCTGTATGGGGCCCCGCCCCTTATGGTGGCCACCACCCATATAACCATGACTCTGGTCATGAAACACCCTTCCTCGCCAAAAACCCGTCCCAGGAAAAGATCCCTCAAGAGGGAACTCAGGGCGCGCAGAGCGGGACGCTCAGCCAATACTAATATAACTAGGTTATCTACATAACCTTTCGTTATATTTCGTATTTGCATCGCGTCCCGCTCTGAGCCTTACGAGATAATGGGGAAGAGCGGGCGCGAGACCCGACAGATGTACCCCCTGAGGACCCGTAAGCCCACATCAAGGGGTGCGGGGAGCCCTGTCACCCTATCCTTCCTAATGAAGGGGGGGCGCAGTCAACTCCACCTGAATGCGAACAAGAGGGAGCTAGAACCCCTTGAACACACCGTACAGGCGGAACCACATGTGACTCAACACACTGTGGCCCAAACCCACACACTCCTGCTACCCGACCAAAGAACGGGAAGCAGGAAAGGCCACAGACCCCAGAACCGCCTGGGAGACAGAACCCCCGGTCATGTCCATGAGGTAAAACCTTACAAAGGGGCCCAGTGAGGACCATGAAGCCGCAGCACAGATGTCCTCCACCGAGGCCCCACCCAGGAGAGCGGCAGAAGCAGCCACCCCACGAGTGGAGTGCGCCCTGACGCCCCCAGGGGGATCCAGCCCAGCCAACGTGTAGCAGAGGGCAATACCCTCGCACAACCAACGGGACAGGCGCTTCGTCGACAGTGCCTTACCAGCACGAGCCCCACCGTAACAGACAAAAAGCTGGTCGGTAACCCTGAAACCCTGAGTACGGCTGAGGTAAAACCCCAAAGCACGGACCGGACATGACAGGTGAAGGCCCGCATCCAACTCACTAGCGTGAGGAGGAGGACGAAAAGCCTGAACCACAATATCCCGGGAGCGGAAAGAACTCCGGATATTCTTAGGCACAAAAGCAGGATTAGGTCGCAGAGTGGCACCGCAATCGGTCCGAAAAGACAGGCACTCCGGACGCACCGAAAGAGCACAGAGCTCACCCACACGTTTAGCGGAAGTGACAGCCAGCAGGAACGCGGTCTTGAAAGACAGCCGTCCCAACGGCGCCTGTTCGAGCGGCTCAAACGGAGCCAAGGACAACCGACCGAGGACCAATTGGAGATCCCAAGTCGGAGCCAAGGAGCGTCGCACCGGCTTAACGCGTCGAGCGCCAAGCAGGAAACGCTTCACAAGAGGGTGGCGGAACAAAACACTCCCCTCAAAACCCTCATGATAGGAGGATATAGCCGCCGCATATACCCTCACTGTCGAAGCCGACACCCTACCAAGAAGAGACTGGAAATAACCCAGAACAGCATCCAGGGGGCAGGAGACTGGGTCCCAGCCCCCCCGCTTACACCACTCTTGGAACGCACGCCACCTGCCCGCGTAAACCGCGACAGTGGAGGGAGCATGCGCACACCGGATGGTATCAACCACCGCGGGATCCATCCTCTCCAGACTCACCCCTCCACGGAATGGCCCAAGGAGGAGCGACCAGAAGCTGGATTAAGACCGGGAACCACACTGACGTGCCCCGGTCCGGCGCGACCAGGATCACCGTCCTGCGCTCCCTCCGTATCCGCTCCAACAGCTGACTCAACAGCTGTACAGGAGGGAAGGCGTACAGAAGCCCGGGCGGCCATGGAAAGGTCGAGAAGGCATCCACCCCCAAGGGGGGACGATCCGCTCGACTGAGCGAGAACCACAAGGGGCACTTGTGAGAACGTCGGCACGCAAACAGATCTACTGAGGCCTCCCCGAACCGATCCCAGATCTGTCTGACTATGTCGGGGCGGAGTTCCCACTCGTCGCGACGAGGACCGCCCCGAGACATCACATCCGCCGCCACATTTTCCGTACCAGGAACGTGGAGCGCCCGCAGACTGCGCAGCCTGCGGGATGCCCATAGCAACAGCTCGCGCGCCACCCCGAGCAGGCGGGTGGAACGAGTCCCACCCTGCCTGTTGATATACGCCGCCGCCGTCACATTGTCCGTCCTGACCAAAACGTTTCTGCCTACCACCAGGTGGCCGAGCCGTTTGAGGACCAGGAGAACCGCCTTCAATTCCAACACATTGATATGCAGGACAGCCGGGTCGGCATGACCCGTCCAGCTGCCCCCCACAGCATGGAACCGCAACGCCCCTCCCCAACCTGTGAGAGAGGCGTCGGTGAAAACCGTGACGTGGGAGCCCCTGCCGCCCATGGGGACCCCCGCAGAGAGGATACCCAGCCTCCCCCAGTGGGCGAGATCCCCCCATATCGACAAAGGAACCGTCAACCGTCTCCCTTTGCCCCACACCGGATCTATTCTCAAAGAGAGAAACCACCTCTGTATCTGCCTCATAAAAAGGCCAAGAGGAACCACCGTGTGGGCCGCCGACATAAGGCCTAGCAGACGCATCACCTGCCGCGCCGTAACCGTCCCTCCCGGACGGAAACCCCCGAGCGCGTGACGGAGAACCCCCCGACGCTGCTCCGAGAGGGTTGCAAGCATGGGCTTCGACCTCAATGTCAAGCCCAAGTACTCCACCCGTTGACTGGGAAGAGGGGTACTCTTCTTCCAATTCACAGCAAAACCCAGGTTGGTGAGGAATTCCACCACCAGCCGAGTATGAGACCTGGCAACCTCCTCTGAACGGCTGAGGAGCAGAATGTCGTCGAGATAAAACAGGACTTGTATCCCCGACGACGTAAAGGCCCCAGAGCAGCCGCCACGCACTTGGTGAATGTGCGGGGAGCCAGAGAATAACCGAACGGCATTCTGTGGTACTCGTACGCTACGCCCTGAAACAGGAACCGTAGGAACTTCCTGTGAGGAGGGAAAATGGGTATGTGAAAATACGCATCCTTCAGGTCTATGGAGGTGAACCAGTCCCCCCTCCTGACAGCAAGCAGAAGGAGTCGGACGGTCAACATCCTGAACGGTCTCGCTACAATCAACCGATTGAACACGGACAGATTCAGTATAGGTCTGACCCCCCCAGTTTTCTTGGGCACCAGAAAATAACGGGAGTAGACGCCTGACATTGCGTCCTCTCTCGGGACCACAACGACGGCCTGCTTCGCCAACAGAGATTGGATCTCGTCGGCCAGGGCTGTCACTGCGTCTGACCCTGACAACAGGGTCGGCACCAAACCTGAGAACGGAGGATGGGGCCGCGCAAATTGCAAAACCAACCCCTCCTCTAACGTTCTCCTCATCCACTGATTCAAGGGACATTCCCGTCGCCATATGTGAATATAATCCCACAGCGCCCCCGCCGTCAACTGACGCTGGGCCGCAAGGAACAGCAGATAATTGGCCCGGTCCCCCCCGTCGTGCAAAGCAACCAAGGGAGGACCCCGACAGAAAGGGCCGGTTTGATACGGGAGGAGCGGTCATCAAGCTTGTGGACACACACTCACCCCCTGAACACCCCTCTAGCACACGCTGAGGAGACGTTCCGCAGCCAGACACGCAAGGCCTGAGGACCCCATGGGCTCCTACACGCCGAAGCCCTGCAGTGATATTGCTACCACTCAAATCACGCCAGCCTCTCCTTTGCAGACCACTGCCGGTTTGACGGGAGTGGGAGGCAACAGCGCAACACCCCGCCTGGCGAGGGCGAAGCTGGGGTAACCCCTGCTGAGCATTCAACAGAAGAGGCACCGAGTCCCCCTGCTGACCACTGGAGCTAGTGGCAGCTGTAACACCAGGTTCCACCCACCCACAACCTGCGGTGTAGGAACCACGCGACGACGGAACATTCTCACGGACAGACCCAGGCTCAGCCATCAACTGGGTGTCAGCCCCTGTCTCCATGAGAAGCGAAGAATGGGGCCGCATACGCTTCAAAGAAGGTTCGCGGCCCGCAGCCAAAGGAGAACACTCAGAGCCCCGCTTCTGAGGGTAACAGAAAGCAGACTGAACGGGGAGCGGGCTGCTCGCGGCAAAATGACGACGGGGTGGTTTACCAACCCCGAAATCACCCAAAATGGCCGATCCCTCGGCCGCCAAGACTGTCGGCCTCGCGATACCCTGTCGATTCTCCAACCAGGGCACCACTGGCGGGGGAAACATGGCCGCCTGTCGAGGATCTCGCCACAGTCGTTGACGAGATCGTGCTCCCACCCCTGGCTGCACAGCGTGAGGCGGTGTAGGACCCGAATCAAAAACCGCCTGCGCCTCCACAGAACGCCCAAAAAGACTATCTGTGGAAAAAGGAGTCGTGAGGAGAGAAAACCTATCCTCTTCCCCAAGAGGAGACTGCTCCAACCAAAGATGCCTAACAACCAAAGTCGATAGCATCCGAATCCTCCCCGCAGTTATAGCTTGCGACTGAGTCAAGATCTCTATAACACCACAAACATGAATCACGTTCATAGTGTCGGTCGGACCCAAAGACCTACAACCCGACGCCATCTTGGATAGGAAAGTAGCCAGCTGAGCCACAACACTGGCCGCCGCTAAATGCCATCCTGCAGCAGTATACCACTCATCCGTCCATACTGCCACCCTCCGAGCCGACATGCTATCAAGCAACGGCCGGGCGGAATGTCGTTCATCCCCGCCTGGGCACAAACAAGAAGCTACCTGGCTACTTAGCCAAGGCACCCCCGGGCTGCACCCCGTCGTCAGCCCCTTCACCCGCAAAAAAGGTAAATAGAGCTCAGCGAACCCCCCCCCACCCACCACCGACTGACCTTCATCAATGAAGCTGGCAAGAGGAGGGAAAAGCCGAAACCCGCGGCGGGGATTATTAGACATTCCAGCGTCAACATCAGCGTCAGCAGAAAAAGCAGTAGTAGCATTAGCATTAGCAATAGCATTAGCATTAGCGTCAACAGCATGTTCCAGGATCGCCAAGACATCGCCCACTACAGTGGAACGATCGCCAAGCCGCCCCGGCCCTGGTGCCGAAACATACTCCACAGCACGACCAACACCGACATTGACGCCTACCGACACAGACCTCACCTTTGTACAAGCCGACCCGTTAGCCAAACCTTGTACGCTGCCCCTCGGTCCGTCGCCGTCAGCCGAGGAACCACCAGCATAGGTCTCATGTGTCGCCGAAACAAGTTCCGGAGAATCCAGGGAAAAACAACTCTCCGGTAAACCCTCAACATTATTAATCTTCCTTAATCTTTTCATTCCGCTAGACTCGTATAGTGCACGCATCCAATACGCTGGGACGAAAACAGAGGAAGGGTGTTTCATGACCAGAGTCATGGTTATATGGGTGGTGGCCACTATAAGGGGCGGGGCCTTATACAGGTGGGGTGCATGTGTTTTTTATTCGTGGGAGATACAATATGTATCACAGGAGATAGAAGTATCTCGTAAGGCTCAGAGCGGGACGCGATGCAAATACGAAATATAACGTTAATATATCAAATAAAAATAATCGTCACTCTCTCAACACAGCGTGTTAATTGCTGAATGAATTAATGGTAACTTGTTTAAAATGACTATATATATGTGTTCATTATTGATTTGATGATCATACGTGTACTAATGTAGTATGCATCAATTAACTCGACTTAATGTTGGTAACGTTATGAGTCCGTATTCGCTTGGTCAGCTTGGTCAGATGATTGCGACCACCCAGATGTAATTCATACCGGCCGCCACTGCTTCCAATAATGGTGACTGTACTGTTCCCATGTGCAAGAGTTAGTTTGGACAGTCTGCCTTCTCTGTTAAAGGTGTAAACTTGTGGAACTCTCTAGCTACTGGCTGAAAACTGGAGTCCAATGCCAACGTCTTCAACAGAGGACTCAAAGTATGGCTGAAATCAAAGCAGCAGTGCCCACGTGTGTAGACGCAGACTGGTTTTGTTATTTTGATCATGGACTCTTGTTCTGGTAACTATTTGTTCTGAATTCTGTATTATACTGTTCATTGTATTCTATTAGAAAAGCCTCAATGGACTGGTGTTGAAAACTAGCACTTGTGCTGTAAACACGCAACCAACACATCTGGTCTGTCCACTGTCTGGTCCAATGTAGCTGTGGTGTCCATTTTAAATACAATTGTTCATTCATTCATTCATTCATTCATTCATTCACAGCAGGATAAAAACCCACCGGTTTGTTTTTCTAAATGCAATTAATTATAATTGAGTGTAGGTCCCGCTGCCTCGTCTGACAGCTCCGTAATTATATCACCCGCTAGAAAAAGGACTGCAGCTGGAATCCGCTCAGTCACTAAGTGGAGGAATAGCCCCCCCCCCCCCCCTATACTTTAATGAGATTACATCGGCCATAATTAATGGCTGGAGGAGGGAGGAGAGCTTGACGCAGCACCGCGCAGAGCCAAGGTGACTTTATTGATGGAGGTTTAGTTCATTCTTCAGCGCGCCGCTCTCAGCCCCCCCCCCCCCCCCCCCCCCCCGAGAGGTAGAGCCCCCCTCTTGTGCGGCGTGTTCCGCGGGCGGGCCTGACATGTCCGACCGACTGTGTGTTCAGACAATCTGTTGGTCACCTCTCTGGACCATAAACTGTAATCAAGCAGAAATACCAGGAGCTAATGGTAAAAAAAATATATATATAAATAAATACAATAATAACGTGTGTGTGGTTGTTAAAATACTCTTTTGTTTCCTTCTGAGAGATGATTGTTTCATCCATCATTTGCATTACCCACCCCCCCCCCCCCTCCCACACACACACACACACGCACACACACACACAAACACACACACACACACACACACACACACACACACACACACACACACACACACACACACACACACACACACACACACACACACACACACGCACGCACACACACACACACACACACACACACACACACACACACACACACACACACACACACAAACACAAACATTGAGCAATAACTGAAGGGACTAGGGGAGTTGATCATATTCATATGCAGCAGTGAAATGGGAATCATCACATTATGGTAAAAGCCACATTTGAGACCCAAATGGGGAAGAGAAGGAGACACTTGATGGCTTGTGTGGGTTTTAACCAGGGGTGTACTTCGTTACAATACGTAAGTACTGTTTTTGGGGATTTGTACTTTACTTGAGTAGTATTCGGTTTGTATACTTGTACTTTTACTCAATTACATTTCAGAGAGAAAAAACGTTTTACTCCTTACATTTAAAATGCGGACCTACACAGTACGAAGTACAAATCTCGCTGGTCCAACCATTTTAATTTGTATATTTGTTTCTCTCGCCGAACTAACGTTAACGTTATTAATCATGCGGCCGCTCTTTATTTAAAAACAGCCAATCAAATCCCCATCAATGGAAAATTAACCCGCCCAAGAAGCTTCTATCCCCAGGCCATCAGGTTGCTCAACGAACAATAACGTTAGGTTATAACTATAACCAAGTTCTGTTAATAGTGGTGACGCTCGGCGTCACTCATGCACTATCCTTGCATATGTGCACGCGCACTGAATAAAATTCCACAATGTACCTTTATCCCAGTATTCGTCTGACCACACCCCTCGTTAGCTTACCTTCATAAGCAGGTGTGTGGTCACCTGCTCTCCTCCTTCCCAACCTTTCACCACAAGGTGAGATCAAGGGCCGCAGCGGCGTCGGACGCCGAGCGTCACCACTATAAACAGAACTTGGTTATAGTTATAACCTAACGTTCTGTGACATAGTGGCTCCGCTTGGCGTCACTCATGCACAAGGGAGGCCGAGCGGGAGCCACCGGCCGACAAATACACCCCGCTGAAGGCCCCCCACAACCATCAGAACAGGGAGGGCTGAGCCCCCCCGACCCCCCCTAATGGAGGGCACCCCCCCTATTGGAGGTTTCCCGGGAGGGCGACGGACCCGACCGTGCGAAGAGGCACTCAAGCAACTCAACGCACAGGGTGAGCAGACCGTGGCCTGACCCCACGACTACACACACGCACAACCCGCATGCCACCCGGGAACGAACGGAGGGAACAACCTCGTTACTGCCCCCAGAATCACGGGGTCAAGGGCAAACCCAACCCCGTGGCAAGGCCGTAGCAGCGGAGCGCGAAGGAAGGCCCAGACCCACCAAAGGGACTGGACCCCCTGGAACGGGGGCCCGGAGAAGTCCATGATGCCAGCATCAAGACCCCACCAGGTGGGCACTTAGTGACCCCGCCCCCCACATCGCCAGCGTATTCGGACAAAGGCCCCTCAGCCGAGCGGGCCCTGTCCCCCCAATAGTACACCGCCTGGCACACTGACCCTGCAGAACAGGCAGTCAGCACGGCCGTAAGCACACAAAAAAGGTTAACCAACGGAAGCAGGCAGCGCACCGGGGAAAAACCAGGCAACAGGCTGTAACCTGAGCCTGGAGCACTGTGGACAAGACAGGCGCCAAAGGAGTCAGTGGAAAACAGCCGCCCCGGCGGAAGGGGCGTATGCTGGCGTTGTTGCATGACCAAGCCTCCATTAAAAAAAAACCCACCCAGAGGGGTTGAGGCAGAGAAGGCTGACACGATTGGCAGACGTCATGAACGTGCAGGGGCACCCTCAACCGGGTAACCCGTGAGTTGACACTGCTCCAACACACCAGGGAATCAACCACCTTGGTGTTACCCAATGCAGTGGTTGTTCCTATAACCCCTCAAGAAAAAACTCCAAAACACACCTGCGGGTATACACCGGCTATACCGCAGTACAAGTGTTTCAGTTTTCAAAAAAGGGTTAACCCAGGCCTACAGGTCGACGAAACATTACTCCGGACCGGGCCCGGCGATACGGGAAGCACAGGGTCACCAGAGGAGGTCAAAGACCACCCCAACAGGCCCCTCTTCGCCATGCGTGAGAGAGGAGCGAAAAGAATGGAGACCCAGCCCCAAGCACACCGTACTTGGTATTCCCAGGCGGTCTCTCAACCAAGTACTAACCAGGACCAACCTGCGTAGCGGCCGAGATCTGACGAGATCGAGCGTGTACAGGTTGGCATGGCCGTAAGCCATTATGACAGTGCAGAGTACAAAATGTACCCAACCAGGGTCTCCATAGCGCTTAACCCTGTGACACCCGGACCGACCTGGCATTTTCCCCCTGAAAAAGCCCAAGTCCCTCAGGGTACCAGAACAGCAGATCTGCATCCCCGGCGGACAACGGGTTTAACTGATCCGGACCAGCGTGACCAGAACCAGTCCCGTGCCCTAACCACGCCGACATGCCTACTCCAGGAGAAGGGGCAGATATGCGTGTTGATCTTAAACATGAAAAGAAGGCGCCACCCAGACGTTCGGTGCGAACCGCGCCCGGTGGCCCACCCCCAGGGCGTGAGACCCCTCTACATATGTTCAGATCCATTCCGTCATCATCCCCCAGATATGAACGAGAATCCGTCGACAACCAAAACAGGTCGTCGGAAGAGGAAAAACCTCCATCCCAGTTGCTTTATAAAAACGCTCTTTTAACCTCAAGCAACCAAGGCGTGCCAGTCAGTCGCCTGATTACAGAACACCCCGAGCTAGCACTATACGTGCGTCGGGACACAACCACATCAATGAACAGGCTATTTAGACCTGTCATTGAATCCCCAAGGCGCCCAGGGGAACGACAAGAGGGGTGTGATGCTTCCTAACTCCAACTCTTTTTAATAGAAAAGAAGGAAGCACCAACAGTATGTATCCCAGTCTACACAGCCGGGGGTAAAATGTTTTCACATTTTTACATCCCACCACCCTCCGATAGGGAGGAGACGGAAATCCCCAGAGAGACTTCCCACGCGAGCTGTACAGATTGAAAAGAATATATTGCACCTTGAGCCATGTAAAAGTTTGGTTTTAGGGCTCTCCGGGGAGGAGGCACTGAACCCATATACACTCAATAATCGAATTGAATCGAATACACACACAATAGAGTAGGACTCCTCCTTGAGGTTCCACTCACCTTGACAATCTGAGGAGGAGGCTCTGTACTCTGAGGAGGCTCCCTCACATGGAAGGAGAGTCCCAACTCACAGAAGGCCCGAATAGGAGCTTCGTGAGGAGGAGCCCTGACCACCCCCCGAAACAGATCCATCACATGGACCTGAACAGCACACGGAAGTCCTACCAACAGAGACGCGCACAGTGACGCCCAATATTCCAGGGCGTGGGACCAGGAAACTCCCCCCCCCCCCCTCACCCTGTAACGTGCCGAACCGCAACGTGACAGGAACCTTGAAGGACAGGTTGGGTTACTCCTGACCAACAGAAAAAGGGGGAGAAAAGGTTACCAGTTCACCCCTTTACGACCCCACACCCATGATACGATGTAATGACAAAAAAGAGTATGACGCAGTCATAGTCAGCCCCATGAAGCGTCTAACAGCTTCACACAGCGCATGTGCCAACCTGCTATCTGATTTTTACTAAGGAAAAAACACAGAACAGAGAGGGCCCTCGCAAGAGCCCCGGTACCAGACTTACACATGTGCTTCTGTGGCCAGCCCAACCCAGTTGTAGGTCACACGACACACACAACCCATTATCACCTACAAAAAATGGCAAAAACACTCTACAGAGGAACGCCGTTTTTCATAATGAGAGAATACACAATTCTCGATTAGTATCGGCCACAGGCCTTGCTAAGCACACACGAAAAAGTGACCAAACAATCTTTTCTTTAGGAAAATAAAGTTTCTCAAGCGGTTAGCACAACCCCAACAACTAAGCCAAGGGTTACATCGTATCCCTACCACACAGTGACACAATATAGTGTAACAACATGTCTGAGAGGAGGATGAAGAAGTCTCCAGGGAACCGGGGGGGGAAACACAACCCTCCTACTTTACCCTTAATACGGCCAGTTAAACAGGTAAACCTGTTAATATGTGAACACACTGTTCATTGTCATTACAGGCTGAGAAAATAATCATTCTTTACTCATATGTCACTAAGCATAGCTTTATAGGTTAGTTTAACCCCCTTAGTTGTGAGTACACGATACATGAACACACAATGTGTCTCAACACAACAAACCAGATCATTTCACATCTGTAACAATAACCCGATTTGCATGGAGACCAGTGACAAGACAATTCACACATAACTCGCGTCGTATCCTAAATGTAGTGCAGCAACACTCGTTTTGGAAAACATCGTTATTTACAAAACATTTAGAAGGGAAAGCAGGAAGAAGTGTTCAAGGTCTGGTCAGGACCTTGCCTACCGGGAGCGCAGATCAAGCGAATTGCAGTCTCTAACATGGCACCGAAGTAAACACAGCCTCCTGTGTTTGACGACACGGGCAGCTCGCTGCTCCAACCCGCCGCTACGGTGCTCCTTGTTGACGCAGTCCTCGCCGGCCTGGCTCAGGGCAGGTTCGACGAACATCCTCTGTCAAAGAGGATGTCAGGTTCAACCAACATCTGGCTGAGCCAACACAAATCCCATCTGGGCTGTAGCTGACTTGAACATGGATTTTCCGATAACGAACAACCATGCTCACATTTCCTCGTTTAGGGTAAACTCTCATTTGCATATGAGAGGCCGGGGCCTATACGGTGACAGAGAAGTACCCACGCGTCCAGAGATCCTGGGATCACCAGTTCTACTGGCCGTGGCCCACTAGTTGCTATAATGGGCTTTAAACCAAGGTCCTCCGCCGTTGCCCAAGAGGCTGAACAAAGGACCCTAATCTGGGGCCGGTGTTCGTAAACATTGTCAGCTAGCCCCCATAGCACTAACAGACAAGTGGAGCTCGCAGGCAAAACATTACTCACCAACCTGGAACCCACCGCTTCTCACAACAGCGGCGCGTCCTACAGTCCAGCTGTGTCGCTGAAAGGTTTTACCGCAACCAGCCACAGCAAGGAAAACTGCAGTTGGGAGGCATGCAGCGGCGTGCTCCCAATACGAAAACCGGTGGAGGTTTTTAGAATGATCACCATCTTCCAGACACTCCAGTGACGAAGACAATATCGCCGTATTTTCTCGAAATAGTGAGAGAGAAAATAAAGATATGATGTCAACGTATCTCTTGTTTTCCAACTCTTCTCCTACCATCACATCACGTCAAGTGGGATCTACCGAAGGCACTTCCTTGTGGTGAAAGCGAGAAGGAGGAGAGCAGGTGACCACACACCTGCTTATGTAGGTAAGCTAACGAGGGATGTGGTCAGACGAATACTGGGATAAAGGTACATTGTGGAATTTTATTCAGTGCGCGTGCACATATGCGAGGATAGTGCATGAGTGACGCCGAGCGGAGCCACTATGTCACAGAACACTATGCAACAACCATCCAGCACACACATCCACACGCACACACTCACTTTAAACAAACAACACACTGCAGCACCCACTCTCCACACTTTAGAACACCTAAACACAATTTATATTTATTGGTAAAGGATTTGCACTACAACCCATACCTCAGTACACCTTACTGTAAATTGTACCTAAATTATACCTCATCCCATTTCTGCTTTGCACTATATAGTATATTGTATATTAGTATATTGCATAGTATATTGTATGGTAACTCAGTTACTTCTATTCTGCATTGAACATTGTACATATACTGAACACTGTGTCTACGTACGTGACTTCTATCTTTTACTTCTATTTTTTACATGCTATACTATTTTATTTCATACTTATCGTTTTGTCTAGAACAGTCTCTGGAGCGTAACAGAAATAAGCATTTTGTATAAAAGTATTCTGTACTTCTGTATGACAACTATTAAAGAAACTTGAAACTTGAAACCATAGCCATGCTGATTGGTCCTTGTACAAGACTAGAAAGCGGGGATCTTTGAACCTGTTCCCCCCTACGGGGTCGGTACCAACCCCTTTTGACATTATGATCATATAGGCATATTTTTATGAGTGATGGAAATAATTTGCGATTTTAAAATCAAACGTTTTCAAGTATTAAGATCACTAACATGTCACAAAAGCAACGTAGAATGTATATTATCATCAAAACGTTAGTTTAGCAATAGGTTAAAGTGTCATAATATGGTTTTACCTTCTCGTTTTGCTGAACTATAATCCGCGAAAATGTTGAAAAAACGGAATTGTAGTTTGCTGCCATTTTGTCGAGGGCATGCATAGCTGTGGATCAGCGTTGAAATTATTCCGAACTACATTTCCCTTCAAGTTTTATGGGGGTTCAAAGTTCAGAGTTGAATTATGAATATGGCAATAACTATAATAATTCGCAATAATAAGCCACAAAAGGTAACGATTTGACAAATATTGAAATGCAGTTAGTTTCTCCTCCCTATTGTTAGCATGTAGGAACAATTAGATCTGAAATTAGTTTCAAAATGGTTGCACTGTGAGGAAAATTAAAAACTACAGTAAATTACAGTAGATATCATTATCTGTTATTATGCACGCCTGGTGATACTAAATCCAAATTTAACTTGGGCATTTGAAAGATACTATATGTATATATATATAAATGTGCGAATTGGCTATAATAAGGTAATGTATAAGCATATATTCTATATTCTATAATAATATTTCAAATTGCATTGGTCCGGATGGGAGAATTCAGTACTGTATATACAGAACCTTCGGTTGTATCATCTTCCCTTTATTAATTTCCTTAGATTATTTGTACACATGATCTCAAGAGGGTACTGAACGAGGTCAGTGGCAGTTTTTTAAGTCTGGTCATTATTATCATGGTGTTATTCACTGTTATAGATGAAAAGAAAAATCATAATTCATATTTTCCTTTGTTTCATCACAATTTAAGAAAGCCTAGTAATAGACACAATATTTCTGACACTGTGAATACATTCACTGAGGTCCATAGATGTACCTAGATACCAAGAATATGCAAATGGGCCTGGTAGAAGTGGAGCAATATTCCATTTACCTAGGTATACATTTTATGCAGATTTTCACCTGGGGTGGAACAGGTCACACCTGCTATCAGAAGAACAGACAGTCAGAGTGACGAGCTACAGAAGATGGTCACACACGATAGTACGAGTGATGAAGAGGACGAAACGGAACATTTCATTGCCCCACAATAAAAATACTTTTTAGTACTTAAGTACATTTAAAAGTAGACGTTTCTTTTTACTTTTACTCAAGTGTGTTTTTAGCCAGATACTCTGACTTTTACTTGAGTACGATTTTGACACGATACCCATACTTTCACTTAAGTATAATTTCTGGGTAGTTTTTACACCCCTGGTTGTTTTTTTACTTGTTCCCAGGATCCAGCTGAACCCTGGGAACTATCACAACCAAAGTGTGACTCTGCCGGTCGTATTTGGTACAAAGTGCTGTGTTTTCCTTTCAGTTCCGATGCCGTTGTTTCACCCAAAACTAGTCGATTTAGTGTCGAAACGAGTCAAATTAATCAGTTTTCTCCTTGTCGAGAACCTCGGTTCAAGTTCAAAGTTCTGTTTTATTTGCCACGTATAAAGTAGGCCCTACATGTATATTACAGTGAAATGCTTGGTTCTGTATGAGCCCCCCTGAGAATGTGGAATAAAGACGAATAAAGTCCCAATACTTATACAAATATACATTATGCAATATACAAACTAAAGTACAACCTAAAAGTACAATGAAGTAAAAATGCAGACAATGAGGTACAAAAATGCAAACTTAAAAAAGAAATGCTAAATGCTAAAATGAGGTATGGATGTAGTGCACATTTATGTAATAAATAGGTAAAATATGGTGCAGTGTTAAAAGTGTTGCCTAGCAAAGTATTTTGGCATAAAGCAGATATAATATCTAGGCCTGTCCCCGGTTGTGTTGAACTGGTTCTGAATCTGAATCTAAATCTGTATCCGATGAGCTCAACTAAATGCAACAATCAAACGGCAAACACGTTCACGCATACTGTTAATAAGTGCATCCTGTTGACCTTAGAATAAGATGCATTCCACGTCCCTACAGCAAAGGCCTGTCAGGTGTGTGTTCTTTTAAAAATGTGTATGTGTTCTCCCTTAACACTAGAACAGCACTCATTTGACCCCTTGTCGGCTGTGCTAGTGTTAAACACACACATAAAAACACACACACATAAAACATACGCACACATATATATAAAACACACACAGACAACACACACAGTCTATTTTAGTGCAATTGATGCTATCACTGGCCAGCAGTCGACCCCTTAACACTAGCACAGCCGACAAGGGGTCACATGACCCCTAGGCATTTTCAATAAATGTATCCTCGTCACTCGGTCGACTTTTCCTAAAAGTACCCGTTTTATCTGGCACGGTTTCTGAAATTTCAAAATGACTTCAGGAAAATGTAATTAGAACGTTATTCCACATATATGGAATATGTGGAAAGTCACAGCACTTTGCGAGCGTCTAGTGCAGGGGTGGCCAACCCGTGGCTTGCGAGCTGCATGTGGCTCTTTGCCCGTCAATGGGTGGCTCTTCCATCAAAAAAATTATAAAAAAATTATAATATTTATTATTATTATTATTATTTTTATTTAATAAAATTTTTGTCACTCAAACCTGTGGTAAACCTCATATTTTTATATTCAGAGGTAATTATATAGTTTACATATAAACTGTCGGGTCATCTGACCCGTTCCGGCGGGAATCAGTGACATTTTCTCCATGGCTGTGCTAGTGTTAAATACCACTCTTGCTATATATCTATTATATAACTTGTAAAACTGTATCTGAGACATGTTCTTGTTGTTTGTATGTCTGTTTGTCTTTTGTCATATTTGTGTTAATGCACTTTTATAGTGTATGTTTTGTTTTTATTATTTTCACTCTCATTATTGTCGTTATTATTATTATTATTATTATTATTATTATTATTATTATTATTATTATTATTATTATTATTATTATTATTATTATTATTATTATTATTATTATTATTATTATTATTATTATTATTATTATTATTATTATTATTATTATTATTATTATTATTATTATTATTATTATTATTATTATTATTATTATTATTATTATTATTATTATTATTATTATTATTATTATTATTATTATTATTATTATTATTATTATAATAATAATTATTATTATTATTATTATTATTATTATTATTATTATTATTATTATTATTATTATTATTATTATTATTATTATTATTATTATTATTATTATTATTATTATTATTATTATTATTATTATTATTATTATTATTATTATTATTATTATTATTATTATTATTATTATTATTATTATTATTATTATTATTATTATTATTATTATTATTATTATTATTATTATTATTATTATTATTATTATTATTATTATTATTATTATTATTAGTAGTAGTATTATTATTATTAGTATTCCTGTATTGTGATGTATTGTTCTATGTATGAAAGAAAAAGGAAATAAAAACATAATACAAAATAAAAATAAACGTGTTCTCCCGGCTCTCTGCTACACCAGGCCCGTCTAAATCCGTCGGTAAGTGCAAATTGCCTCGATACATGCAATTTAAAGTCCCATCACAGTCCGCTGCTCATTCCACCTGAAACCGCCATCAAAACCTATCCAGCTCCATCAAAATTCAGATCCATCATCGCAAACATTGCAGAACTCCCATTGATTGATTGATTGATTGATTGAAAAGTTTATTAACAGATTGCAGAATGGGTACAGTACAGTACAGCTCAATACATACAATTGTTAAGAGGATGCAGACCTGAGAAAGACGTTCGTCTTGTTTCCATCAGGGTCCCCCATTTTCAATTCATCATATGACACACATGACATACAGATAGACAGTACTGCTACATCTATACATTTATGACATACCAGATTTTCAAATACAGTACTGTTTGTGATACTAAAAAAATCCAGAAGAAGAGTATATACATTTGACATAGAAACTGTGCATTGGGGGAGGTTGGGTAGGTGGGGTGGGGCTGTACATTGGAGGTGGGGGGGGGGGGGGGGGGGGGGGGGGGGTTGGGTAGGGGGGGGGGACACTGTACATTGGAATACTGACATACATTTGACATGGAAACTGTACATTGGAGGAGGTTGGGTAGGTGGGGTGGGGTTGGGTGGGGCTGTACATTGGAATAGCCATGCTTGGTCTTTATTGTACAACTGGGTTAGGACATTTGTAGGGGCCAGTTTTGAATTGCAGTCTCCCGTAGGTGTTCTTTGAGAGTGTTTTTGACGGTGGGTAGTGATTTACATTCCTTTACAGCTTTGGGTAGGGCGTTCCACATTGTTGTGGCATAATTGCGAAACGTGTTTAGTCCCTTGTTTGAGCCGAATCTGGGTTTTACATGATTTGTGGAGCTCCCTCTGGTGTTGTGATCGTGGTATTCACTGACCTTTGGGAAGTATTTTGACATGTACATGGGTACCTTGGTCGTGTAGTGTATCTTGTAGACCAGGCCCATTGCAAGTTGCTGTACTCTGTCGTCTACTCTAAGCCATCCTAGGTTGGCAAAGTGTGCAGGGGTGAGGTGGGTTCTAGGAGTCAGGTCAAGCAGTAGTCTGACTAGTTTGTTTTGAGATGTTTGTAATTAGGTTTTTAGTGCCTTTGAGGTGCTTTGGTACCATGAGGTGCAAGCATAGTCGTAGTACCCTTGAATGAGTGCTCCTGCCAGAGTCTTCAGGGTATTCTTGTTTACCAGGGAGGAGATCCGGTACAAGAATCGAGTTCGTTGATTGACTTTTTTTATTACATTGGATGCCATTTTGTCACAGGAAAGATTAGCCTCTAGGATGGAACCCAGGTAGGTAATTTCATCTTTCCTTGTGACAATATTGTCACCCACTGTAACTGAGAAGCCGTCTGTTTTGCTGAGTTTGTTATTTGAACCGAAGAGAATGGACTCTGTTTTGCCCATGTGTAATGATAGTTTGTTGTCGGCGAGCCATATGCAGATTTTGCCTAGTTCCGAGCTGAGGGTTTTTTCAACGTGTAACTTGTTCTTGTCAGAGACCAGCAGGGCTGAGTCGTCCGCAAACAGGAACAAGTTGCAGTCACAAGCTGACGACATGTCATTTGCATAAATTAGGAACAGTAGTGGTCCTAGTATGCTTCCTTGTGGAACACCACAGTTCACTGTGAGGGGGGGGGGGGATAGGGTACCGTTTACCTCCACCATCTGTTCTCTCCCCTCCAGGTAGGATTGTATCCAGCTCACTGATAAACTATCAAAACCAATTGCTTTTAGCTTGTCAATCAAGCGTTGTGTTCCCTGTGTGTGTGTGTTGGTGCAATAATATCCCCAGTCCTTTCATGCAGTAGGGGAGACCGGGGCACAGTGGATCAAGGGGCACAGTGAATCAGTGGCTATTTATAGAAACTTGTACACAGGAATGCCTTGATGATGTCATCAGTGTGTGCCTCTGGTTAATCCATATCTGAAAATGTGTTTAATTTCCAGGCAACACACTTTTGTGAAGAATTGAAAGGTAATCCCCGTTTTGTACCATCAAATGTAAAATTTCGGGTTTCTTAAGTGATTCACTGTGCCCCGGTGAAAGGAGGTTGCTTTGTTTGTTGACTAACGGCAATATTAACTCCTCAATTTAACTATTTTTTATTCTAAATATAACTATATATATATATATATATTATATCAATCTGTGCCATACTATTGCATGCTTTATCTGGTTTCAGAAAAATTATGTATAATATCTGGACTGATTCACAGTGCCCCAGGTAGCGATCCACTGTACCCCGTTACTGGGGCACAGTGGATCAAATATATATATATTTTTTTAAACTTTGACCAGTCAGCTGGTTCTTTTCGCGTTTATCGCTTTTTCTGGTCAAGTATGACCGACAGAAACAGGTTGAATGGGGGTATAGATGGGGGGAAAGACACTCTGAGAAAGTACGGCTTGTCCGGGAGTCGAACTCGCTACCCCAGATCCGTGACGCGCACGGTTGTCCCCGACGCCGAAATAGCGTTCGAGGTACGCGGTGAGCTACTGGAGCTCCCCGATCAAATATATTTTTACATTCAACCCCATCTCAGCATCTCATATTTGGCAGTTGGCAGGATATGATAGACATGTTTTTACATATTCTGCTATCAATTCCACAGTAGACCAGAACCATGCTGTCATCAAGCCAGGAAAAATGCTGAAATATAAGATTTCTGATCCACTGTGCCCCGGTCTCCCCTAACTCTCTGATAACTGCCCGGCAGCGAATCGCTGGATGTGTATGGCAACCGAATCAAAGCCCAGGAAAAGGAACGGTATTGTGTGTCGGAAAAGCAGTGGTGGATGAAGTACACAGTACCTTTACGTTAAGTAAAAGTAAAAAAAAAAATTAAATACCCAGTTAAATGTGTAACCGTCCATCTGTAGTGTGGCAGTGAAAGGGTTAACATTCTGTAGTGTGGTTGTGAAAGGGTTAACCCTTTGTCGTGTGGCAGTGAAAGGGTCAACCCGTTGGTTGTAGTGAAATGGTTAATAATACATTTAGTTTATATTACACTTTACATCTCAAAGTGCTACAGGTTAAAACATTTAAACAAGTCAAGAAGAAACATCACAATAGGTCAAGAACAAAACACAATAAAGTAAAAAAAATATTAAATAATTGCAAAATAAATGCAACATACCCCACTTGGAGGTAAGGAAAAACTCACTAAAACCTAGCAATAGGAAAAAATGCACCACAGGCAATGTGGAGGAGATAAACCTTAGAAGGGCCGTTCAAGGGGGGATCTCCCTTCTTAGATGTCGGTGATAGTAGTGTTGCAGTAAAACAGACGAGCAGTTGGTAAAGCATGCACTCACATGTGTGAGTAAGTGCATGCGATAGCAACTGAACATTTTGAAAGATTAAAGATAGAGCTGATAGCGGATCTATTTGAGGCAAAGGGGCGGCGCAGAGAGGGTTGCATCCTCCCGCTCATCATCACGGGACATCCAACACTCCGGTCATCACTCCAAGACAGCCACTCACAGGGAGACAGGGAGACGGGACAGGCTTTAGACAGTTCGCGTGATTGTGATGGGCGGACATAGCAATAGATACAAGTGGTAAGCATATATGGGAATAGAATAGATATATGTAGTAAGCAAATTATGTGAATAGAATAGAAGTACTTAACCCAGCAATGAACTCCATGTCTGAACCATGTTGACAGACCACGGACAGAAGACGGTAAGAAGCTGATACATGGCCTCGGTGGTGCACGTAGAACAGTCACTGCAATCTTGGCCAAGACCCTGAGACATCCACCTCCTTGGTCAGCACTATGAGACAAGCACTCAGAGAGATGGGGGGGGTTGGGACAGGGGTTAGAGAGTTCCCATGTTTGTAGTGGGCGGAGATGGAGCAATAAATACATGTAGTGAGTGTAGTATCGGTTAAAGATACTAGGTACTCGCGTTGTCGTTCTCAAACCAGAAGTAATACTCTTGTTAAGAATGGGATGTCCAGACAGGCGCTTCCAATAGTTCTTGAAAGATTTATTACCAAAAGCAAACAATTGTTACTTCTTAAAAACACTTATTGTATCTCAAAAACACTGGTTGTTTATAATAGTTCAAGGTCTGAATCTGCATCCAAACTAGTCTTAACAAAATGCCTGCTGGTCTTATCAACAAGAGTCTTCTGTGTCCACGCCTTTGGCAACATGAATATAACTTGTTCTTCATCGATGAGGCAGTCCTGTTCTCCGTCTCCTTCAGCTTTTCTCTCTGATCCCTCTTCCAGTGACCTGTGGCCCTGTATTTATAACCGGCCTGGGTCCAGCTGATGACCTCACAGCTAGTGACATCATAACAGGTTTTCCTCCAATCCCCAAACAGTTCGTTTTCTGTTTGAAAATGTAGGCGTGGCTTATCACTAACTGCTTAGCTAAAAACAGTATTTCTTTCCAACAAATTTTAAGGCTAAATCATTGGTACTATTACATTTACTACACATGATATATGAATATTAAGGTACTTCTCTCAAGGACACACATTTCAACATAACACATTACTTGTTTGTCCCAGAGTAAACAACAAAGCTTATAGTCCATCCATTTCAGTGTTTTTATACGGCATTTCATATTATATGACTTATTCAACTTGTTTACCTAGATTCATTAAAGTCTTAAACCATGCCATTCTAAATAATTACATTTATTTAACACTCGTATTAGCTATTTGAAAATGATATTTCCTTAATCCTGTACATTTGGCTATAAACCACTCCCAGTTTACTATCATAATGTTCCCTGTGTTGAACACATAATTTCAGTGATAATTGTAGTTTAATCAGATTTAAATTGAATATAGAAAAATAAATGTCTAATGTGTCCTGATTACTAGACATTATACCCTTCCTCCTCCTGTCTATCTTTGTGCCCCAGCAGAAGTTTTAGCTTTTCACACCTCTGAGAGAAACAGCTGTGGGCCTGCTTGTATGCAAATGCTTTTGTCTACCTTTTTCAGTTACACTAATTTCTTAGTTACAGAATGAGTTATTCTTAAAAGATATATACTTTTTCCCACATAATAAATTTGAATATGTAATGCTTTAAGTTACTTTTTTAAAAGGCTTGATTCAACCAGAAGCTCAGGCCATGTTTTATTTCATGATTATATTTTAAATGATTTTCAAGAGCAGCCTACCTGCTCACCCAACACTGTGTTGATATGGCTGTTATCACATCTGCATGTGATTGGAATGTTACCACCGTCATCGGCCGAATCATTGTTTGAGTCTTCGGGGGTGAATCATATCCCTTGGTTCCTTTTGTGTGGGTTGCTTTGAAGCTTACTGAGGTGTCTGTAAGCAAAGTTGGTTTCTGTCGAGACATCCTGGCTTGCATGACCACAGACAAATGGTCCCCTTTAATGATTTCCTAGTTAAAATCACCAGAGGATTTAATCTAAAACCTTCCTCCTGAATTCCAAATTCGGAGCTAATATGTATAATTTAACAGCCAAATTATACTACATGAGCATATGCATACATGGTGACAGTAGAATCATAGTATATAAGAAATTGTGAAATTGAGTAATAGATAGAACTATTGCAAGCGTATGGATACAGGATGAGATACAAGACAATAGCTCAGGGCCGTATGCCCTGGGGGGCAGGAGAAGCCGCTCAGAAGATTCAGCACTGCAGGCCAGACAGAAGGCGGTATGAAGCTGTTCCATGGGACCGGTTGAGACAGAGACAGAGGTTAAAAAGGTTCTCCCATGTCTGCAGAAAAGCAGACATGGGAGCAAATAGACATCCTAACTAAACTAGACAGATTAATCTAAGGGTCAGTCCCCGACCAGGTGAGATCAGGGTAGGTTGAAGGAGAGAGAGAAAAGATGGGTCTTAAGCAGGGATTTAAAAGCTTCGACAGAGCAGGCGCCCCTGACGACAGCAGGTAATTTGTTCCACAGGTAGGGAGCGTGTAGACAAAGGCTCAGTGGCCGGCGGATTTCTTTTTAACCCTAGGAATCGATAGAAGCCCTGCATTTTGTGAGCGCAGAGCACGAGCGGGCGAGTATCGAGAGATGAGATTGGATAGATAGAGCGGTGCGAGCCCATTTAAAATTGTGTAGGTGAGGAGTAGCACTTTGAAGTCAGATCTGGCTTGAATAGGAAGCCAGTGTAGGGCGGACAAAACTGGTGTTGAAGATTTAATGCTTGAATTAGGTAGGCCTGAAAAAAGTGCATTACAGTAGTCTAAACGTGATGAGACAAAAGCATGAATTAGGGTTTCAGCATCAGCCAGAGTAAAAATGCAGCGAATTTTTTCGATATTACGCAGATGGAATAAGGCAATTTTGGTGAATTTTTTATATGTGCATTAAATGAGAGGGAGGAATCAAAAAGGACTCTGAGGTTTTCTAAGTTGGAGCTCTGGGATACTGTTACGACGGAGACAGGTAGGTTACAGTTGTGGAGTAATAAGTAGAGGCAGAGAGGGTTGTTTACTCGTTAACGGTGGTTCTCTTTATTTGTAGAACGGTACACCTAGAGTAATAGCAACAGATAGTAACACTGACGCAGGGCGTCTAGGAGAGAAGATAATGATAACAATAAAGACAGCAACGTCCAGTGTCTGCGGTACCGCCATGTACTCTGCAGGAGAATGAGAAGATCCGACAACAGGAAGTAGAGAAACAGGGGTTTAAGTATGACCACATTCCTGACATACCAAGCATTCCAACGTGACAACCAATCAGGAGACCCAAACAATAAGTGACAAGTGACAGGGAGATAAGTGACAGGGAAGCCCAGTGACAGGTGTCAGAATGGTGGGCCAGAGAACCCAAGCGTTACAGTACCCTCCTCCGACGAACGGCACCTGACGTTTACCTAGGGGCCTCGGGATGCAGCCGCCGGAAATCATCGATCAGGCTGGGATCTAAGATATCCCTTTGAAGAACCCAATAATGCTCTTCTACCCCGTACCCCTCCCAATCCACCAATAACTGAAACCCCCTACCCCTCCGTCTACAACCCAGGATCCTCCGCACCATGTAGGCCGGCTGACCACCGATCAACCAAGGCGGAGGAACCGCTGTCAGAGGCGGGGACAAGGGCGATGAGAGGAATGGCTTCAACAGGGACACATGAAACGTCGGATGAACCCTCATCGAACTCGGAAGCCGGAACTTGTAAGCCACAGGGTTCATCCGACAAATCACTCTAAAGGGTCCTATGAAGCGAGGAGCCAGCTTCCTGGACTCCACCCGGAGAGGGAGATCATGGGTGGAAAGCCAAACCTGCTGCCCAGGACGGAAAACCGGAGCCGGACGGCGCTTGCGGTTAGCCTGATGCTGGGCTTTAACCGAAGCCTTCTGCAGCGCCGTTCGAACACGATTCCACGTCCGGCGACAGCGAGCCACATGTGCCTGAACCGAAGGCACCTCCGCCTCCTGCTGCTGCTCTGGAAACAGAGGAGGTTGAAAACCATATTGACACTGAAATGGAGACATACCGGTAGAGGAGGAAAGGAGGGTATTATGGGCGTACTCAGCCCAGGCCAACCTCCTACTCCACGCAACACCTCAAGACCCCCTCCAGATCCTGGTTAACGCGCTCTGTCTGCCCGTTCGACTGCGGATGGAACCCAGACGACAGGCTGATGGAGGCGCCGAGGCCGGCGGCAAACGCCTTCCAGAACCTGGAGGCGAACTGAGAACCCCGGTCAGATACGATATCCACTGGGAGCCTGTGGACCCGAAAGACATGCTGTACCACCAGATCAGCTGTCTCTCGGGCCGAGGGAAGCTTGGGAAGGGGAAGGGAGCCTCCTTGGAGAAACGGTCCACCACCACCAAAATGGTAGTGAACCCATCTGACAAGGGGGAGGCCTGAAATAAAGTCCAGGGATATGTGCGACCAGGGACGTTTGGGAATAGGAAGCGGCCGGAGGAGACCCGCTGGTGCACGGCGAGAGGTCTTACTGCACGCGCACATCGGGCAGGCCGCCACAAAGGAACGCATATCCCCCTCCACTGTCGACCACCAGAACCTCCTACGGATAAACTCCAAGGTTCTAGTGGCCCCAGGGTGACCGGTGAGTGAAGAGGTATGTGCCCACTGCAGCAGGCGTGAGCGTGCAGCCTTGGGCACATACAGCCGTCCCGGAGGACCCCCACCAGGATCAGGCTCCCGTGCCAGAGCCGATCTTACCATCTTATCTATGCCCCAAGACACGGGTGCCAAAATCAAGCCCTGTGGAATAATGGGATGGGGGCTCTCCCGGAGGATCAAATTGGCACGACAATGCATCAGGTTTAACGTTTTTTGAACCGGGTCGATAGGAGATGGTAAATCGAAATCGAGCGATGAATAACGCCCACCTGGCATGGCGAGAGTTAAGGCGTTTAGCCCCTTGGATGTAAGCCAAGTTCTTGTGATCAGTCCAAACAATGAAGGGATGTGCCGCCCCCTCCAACCAATGTCTCCATTCCTCTAGTGCCAATTTGATTGCCAATAACTCCCGATTACCCACATCATAGTTACGCTCGGCCGAAGACAGCCGGCGAGAAAAAAAAGCACAAGGATGCACTTTACCGTCCTTTAAACATCTCTGAGAGTTCACCCCCCCCCCACCGCGATGTCAGAGGCATCCACCTCCACAATAAACGGAACCTCTGCATCGTGCCGGATCAGTACAGGTGCAGAGGTAAATCGACGTTTGAGGTCGCAGAAGGCCGACTCTGCCCTAGGCGACCATTCAAAGCCAGGGAGAGAGGACTTAGTGAGAGCTGTTAACAGATTGGCTAAGGCGCAAAAATTGCGAATAAAACGCCTGTAGAAATTTGCAAAGCCCAAAAAACGCTGTAACTCCTTGAGCGACGAAGGCCGTGGCCAGTCCAAGACTGCACTCACCTTAGCTGAATCCATGCGAAGATCGCCCTTCGTCAACACAAAGCCCAAGAAGGAAACGGTGTCAGTGTGAAACACACACTTCTCTGCCTTAACAAATAGTTGATGCTTGAGGAGACGGTCTAGCACCTCACGAACGTGCACTTGGTGTTGCACCATATCGTGAGAAAAAATCAGGATGTCATCTAAGTAAACGAACACCGACACCCCAATTAAGTCCTGCAGCACATCGTTGACCAGGGCTTGAAAGACTGCTGGAGCATTAGCTAAGCCAAAGGGCATGACTAAGTACTCATAATGCCCATTGGGCGTGTTAAATGCAGTCTTCTACTCGTCTCCTTCTCTAATCCTGACCAGATTGTATGCATTGCATAAATCAAGTTTAGAGAAGACCTGTGCCCCCTGTAAGCACTCAAAGGCGGTGTCCATGAGAGGCAACGGGTAATGGTTCTTGATGGATACATCGTTCAATCCCCTATAATCAATGCACGGTCGTTGACCCCCATCCTTCTTTGCTACGAAAAAGAAGCCAGCGCCGGCAGGAGATGTGGAAGGACGTATATGCCCCGCGAGCAATGCCTCCTCAATATAAGTGTTCATAGACACTGTCTCAGCGCGCGAGAGGGAGAACATACACACACGGGGCGGATAGGTACCAGGTAGAAGATCAATGGGGCAGTCGTAAGATCTATGAGGCGGTAGTGCTTTAGAACACGTTTTGCTAAAAACGTCCACCAGGTCCCAGTAGATCTCGGGTACACCTATTAAATCGGGATTAGTAGGGCTATCAGCATCTGCAACGCTCCCCACCATCCTGGAGAGAAAAGAGGGAGAGAAAAGAGACTCGACGTCATTCCCCGTTGAGAGTTCGCCCGTGGACCAATTAATCACGGGGTTGTGAAGAGCTAACCAGGGATGACCTAAGACCATGACAGAAATAGGAGAAACAAGCACGGAAAATTTCACCTCCTCCCACCCACTACCCTCCACCTGAATGTGCATAGGAGTAGTGCGGTAGGTAATGGTCCCACTGCCCAGCGGTCGGCCATCCAACGCCTGGACCGGAACAGGTACCACCAGTTCCTCTAGAGGAATACCCCATTCCTCCACCAGCCCCACATGGATAAAGTTACCCGCAGCCCCTGAGTCAATAAGAGCAACCATGTTCTTGACGTCGTCACTCCCGGTGTTGACAGTTACGCTAAAAAAAGTTTGTGTATCAAGAAGATGTGAGGGTTTCTGCCCACCTGCCAGTGCCTCCTCAGGACCTAGCGGGCTCCTCCTTTTCCCGAGAAGCCCCGACAGCTCCCGAAGCGAGGACGCGCCGGAAGCAGCGTCTCTCTTTGACGAAGCGCCATCGCTCCTCATCAGTGAGCGACAGCGCCCCGAGCTGCATGGGTTCATCACCCAGTGGCTCACTTGTGTAGTGCAGAGAGCTGGCGACACCGAGAGAAGAAGGGACACGTACCTGAGCCTTTGTTCCTCGATCACGTTCCCTCTCCCGATGTCGATTGTCCAAGCGGATGGCCATGGTGATGATGCCATCCAAGTGCTCCGGCAACTCACGTACGAAGAGCTCGTCCTTCATCCGTACGGAGAGCCCCTGGACAAACAAGACACAACAGGGAATCTCTGGCCAAGCTGCCTCCCGACCCACGATCCTGAATTCAATGGCGTAATCTGTAACATTGCGGAGGCCCTGCCGGCAGGCGACTAGCCGCCCACTGGTCTCATGAATAGAAAAAACTCGGGAAGTATCGAAGACTCTTCTCAACTCCCCGGTAAAGGCGTCCACATTGCTACAGATTACTGACCCATTCTCCCATTCGGCAGTGGCCCAGGAAAGCGCTCGACCAGAGAGGAGGGTGATGATGTATGCAACCTGGGAAATAGCAGAGGGAATGAGCGTGGCTGCAATTGGAACATGAGTGAACACTGGGTGATGAATTCTCTGCACCCCTCCGGTGCTCCTGAGTAGCAGCCCGGCTGTGATAGCCGTGGCTCCCGGATCTCTTCCTGGATCCCGTGAGCCGCACGATCTCTCTTGCCGCCGACTGCCGCTCCCTCCGGTGACGCCTCAGCTGCCGCCGTCCTCGCCTCATCCACCTCGGTACTGGCTCTCTGGGCCGCGGCCAACGCCAAACTTGCCGTCTCCTGGGAGGAAATGGCGAGTCCTCCCAGTCGAACCATCTCGGCGCTGACCTGTTTTTGTCGCTCGGATACTTGCCCCAGCTCGGTCTCCAGTTTCCGGTGCATGGAACCTTTGATGGTCGGATCTTCTGTTACGACGGAGACAGGTAGGTTCCAGTTGTGGAGTAATAAGTAGAGGCAGAGAGGGTTGTTTACTCGTTAACGGTGGTTCTCTTTATTGTAGAACGGTACACCTAGAGTAATAGCAACAGGTAGTAACACTGATGCAGGGCGTCTAGGAGAGAAGATAACAATGATAACAATAAAGACAGCAACGTCCAGTGTCTGCGGTACCGCCGTGTACTCTGCAGGAGAATGAGAAGATCCGACAACTGGAAGTAGAGAGACAGGGGTTTAAGTGACAAGTGACAGGGAGATACGTGACAGGTGTCAGAATGGTGGGTGGTTCTCAGGCGCGGCCAGAGAACCCAAGCGTTACAGGATACATGACAAGTATCAAAGTTGAGGGAGATGTCCTGAAACAGGCCTCTGAGGTTTGGGGGGCCAACAATTAACATCTCAGTGTTATCTGCATTAAGGAGTAGAACGTTTTGCGACATCCACTTTTTAACGGCAAGCAGGCAAGCCTCAAGATTTTGTAATTGGGAGGAATCATTTGGCTTAATAGGTATATATAATTGGGTGGCATCAGTGTAAAAATGAAAGGATATGGTTGTGAAAATCTTTTTATGAAATATATTGGGCTATGGTTGTGAAACATTTATAATGGAATATATTGGGCTATGGTTGTGAAACATTTATAATTGAATATATTGGGCTATGGTTGTGTACGAGCCGTTAGGAGCAGGTACAGTAGAAGAAGAACACACATGCATTGGGTCACACACACACACACACACACACACATAAGCATTGTCACACACACACACACACACACACACACAAACACACACACACACACACACACACACACACACGCGCATGCATTGGGTCGCCAATTAAATGCCTCGCTGCACTTTACCCATCCCGTCGTCCTTCCCCCCCAAGAGCAGCTGGAAGCAGACATGGGCTGTGTTGTGGGCCGCGCCCGGGGACCGATCCAAGTGCTCCGGTCCGTTTATGTCAGGGACACGACAGTGTTAGCGTTCTGTTCTGCATGTTTTTCCATTGGGTTTATCTCTTTTTCTGGAAGGGAAACCCTTGCGAGCACGGGGGGAGAACACAGAAAGGCCTGGGAGATACCCCACCTGGGTACCTGGCAGCCCGGCAAGCTGGTCCCCAATCCTCGTCATTTAAAGGTTGTTTACAGGAGAATGTCGGCAAAACAAACTCTGTCACAAACTGAATCACAAACTCAGCCACAAATTCAGTCGTTAACTCTGTCACTTTTCAGAACAACACCTGTGTTGACTTTTTCCCAAACACAAAAACTATTCTGTTCCTTTCCTTGGCTTTGATTCAGTTGCTGCACATCCTGGGATTTGCTGCCAGCAGCTATCAAAGTTACGGCATGAAAGCACCGGGGATATTACTGCGCCACACAGAAGGCAAGGGCACGGTGCTCTGCAGTGATGATGGAGTCAGAGGGTTTTTGATGTCTGTTTCAAGCAGAAGGAGCAGTGTGACTTCAAATTACACATCTCGAGGCAATCTGCACTGAACAACAATATCGTGACGGGTCTGGCGTGGCGCAGGAACGACGGGGAAGGAGGGTGAAAAAGAGTTATCGAGGAAAAAACAAAACAACCGTTGAGTTTTGTTGACGCTTACGGTGCAAATATAGTGATCGGTGGCTATTATTGATCTCTGTAAATCACCATGATCATTAATAAGCTGTTTTCCCTTTTAGAGTTGTCAGTTACACACACACGCACACACTTTTTCCTCACTCTCTCGCTCTCATATTAAGGAGCATATACGGGCCTCTTCTGAGCTGCTGAGTGCTGGCGAGGCAACATCAAGGGCTGTGTGTGTGTGAGAGGAGGCTTGACAAACTGATCAACAAAGGCTAAGCTCTTGAGGATACGGCCCAAACTGGCACAGCCGAGGGGCACCTTCAGGCGCAGGATCCTCCCTTCTAGACGTGCCAGAGGATGTTCCCGGCGTTCCTTTTTTACCATCTGCCGCCCCTCTCTCTACTGAGTGATTGATTGATTGAAGTTTATTTCAAATATGCAACATAACAAACACACATCAAGTACAGATATAGCCTTAAGCAAGCCGTTCAAATAATAAATGTGTATACAAAATTAAGAAATAAAAAATAAAGAACAAACAAAAAAGTCAAACAAATTTGTTTTTACATATTTGAAAAGGAGTGGGAAGAAGCATACACTGATTTAATCCCACCCCTTTTTACTGATCAGAACATACTATATTATATTTACTAATTCATACATTACTAGGCTTATATTGAAAAAATGTACTTAGTGTAGCAGGGTGGATTATCCCTGCTTCGTGGGAACGGGTGTGCACAGTCACTGGGTAGCGAGACACAGTAGAGCTCCGTCTGACTGCACCTCCGTCTTTGGGTCTGGAGCTTCAACTGGAGGCTGGCAGTGGGAGTGGATGGAGCCCGGGGTTTACCAACCTGGTCTGGTACTCTGGTCTTCCTCTCCCTTCCAGGGCGGTCAGCAGTACTCCCCAAGACGCTCTCACTTCCCCCAATTACTCCGTTTAACCCTCCCACACCTAGTGACTGAATTGTAAATAAATAACTTGGTTCCCCCCGCAAGCAGTACCCTCCCTCACTCAGTGACACTAGAAACCTTACAATAAAAAGGGAAAGGTGGAATAGGAAGGGGTTAATTATAGTAGCGTTACCCACACCAAAATAGCTAATACTGTGCACAGTAATGGACACGCACACAGAATCCCATCTAATGTTTTTATGTTAATTGGTACGTTTGAGTACAAAGGTTTAATAGGAGTGGTCCAATGGAATGAAATCCTACTACTGCTCAGTTGTAACTCAATACCTTATGTACACGTATATTCTACACACACCTCTGTGTTAGCACCAGGAATAATATACTTTAATGTATTTGACTCATCACCCACGTCTGGGTCAGTACCATGTATAATACCTCTATCAGGCTTTAATTATATGATAGGAATAATACCTCAGGTCTGTAACCTCCCCACTGGGAAAGGGTTGATTAGATGGGAAATTATTATTAAAGAACCAACACGTTATCACACTCAAAGGAAATAAAAAATGTGGGCCCACTGTACCAAAACAAAAGTCCTATACTAATGCCGGCATATAATGTGTATGGGGTACACCTATGAACTGGATTTAGCAAAGGTTAGCTTCGCCCGTAGGCCGCATTACACTGTGTACTGTGCAATAAGATCCGGAGCACTGGCGCTCTACTGTACTCAACCAAGATGGCGTCCTCGCCGCGCCACCACTGTTCGGGGTAGCAAGATGGTGTCGAACGCTCTCGTCACGGGCACTAGCAAGCGGGGCTGGAGCAGAGGAAGCAGTAGCGGGCTGGGAGCGTGTGCTGGATGATGGCGCCTCTGCTGGACGGGAAGAACTCCCGTGCTGGGCTGAAGACCGCCGGTGCAGAGCAGACATCCACGCCGGCGAAGACTGGTTGTTGACGGCCGGGGCTGGATAGACGCGCAGCAACACCCTGGCCCTACCTTAACTGAAGCTACTCTTGGGGTCCCAAACAGCCCTCCTGCTAGCCGTGATATATAATGACGCAGGGTGTCTCTAAACACCGGTCTTCTTCAAGCCACGCTGGCGGGGCACCTCACTAGAGGGAATATCTTTAACTTAAGCCACACTTGGCTATACCGCATTTCTTCTAGGATAACTCGTTGTATCACTAGGGTTATTCAGTGGGGAAAACATGCAACGCTCGCCTACGGTTACTTTTCTAGGATAACCCGTAATATACTCAAGTTCAATACGTTCACCCGTGTGGTACACCACGGGGCTCCGTCAAGACACGACCGATCACATCCAAGTCCACTGTCGAAGAGGCTCGCTCTTCCCCCTTCCGTCTCCATTGGCTTGCTTCCTTTCCCGTCTCTCTCGTACGCTCTCTGCCTGCCACCGCGCCCCCTGCTGGTACCGCCAACTAGCCCCACAGGGAAGCACTGGATGAAAGAATATGGCCCAGTGTTACTGTTCATAATCCATATTCCAGCTGGTAGAAGAAGGAGAAGTCCGCGTCATTGTTCAAGGGAATATTAATGGACACTAGTTAGTATGTCTTGGTGCACCAGGGGACATAAAAGGCAAGTCAGCACTTCTGAATAATAGCCATATTTTCAGGGTGCTACATTAGTTAACAATACATTTTTTTATAATTCCGTATTAATATTTGCCAAAACTGTAGGTTACCCTGTATAGTTCCTCTAGCCATTTTTTATACATAATATACAACTATATACAACTATATACCTACATATGCACATATACATACATACATACATACATACATACATACATACATACATACATACATACATACATACATACATACATACATACATACATACATACATACATACATACATACATACATACATACATACATACATACATACATACATACATACATACATACATACATACATACATACATACATACATACATACATACATACATACATACATACATACATACATACATACATACATACATACATACATACATACATACATACATACATACATACATACATACATACATACATCTATCACTATAGGGTGCTATAGACTCAGTCTGGTTGGATCCAGTGTTTCCGTCAGAGCATATAGCATTTCTATAGACATGATCATGTCTCTTACATGTGTACTGTACGTATATAACTGTAGTACAGTAGTACCACATATGTATATAACTGCACAATAGTACCACATATGTAGATCTCTGTACAATAATACGATTCAAACTCGGTCACTGTGGACAATACGATTATCTTCCGACCATCGCTGTGTGGTGCCATTGACTTCAAGTGTAATGTAACTGACAATGCGGTTTTCCTTCCAAGGATAATAATAGACTCATCCTGGAGCAGGGCAAGATGACTGTAATTTACCTTCAGCTAACGTTAAAGGGGCACTTCGCCCTGACGTTCAACCTCAAGCCTCTCGTTCTGTCGTGAGGAGGATATACAGTACTGTAACTCACAGACGTGTTCTGTGTGTCGAGGGCTCAGACACATTCTTTGTTCCTCACATTCATCCCTTCATTCACTCACACATTCACACACTGACGGCGGAGGCAACCGTGAAAGCCGCAACCTGCTCATTGGGAGCAATTAGGGGTTAAGTGTCTTGCTCAAGGACACTTCGACACGCTGCCCAGGAGGAGCGGGAATCGAACTGGGAACCTTTCCGATTACCAGACGACTGCTCTACCTCCTGAGCCACTGTCGCCCATCAGCACTAGGGGTGTGAGAGAGAGGTGTGTGGAGAGCTCAGCCACGTCAGCACTAGGGCTGTGAGAGAGAGGCGTGTCGAGAGCTCAGCCACGTCAGCACTAGGGCTGTGAGAGAGAGGCGTGTCGAGAGCTCAGCCACGTCAGCACTAGGGCTGTGAGAGAGAGGCGTGTCGAGAGCTCAGCCACGTCAGCACTAGGGCTGTGAGAGAGAGGTGTGTCGAGAGCTCAGCCACGTCAGCACTAGGGCTGTGAGAGAGAGGTGTGTCGAGAGCTCAGCCACGTCAGCAGCACTAGGGCTGTGAGAGAGAGGCGTGTCGAGAGCTCAGCCACGTCAGCACTAGGGCTGTGAGAGAGAGGTGTGTCGAGAGCTCAGCCACGTCAGCACTAGGGCTGTGAGAGAGAGGTGTGTCGAGAGCTCAGCCACGTCAGCACTAGGGCTGTGAGAGAGAGGTGTGTCGAGAGCTCAGCCACGTCAGCACTAGGGCTGTGAGAGAGAGGCGTGTCGAGAGCTCAGCCACGTCAGCACTAGGGCTGTGAGAGAGAGGCGTGTCGAGAGCTCCGTGTTAGTGCTCATTTGCTCACACAGGAGCGCAAGAGTGGAATGAGTTGCCTTTGACCACCAAACAGATCGTGAACCTGTGTATAGTTTCAAGGTGAACGTTAGGAAATGGCTCCTAGAAAATGTCCCAGAGTAACTCAGGAAGCCTCCTGTTTTAATGTAGTGTATTTTTATTGTGTCTGTACATTTTGTACATATTTTATAATGTTGTATTTTACTTTTTAATTATATTTTGAGCAATATACTGTAGGCTGATGATAATATGTGTAATACATGTTTATGTAAATACCATGTGCGGCTGAGACCCAGGACCACAATGGAAATGAGTCTGTGACGTTTTGGTGCTATCCTTGATCATTTTAGGATGCATGACTTGTTAACATGTAATGTATTTGAATAATTGTCAAATAAACTAAACTAAAGAAAACAGTAACAGTAGTGATTGGAAAACGTAATTTTCTTTTTCCAAAATAGCCTATTCAAAACGTTCAAAATAAGAAAAACTAACTGTACTCTGTACATTCATTGCATACACATCCACATTTGTTTATTTGTTTATTATATGGATCCCCATTAGTCTACACCCATGGGTGGAATACTATTCTTCCTGGGGTCCGAACACATAACTTACAACATTAAGAGAGTAATAAAAAAACAATAAAAACATAAAAACACTTTAGCCCGAGCGGTCCGTTGGCGGACCGCAGATGACATCATGTCAGCTCCTGTCAATCAAATTACTTGTGGATAAAAGATATGATTTTTCTTATTTTTCTGGATTATCTACCACAAAACTGAACATTATTGGCATAAATTAGAACGCAGTTAGTTTATCTACCTTTCTGTGAACGTTTAGCAAAAATCTGCATTAATAATAAGGTCACTTATAGGCCTGGTATTCTATATTCTATAATTATATTTCAAATGGCATGTGTCCGGATGAAACCAGTACTGTATATACAAAACCTTCTGTTTAATCATCTTCCCTTTATTAATTTGCTTAGATCTTTTGTACACGTGATCTCAAGAAGGTGCTGAACGAGCTCAGTGGCAGTTTTTCATATCTGGTAATTTTTTGCATGGTGTTATTCACTGTCAAAGATGCAAAGAAAAATCATAATTTATATTCTCCTTTGTTTCATCACAATTTACTCAAGCCTAGTAATAGACACAATATTTCTGACACCTGGAATACATTAACTGAGATCCATAGATGTCCCTAGATACCAATAATATGCAAATGGGCCTTGTATAAGTTAAGCAATCTTCCATTTAGTTAGTATTTATAGGATTTTCTGAAAATAGGTTAAGACTACGATTTCTTCTTCGTCGAGTTCTTCCGGTTTCCGGTGCAATGCTTATTTCAGATTTTTTTACAAGCTTATTTCACTAGTAACATTTACATTATTTACGCCGCATTAAATGCGGTGACACTGTACTGTACCACACACAAACATATAAAATAATATTAGGTCAACAACTTACCCATAAGAAAAGCAGAAGTAGAACGTTGCACGACAGACAACGGTGTTGTGAAATCTGCAGTGTTGGGCAGTAGCTAGCTACAAGTAGTGACGCTACATAGCTTAGCTACATTTCTCAGTAGCGTGATGGTAGCGTCGCTCCTTTTGAACCAAGTAGCATTCTATGTAGTGTAGCTATTTTTAGACCCAAGTAGTGACGTAGCGGAGAACTGGACTGCTGAATAAAGATTTTGTGAAGAAAAAAAATCTCCCCGGAGAAAACCCACTATGATTGGTTGGTTGGTTGGTTGGTTTAGATATGACGACTCACGATTGGGTAAGGTTAGGGCTAAACATTACGGGTAAGCCAATCAGAGGCAGGATAGGGCGGGTCATGACCAAGGCTCTGCAAACCAGGAAGGAAAAAGCAGTGTTTAGGTGTTTATTGTGTCAGCCAAAAACAAAGCTGCTCTCAACCTCCCACACAGCCAGCACTAACTTGAGAACACATATTCAGGTGAGCTGATGAAACGCTTTACATAACCATTGACAACTGTTCCCAAACAGCACACACGTCAGTGCACTTTTTTGTCAACAGCTAACTAACAGATAGCTGCTATCATGTTTCACTGTAGGCAGAAAATGAACAATATTATGGGGGTGGGGAAAAGAAAAGGCAAACGTTATTGTCATTTTGCTACTGTGGTTTGAGTTGAAACAGTAGTTTATCCTGTGCTGAAAAGTCTCCATTCCAATAGAGGTAGTATATATTTTGGTGTTTTTTTTATTATTGTTTCACTGCCTTTTATTTATTACGTTTCCACCGTTTTTTCCTCATACTTTATTAACATTTTGTATGTGGTACCGCAAGGTACATTAATACAAGCACATGTTAAAAGGATGACACAAAAAGCCAGACAGAGGGCTTGTTTCCAGTTTCAGTTTGTTTTATAATAAACAATCAAACTGAGAATTTTTTGCCTGCCTATTTGTTTGGTGGAAACTTGATCATGAAGTAAAAAAAGAAAATAAAAAAAAGTAGTGCCGATGTAGCTAGCTATTTTTGCCATGTTCTTGTAGTGTAGCTTGCTACATTTATCTGGGGATAGCTTCCGTTGTAGTTGAGCGATATTTAATCGAGAGTAACTTGTAGTGTAGCTTAGTACATTTTCCAAGTAGCTTGCCCATCACTGGAAATCTGTATGCTGTTTGTGATGCCTTGCAATGAAGAACTCTCCGATGCAGAGTCATCGACATGATTAACAAAGTCCAATATGTACTCGTTCATTAGATCCAATGCATCAATTGCTGTTCCTGATGCCGAGAATTTGTTTGTTTTAAAATTGCAAACACAAGCCCACGTGCTCATTGTATTCATGGACGTCACTCGAAACTCGAGGCACTCACCTTCATTCAAGTGTAATTTAACTCCGCCCCACGCAAGCAGGAACAAGAGTCTCAGAACAGCATGACTTTAAACAAAGAAATGTTACCTTTATAGATAGTATAACTTAGCATTTATAGTAAACATGTTCTTAACATTCAAACTGTGATAATATGAAAAAAAAGGATAAACACAAAAAAAATTAAAAATCTTTGTTGTGATTTGATGCGATTTGACTTGCGTGACTTGTGGTGGAAAGCGCTGGGCGCGGTCACATATAACTATTATTATTCTGAAACTCTCTGCCACCACGCCATGCACCATTGTTGTTGTTGTTACTACTGGCTACGTTCTTCAGCTCAACTAAAGTGACACAGTGTGTCTCCTGTCACAGTGGAATGTTATTTTTTAATTATTTAAAGTATATTATTAATTAGAATATAGAATACACCTAACGTACAGATCCAGCTCTTAGCCTCTTCCACCCGGAGCCTATTTTCTGAAAATCTGCCTAAAATACATACCTAAGTAAATGGAATATTGCTCCACTTCTACAAGGTCTATTTGCATATTCTTGGTATCTAGGGACATCTATGGACCTCAGTGAATGTATTCCCAGTGTCAGAAATATTGTGTCTATTACTAGGCTTGAGTAAATTGTGATGAAATAAAGGAGAATATTTCTTTGCATCTTTGACAGTGAATAACACCATGCTAATAATGACCAAACATTAAAAACAGCCACTGATCTTGTTCAGTACCTTCCTGAGATCATGTGTACAAAAAACCTAAGGAAATGAATAAAGGGAAGATGATTAAACAGAAGGTTCTGTAGATACAGTACTGAATTCTCCCATCCGGACCAATGCAATTTGAAATATTATTATAGAATATAGAATAGCAGGCTTATAAATTACCTTATTATAGCCAATTCGCACAAATATATACTATATATATACATATATCATCTTTCAAATGCCCTAGTTCCATTTGGATTTAGTATCACCAGGCGTGCATAAGAACAGATAATGAAATCTACTGTAATCTACTGTACTTTTTTATTTTCACCACAGTGCAACCGTTTTGAAACAAATTTCAGATCTAATTGTTGTGTATGCTAACAATAGGGAAGAGAAACTAACTGCGTTTCAATATTTGTCAAAAACGTTACCTTTTGTGGTAGAATTATCCCGAATAATAAGAGTTATTGAAATAATGCATACAGAACTATGAACCTTGAACCCCATAGAACCTTACAGGAAGTGTAGTTTTGAAAAATGTATTCCCATGATTCAAGGTTTTACAAAATGGTTGCCTCTCGCGGAATATACAGACATTTCAAAAAGGAAAATCTATCTAATTAAGCATTACATCACACGCAGGCGTGTGTTATACAAATTAGATCATGCCTAGGGGTGGTTGTTAGGCCCGAGGCGCAGCCGATGGTCGTTAGACCCCCTAGGCATGATCTAATTCGTATAACACACGACTACAAGTGATGTAATGTTTTTTATACAATGGCCGAATTCACCCAACCTTATTGCTATAGAATAAACACACAGTAATTGAAGCATAATGGAGATTTATTCACAAAACCATCTGCAGAAAAAGTTGGTAAAAAAAAAGAAAAAAAAGTTGCCTCCGTGTCTAGAAGCAGAGGGAGGTTGCTTCAAAGCATGCCATCTAACAACAAACTTCATATAAATCCTGCGATGTATTATTGTTTTGACAATGGGTCATGACAAATTAATTACATAATCCAACATTGTGTAAACAACTAACATATTCCAGTTGACTCTATCTTTTTTTAATTATTCGTTATGAATATATCCATACTTCCATTGTGTCCGGGACATCCAGTGAAATCGCTTCGTGCGACAGTGTCCTTTTGCAGCAGAGGGAGGTTGCTACAAAGCATGCCATCTAACAACAAACTTCATATAAAATGACTCTGCTATAGAGCCACACTCCGTTATGCACAAGTTTACAGACATACATGACATACAGATAGACAGTACTGCTACATCTATACATTTATGACATACCAGATTTACAAATACAGTACTGTTTTTGTAGGGTGATTATGGTTTATTTACATTGAGGTTCTAGGGTCACGTGGAGTGTGTTATACGAAATAACGTTAGGTTATGACTATAACCAAGTTCTGTTAATAGTGGTGACGCTCGGCGTCACTCATGCACTGTCCTCGCACACGTGCACGCGCACTGAATAAAGACCACAATGTACCTTTAATCCCAATATTTGTCTGACCACACCCCTATCAGCTCACCTACATAAGCAGGTGTGTGGTCACCTGCTCTCCTCCTTCCCAAGCTTTCACCACAAGGTGAGATCAAGGGCTGCAGCGGCGTCGGACGCCGAGCGTCACCACTATTAACAGAACTTGGTTATAGTCATAACCTAACGTTCTGTATCATAGTCGGTTCCGCTCGGCGTCACTCATGCACATAGGGAGGCCGAGCGGAGCCACCGGCCGACAAATACACCCCGCTGAAGGCCCCCCACAACCAAGCAACTCAACGCACAGGGTGAGCAGACCGTGGCCTGACCCCACGACTACACACACGCACAACCCGCATGCCACCCGGGAACGAACGGAGGGAACAACCTCGTTACTGCCCCCAGAATCACGGGGTCAAGGGCAAACCCAACCCCGTGGCAAGGCCGTAGCAGCGGAGCGCGAAGGAAGGCCCAGACCCACCAAAGGGACTGGACCCCCTGGAATGGGGGCCCGGAGAAGTCCATGATGCCAGCATCAAGACCCCACCAGGTGGGCACTTAGTGACCCCGCCCCCCACATCGCCAGCGTATTCGGACAAAGGCCCCTCAGCCGAGCGGGCCCTGTCCCCCCAATAGTACACCGCCTGGCACACTGCCCCTGCAGAACAGGCAGTCAGCATGGCCGTAAGCACACAAAAAAGGTTAACCAACGGAAGCAGGCAGCGCACCGGGGAAAAACCAGGCAACAGGCTGTTAACCCTAGCCTGGAGACTGCGGACGAGACAGGCGCCAGAGGGGACAGCTGAACACAGCCGCCCCGGCGGAAGGGGCGTATGCTGGCGTTGTTGCATGACCAAGCCTCCATTTAAAAAAAAACCACCCAGAGGGGTTGAGGCAGAGAAGGCTGACACGATTGGCAGACGTCATGAACGTGCAGGGGCACCCTCAACCGGTGAACCAGGGAGTTGACACTGCTCCAACACACCAGGGAATCAACCACCTTGGTGATACCCAATGCGGTGGTTGTTCCTATAACCCCTCAAGAAAAAAACTCCAAAACACACCTGCAGGTATACACCGGCTATACCGCAGTACAAGTGTTTCAGTTTTCAAAAAATGGTTAACCCAGGCCTACGGGTCGACGAAACATTACTTCGGACCGGGCCCGGCGATACGGGAAGCACAGGGTCACCAGAGGAGGTCAAAGACCACCCCAACAGGCCCCTCTTCGCCATGCGTGAGAGAGGAGCGAAAAAGAATGGAGAACCAGCCCCAAGCATACCGTACTTGGTATTCCCAGGCGGTCTCCCAACCAAGTACTAACCAGGACCAACCTGTGTAGCGGCCGAGATCTGACGAGATCGAGCGTGTACAGGTTGGCATGGCCGTAAGCCATTACGACAGTGCTGAGTAAAAAATTTACCCAACCAGGGTCTCCATAGCGCTTAACCCTGTGACACCCGGACCGACCTGGCATTTTTCCCCCTGAAAAAAGCCCAAGTCCCTCAGGGTACCAGAACAGCAGATCTGCATCCCCGGCGGACAACGGGTTCAACTGATCCGGACCAGCGTGACCAGAACCAGTCCTGTGCCCTAACCACGCCGACATGCCTACTCCAGGAGAAGGGGCAGATATGCGTGTTGATCTTAAACATGAAAAAAAGGCGCCACCCCAGGGCGTGAGACCCCTCTACATATGTTCAGATCCATTCCGTCATCATCCCCCAGATATGAACGAGAATCCGTCGACAACCAAAACAGGTTGTCGGAAGAGGAAAAACCTCCGTCCCAGTTGCTTTATAAAAACGCTGTTTTAACCCCAAGCAACCAAGGCGTGCCAGTCAGTCGCCTGATTACAGAACACCCCGAGCTAGCACTATACGTGCGTCGGGACACAACCACATCAATGAACAGGCTATTTAGACCTGTCATTGAATCCCCAAGGCGCCCAGGGGAACGACAAGAGGGGTGTGATACTTCCTAACTCCAACTCTTTTTAAAAGAAAAGAAGGAAGCACCAACAGTATGTACCCCAGGCTACACGGCCGGGGGTAATTTTTTTTTACATTTTTACATTCCACCACCCTCCCATAGAGAGGAGATGGAAATCCCCAGAGAGACTTCCCACGCGAGCTGTACAGATTGAAAATAATATATTGCACCTTGAGCCATGTAAAAGTTTGGTTTTAGGGCTCTCCGGGGAGGAGGCACTGAACCCCTACACACTCAATAATCTAATTGAATCGAATACACACACAATAGAGTAGGACTCCTTCTTGAGGTTCCACTCACCTTATCATTCTGAGGAGGAGGCTCTGTACTCTGAGGAGGCTCCCTCACATGGAAGGAGAGTCCCAACTCACAGAAGGCCCGAATAGGAGCTTCGTGAGGAGGAGCCCTGACCACCCCCCATTTTAAACAGATCCATCATATGGACCTGAACAGCACAGGGAAGTCCTACCAACAGAGACATGCACGGTGACATACTCTATGGTGGGGGGATTTCTGCAGTGCACACGCCCAATATTCCAGGGCGTGGGACCAGGAAACTCCCCCCCCCCCCCCCCCCCCCCCCTCACCCTGTAACGTGCCGAAACGCAATGTGACAGGAACCTTGAAGGACAGGTGGGTTTACCCCTGACCAACAGAAAAAAGGGGGAGGAGAGGTTACCAGTTCACCCCTTTACGACCCCACACCCATGATACGATGTAATGACAAAAAGAGAGTATGACACAGTCATAGTCAGCTCCATGAAGCGTCTAACAGCTTCACACAGCGCATGTGCTAACCTGCTATCTGATTTTTACTAAGGAAAAAACACAGAATAGAGAGGGTTCTCCAAGAGCCCCGGTACCAAACTTACACATGTGCTTCTGTGGCCAGCCCAACCCAGTTGTAGGTCACATGACACACACAACCCATCATCACCTACAAAAAATGGCAAAAACACTCTACAGAGGAACGCCGTTTTTTTCATAATGAGAGAATACATAATTCTCGATTAGTATCGGCCACAGGCCTTGCTAAGCACACGCGAAAAGCGACCAAACAATCTTTTCTTTTAGGAAAATAAAGTTTCTCAAGCAGTTTTAGCACAACCTCAGTAATCAAGCTAAGGGTTACATCGTATCCCTACCACACAGTGACACAATGTAGTGTAACAACATGTCTGAGAGGAGGATGAAGAAGTCCCCAGGGAACCGGGGGGAAAAACACAACCCTCCTACTTTACCCTTAATATGGCCAGTTGAACAGGTAAACCTGTTCATATGTGAACACACTGTTCATTGTCATTACAGGCTGAGAAAAGAACCATTCTTTACTCATATGTCACTAAGCATAGCTTTATAGGTTAGTTTAACCCCCTTAGTTGTGAGTACACAGTACATAAACACACATGATGTTTCTCAACACAACAAACCAGATCATTTTCACATCTGTAACAAACAACCCGATTTGCATGGAGAAGCTAAATACCAGTGACAAGACAATTCACACATAACTCGCATCGTATCCTAAATGTAGTGCAGCAACACTCGTTTTGGAAAACATCGTTATTTACAAAACATTTAGAAGGGAAAGCAAGAAGAAGTGCTCAAGGTCTGGTCAGACCTTGCCTACCTTGAGCGCAGATCAAGCGAAACTGCAGACTCTAACAAGGCACCGTAGTAAACACAGCCGTTCTGTGTTGTCGACCCGGGCAGCGTCGCCGCTCCATCCCGTCGCTACGGTCCCCCTTCTTGACGCAGTCCTTGCCGTCCTGGCTCAGGGCAGGTTCGACGAACATCCTCTGTCAAAGATGACGTCGTAGTCAAGAGTGTTTAAAACATGTTATAATCAAAGCACGTTCAACAGTGTAGCATTAAGCTAACGGCCGCACTCGGCCGATAGCAGCAAGCTAACGTTTCCTAGCCTAGCCTAGGTAGGCCATAACTAGCACGCAAGCTAACGTTTCCTAGCCTAGTGATCACAACAGGCTAGCGCCGCAGCTAACAGCTGACTGGCTAACAGTAGGCCACCACTAGCACGTAAGCTAAGCAGCTATCACCTGAACTTGTACACAATGATATAACAATCACTCAGACAGGCCGCCGTTCTGAAACCCTCCTCACTGTTTAAGAGAGAAGAGAAACAAGATGTTAACACAGTTTTACAACAGTGATTTTACCAACACCCGACGGAGCCAGCACAATACCCAACTGGCCTGTAGCTGACTTGAACACAGATCTTCCGCTAACGAACATCCATGCCCATATTTCCTCGTGAGGGAATACTCTCATTTGTATTATGAAAGAAGGGTCCTCACGGTGACAGAGAAACAACCACTCGTCCAGAAACACAGGGATCACCAGTGTTATTGGTCGTGGCCCACTAGTTAATTATAATGGGCTTCAGACCAAGGTCTTCCGCCGTCACCTAAGAGGCTGAAAATACCCTAGTCTGGGGCCGGTTTTCATAAACATTGTCAACTAGCCCCCATAGCACTAACAGACAAGTGGAGCTCGCCAGCAAAAACATAACTCACCAAACCTGGAACCCACCGCTTCTCACAACAGCGGCGCGTCCTACAGTCCAGCTGTGCCTTTACCGCAACCAGCACACAGCAAGGACTGCAGTTGGAAAGCATGTAGCGGCGCGAACTCCCAATACGAAAACCGGTGGAGGATTTTTAGAATGATCATCATCTTCCAGACACTCCAGTACGAAGACAATATCGCCGTATTTTCTCGAATATAGTGAGAGAGAAAATAAAGATATGATGTCAACGTATCGCTTGTTTTCCAACTCTTCTCTACCATTACATCACGTCAAGTGGGGATCTACCGAGGCACTTCCTTGTGGTGAAAGCGAGAAAGGAGGAGAGCAGGTGACCACACACCTGCTTATGTAGGTGAGCTGATAGGGGTGTGGTCAGACAAATATTGGTATTAAAGGTACATTGTGGTCTTTATTCAGTGCACGTGCACGTGTGCGAGGACAGTGCATGAGTGACTCCGAGCGGAACCGACTATGATACAGAACAACCGGTAACTTCACTGTGCAATGATTGGTGTAAATCGTGTCAGTGCCCTAGGCTTTACATATTTGGGGTAACTTTACATTACAAATACAAAACTTTAAATACATAATCCAACAGTGTGTAAACAACTAACATATTCCAGGTGACTGTATCTTTTTTGAATGAGTCTTTATGACGAAATCAATACATCCATTCATAAAGATTATTGTCCGCCATCTTGGTTTCATCCAGAAAAGAATGAACGGCGGATTCATTAGAAAAAAATGTAATTCGGTTGTGGGCGGGTTCTGGGGTCACGTGGAGTGTGTTATACGAAATAACACCCGGTAACTTCACTGTTTCAGCCAATCAGAATCAAGAAATGTGCATGCCATTGTATAATAACACTTTAACCTATTCCTAAACTAACATATTGATGATAGTATACATTCTAAATGCTGTTGTAACATGGTTATGATGTTTATACTTGAATACGTTTGACAAATAAAACGATACTTTTATAGAACACTCTGGAAATATTGATTTATGACACAATGTCATTTGCGGTTCGCCGACGGACCGCACGGGCGACAGATCGGAATGGGTGGAAATCTAACCTCTATTGCAAGGGTGCAGTATCGTTAACGCCTCGTTAACAGCACTGTTACCACAGTAGCAGAGCAGAGCAGAGCAGAGCTCAGAGACCTGACAGCTGCATCTGTAACGTTTGCCTTCGCCTACATGACTCATCTTAACCTAAACGTATATCAATAGTTTTCTCTCTACTGGTGTTTTTGTCCCCAGTTGGAAAAGGCACCCACATTAAATTGGTTTAGTCTTGAAAACAAAAACAACTCTATGCACCTGTGTCCACCAACTCCCACACACACACACACACACACACACACACACACACACACACACACACACACACACACACACACACACACACACACACACACACACACACACACACACACACACACACACACACACACACACACACACACACACACACACACTCAGTCATACACACAAACACACACACACACACACTCAGTCATACACACACACACACACACACACACACACAGACACACACACACACACACACACACACACACACACACACACACACACACACACACACACACACACACACACACACACACACACACACACACACACACACACACACACACACACACACTCAGTCAGTCATATATACACACACACACACACACACACACACACACACACACACACACACACACACACACACACACACACACACACACACAGACACACACACAAACACACACACACCATGGGAGCTTCTAGTAGTAAACACTAACTGGCTCCCCTGATGTGAATTAGCATTTTCATTTCTGGCCGTTGGAACAAACAAACACATATTATTGATTCCTCTGCAGTTTGAGGATAACTTTGAACACAGAACCCCCCCCGACTCTCACAGTCACAGAAAGTTAAACCTTTGTAGTGTGGTAGTGAAAGGGTTAAACACATTATTATTATTATTATTATTACTACTACTTGTATTATATATTAACCCTCGAGTCAACCTTCAAAAAAACCACTACCTGTCTCCCTAGTGACCGAAACTGCGATCTCAGTAAAACATATATTTTTCATGTATTGTTCCAATTTTCTTTCATGAATAACATTATTAACTTCAGTCCTCACCATACATATCGAATATTTATTCATTTTCAGGATTTTAACCATTTCTTAAATTAGGGTTGGGGTTAGGGTTAGGGTTAGGATTAGGGGGTTAGGGTTACCCTAAGGTTACCCTAACCCTAACTCTAACCCTAACCCTAACTTGTCCAGTTCTGCGACTAGGGTGAAGGGTGTGACACTTGTTGTTCACGCACTTAATAGAGATTGTTTTAAAAAAATAAACATGGTTGTAATGTGAGTCCAAGATGTGATACTGAGCTACTTTTTTGGCATATACATAAAATCTAGTCAACGCTAACCACAAACACACAAACACACCCCTCTGCAATATCATACGCAAATTTGGCATAAACTTACATTTTTACGCTGATGACACCCAATTATATATACCTATTAAGCCAAATGATTCCTCCCAATTACAAAACCTTGAGGCCTGCTTGCTTGCCGTCAAAAAGTGGATGTGGCAAAACTTTCGACTCCTTAATGCAGATAAAACTGACATGTTAACTGTTGGCCCCCCAAACCACAGAGGCCTGTTTCAGGACATCTCCCTCAACTTTGATACTTGCCATGTATCCCAGAGCTCCACCATAAAAAACCCCGGAGTAATTTTTTATTCCTCCCTCTCATTTAATGCACATATAAAGAATTTCACCAAAATTGCCTTCTTCCATCTTCGTAATATCGCAAAAAAATCCGCCTTCTGTCTGGCCTGCAGTGCTGAACCTTCTGAGTGGCTCCTCCTGCCCCCACGGGGCGTGCAGCCCTGGGCTGTTGTCTCGTATCTCACCCTGTGTCCATACGCTTGCAGTGGTTCTATCTATTGCTCTATTTCACAATTTTCTTGTATACTGCGGTTCTGCTGTCGCCATGTGTGCATGTGCTCACTGCATGTATATGTTGCTCCATCTCCACCCACTACAAACATGGGAACTCTCTAACCCCCCCCCCACCCCCATCTCTCTGAGTGCTTGTCTCGTAGTGCTGACCAAGGTGATGGATGTCTCGGGGTCTTGGCCAAGATTGCAGTGATTGCTCTACATGCACCACAAAGGCCATGGATCAGCTTCTTACCGTCTTCTGTCCGTGGTCTGTCAACATGGTTTGTGGTCTGTCAATGTGGTTTCATTGCTGGGTTAAGTACTTCTATTCTATTCACATAATATGCTTACTTCATATATCTATTCTATTCACATATATGCTTACCACTTGTATCTATTGCTATGTCCGCCCACTACAATCACGCGAGCTGTCTAATGCCTGTCCCGTCTCCCTGTCTCCCTGTGAGTTGCTGTCCTGGAGTGTTGACCGGAGTGTCGGACGTCCCGTGATGAAGACCGGGAAGATGCGACCCTCTCAGCGTGCCCTCCTGTCTCCCTGTCTCCGGCTGTCTCGTAGTGATGACCGGAGTACTGGACGTCCCGCGATGATGTCGGGGAGGCGTGTATCCATTCCGCAACGGAATTCGGTTTCCGGGTTCCTCTGATTGGCCGCGACCCCCACGTGACCCGCCCCCCTATCCACCGCTCTGCCGCTGCCGTCAATTTATACGCATGGAAGTATTGACTGAATGAATGAATGAATGAAAACTTTATTTAACAGATTGCAGAATGGGTACAATACAGTACGGCTCAATACACACAATTGTTAAGGGGATGCAGACCTGAGAAAGACGTTTGTCTTGTTTACATCAGGGTCCCCTATTTTCAATTCATATAGAACGACTACGCCGTGACAAATCATTAAAAAAATATACCGTTAACTGGAATATGTTGTGCCTTTACACATATGTTGGATTATGTAATTGGTTTGTCATGACAAACAAATAAAAAAATCGCGATTTACCCGCTGGCTACAACAACACTCAGTGACTGCATGTACTGTAGTCAGAGCCAGAGCTCAGCGATGCCGCTCGCGGCAGCACATTCTCGCCGCGGGCTGAGCTCTGGTGTCCGCTGGAGCAAGCCAGAGACAGCCGGCGATGCGATATTTTATTTGTTTGTCATGACAAACCAATTACATAATCCAACATATGTGTAAAGGCACAACATATTCCAGTTAACGGTATCTTTTTTTAATGATTTGTTACGGCGCAATCAATACTTCCATGTATTCGGGACCTCCATGTTTTGGGGGTATTCATCAGACAAATCGGATCCGGGGATTCAGCTCCCATCAGTCGGGCAAGAACTGCGGGTTTTCAGCCTCTTCCCTCTCTCCTGGAGCTTAAGGGGGAGCTTAGTATTCCTGCCTCTGAGGAGGTGGCTACAACATCAACGCACCCTATCTCCCTGTCTCCGGGTGTCTCGGAGCGATGACAAGTCAAGTCAAGAGTTTTATTTGTCACGGCATACAAGTATACAATGAAATGCGGGTGGTCTTGCCCGCAACGATGTGCAATACAGTAGTACAACATATAATAGAATCCAATAAAACAACATTGTGCAATAAACAGGTAACATAGTGGGGCATCTCAGTATTTGTACATAAGTTATTTACAGAGCATGGAGGACATGCTAGGTCCTTTGGTAGTGCAATACACTGTTACTGTTGCTATACTATTTTTAAAGTGACCTTTCCTTTGTGGCCATAAGTGTGGGCGTGTGCAGCATGAGTGTGTGCTTGCTCATGTTAAAGTGGCTGCTAGTGTGTGAGCATGTACAGCGTGCGTGTCGTGTGTGTGCTTGTGTGTGGAGAGTTCAGTGTTCTGTGGCACTCAGTGTTCAGTGTTCAATGCTCTGATGGCCTGGGGGAAGAAGCTGAGCCGAAGCCTCTCTGTCCTAGTAGCTGGGGTTCGCAGGCGTCTGCCTGACCTCAGCAGCTGGAACAGGCTGTTGTTGGGGTGGTGAGGGTCTTTCATTATTCTGCAGGCTCTGGATTTGCACCTCTTGTTGTATAGAACCTGCAGGGGAGGTAGTGCAATACCCGTGGTACGCTCGGCTGAGCGCACCACTCTCTGTAGGGCCTTCTTGTCCTGTGCCGTGCTGTTTCCATACCAGGCAGTGATGTTTCCAGTCAAGATGCTCTCTACAGCTCCGGAGTAGAAGGACTGGAGTATCTTCCCAGATACTCTGAACTTCCTTAACTGTCTCAGGTGGTAGAGGCGCTGCTTCGCCTTTTTTACGACTGAGTCTATGTGTGTTGACCATGTCAGATCCTCTGAGATGTGGACCCCCAGGTACTTAAAGCTGCTCACCCTGTCGACGGTAGCCCCGTTTATCCTCAGTGGTGTGTGTGTGTCTCCTGCTGTCCTCTCCTATAATCCACGATCAGCTCCTTGGTTTTACCAATGTTCAGGAGCAGGCTGTTGTCCTGGCACCAGCGTTCCAGTACCTCAACCTCCTCCCGGTAGGCCTTCTCGTCGTTGTCCGAGATCAGCCCCACCACCACCCTGTCGTCTGCAAACTTCACTATGGAGTTGGAGCTGAACTTGGCCACACAATCGTGTGTGTAGAGTGAGTACAGCAGGGGGCTCAGAACACAGCCCTGGGGGGACCCGATGCTCAGGGTGATGGTGTTGGAGGTCTGACCCCCCACCCTGACCGCCTGGGGTCTTTCACTCAGAAAGTCCAGTACCCAGGCGCTCAGAGCGGAGCTCAGACCCAGCTCGATCAGCTTGTCCACCAGTCTGGTGGGGACTATGGTGTTGAACGCTGAGCTGTAGTCAATGAACAACAGTCTCGCATAGCCCCCCTTCTGGCGGTCAAGGTGAGAGAGGGTGCTGTGCAGTACCTGGGAGACCGCGTCGTCAGTGGACCTGTTTGTCCTGTACGCAAATTGCATAGGGTCCATATCACTGGGGAGGGAGGCACAAATGTGATCCTTGACCAGCCTCTCGAAACATTTCATGACCACAGAGGTGAGTGCCACCGGTCTGTAGTCATTGAGACATGTTGGGGAGGGTTTCTTCGGTACAGGGATGATGGTAGACATCTTGAAGCAGGCAGGGACCACTGACTCCGCCAGGGATTGATTAAATATGGCGGTGAACACAGGGGCTAGCTGGTTGGCACAGGACTTAAGTATGCGTCCTGTTATACCATCTGGGCCAGCCGCTTTCCTGGTGTTCACCTGCATAAATGCTCTTCTCACACTGTGTTCCGACAACGAGAGAGCGTCCCCCCCCGCGGTTGCCCCCCCCCCCTCCACAACAGCCGGCGCGCCAGTGACGTCACTAGCCGTTGAGCCAGCGGCGCCACTGTCTACACAAAACCGAGCGTAGAAAGAGTTAAGTTTGTCCGCGAGAGAGGCGTCGTCGCTCCCCATTGAGGGGGCACTGACTTTGTAGTCAGTTATTGTCCTCAGTCCCCGCCATAAGCCTCTTGTGTCGTTTTTTGCCATTTGTGTCTCCAGTTTATCAGCATATGTCCGTTTTGCAAGTTTTACAGCCTTGCGCAGAGTATAGACTGTAGCCTTGTACTCCTCCATGTTTCCTGACTCTCTGCCCAGGTTGTAAGCAGTGGTGCGAGAGTTCAGAGCTGCTCTGATAGTACTGTCCACCCACGGAAAACCCGCACCTTTTTCATGGGGACAATACTGTCAGCGAGTGTTGTTATGAAGCATACAACGCTGTCCGCGAACTCGCTGACGTCACTGGCGCTTCCTTGAAACATATTCCAGTCTGTGTCCGCGAGCGCGTCCTGAAGCGTGGCCTCTGATTGATCTGTACATTTTTTTGTCTCGCGTGACACGATGGCGTCACATGATCTTTGTTTGTAAGCGGGGAATAACAAGATGGAGTTGTGGTCGGATGAGCTTGTAGCACTCGTCAATGGTGGAGCCGCTACAGCCTTGTAGCCGGCTCTGAACGGGGTGTAACAGTGGTCGAGTGTGTTTCCTCCCCTTGTGGAGCAGGCGATGTGTTGAAAAAATGACAGCATCACTTTTTTCAAATTGGCCTGATTGAAATACCCAGCTACGATCGTCGCCGCGTCTGGATGTTTGATTTGATGTTTATTGAGATGGTCGTGTAGCTCCGCCAGCGCCTTGCCAGTGTTTGCTTGTGGAGGGATATATACAGCGGTCATGATGACCGCGGTAAACTCACGGGGGAGGTGGAACGGAAGGCACAGAATTGAAAGATGTTCCATGTCTGGGGAGCATGAGCGTGAGAGAACATGCACCTCTTTGGGGTTAACCCAGCCATTGTTCGTGAGGAGACAGACCCCACCGCCGACGCTCTTGCCGGAGGCTGCCGTGCGATTCGCTCGTAGGACGGTGAAGGAGTCCGAGGGAGAGATGCTATGGTCCGGAGTCGCTGGCTTGAGCCATGTTTCCGTAAAACACATAATGTTAACGTCTCTCACCTCCCGTTGGAAGCGGACCCTCGCTCTCAGATCATCCATCCTTCCCTCCAACGAACGTGCATTCGCCAGAAAGATGGATGGAATTGCTGGGCGGTAAGCAGATCTTTTTAACCTCAGCCTGATACCTCCACGTCTCCCTCTGTGTCTCTTCCTGCCGGTTCCTTTGTCTTTTTCTTTGTTGTCGTTGTCCCGCCTGATCTCCGTTGGCCATTCTAGGCATAAAGTGTCTCCAAACTCCTCTTTGAGTCCGGAGTTTAGGTCCATAAGTGTCTGGCGGTCGTATGACGTACCCGCCAGTGATGTTTTAATAAAAAAAGTAGAAAAAACAAACATAATAGCTAAAAGTGTGCACAATCGTCGCGGAGCTAAACCAGAGGCGACTGACCGGGGTCGCGCCAAGGCTAATAAGGCTGAACGTCCCGTGATTAAGACGGGGAGGACGCGACCCTCTCTGCGCCGCCCCTGTGCCTCAAATAGATCCGCTATCAGCTCTATCTTTAATCTTTCAAAATGTTCAGTTGCTATCGCTATCAGCTCTATCTTTAATATTTCAAAATGTTCAGTTGCTATTGCATGCACTTATCTGTGTTTCATTACACACTTGAGTGCATGCTTACCAACTGTCCGTCTGCAACACTACTATCACCGACATCTAAGAAGGGAGATCCCCCCTTGAATGGCCCGTCTAAGGTTTCTCTCCTCCACACTGCCTGTGGTGCATTTTTTCCTATTGTTAGGTTTTAGTGAGTTTTTCCTTACCTTCGCGCGGGGGGTATGTCTGGGAGTGTTGCATTCATTCATTTATTTTGCATTTATTTAAAATTTGTTGGACCTTATGGTGTTCTTGTTTTGTTCTTGACTTATTGTTATGTTTCTTCTTGACTTGTTTAAAGAAGACGTGTCCGGCCCATGGGGACATTAACGTGTGTTGTCGGGCCTTACAAATAAATGTTATTTGATTTGATTTGACCAGAACTGCAACGAAGGTGACTCGAGGGTTAAATACAGGGACAAAATCAAGTCAAATTCTGACCAACATTAGCGAATAAAACTATTCTGAATCTGATTTCGCTGTAGGCTATACCGGTTATCAAATCACATCTAGAATCATGCTTTACACAAACCAAATAGTTCCACAATATATTGGCTTTAAAAACAGAGAGTCGTGTTTAACTCAAGGACTACTGAACCATTATAATGACCTGGTGGGACAAACATGTGAGCAACAGGAGGAGGATGTGACAGAGCAGACTGTACCATTATGCTGACTGTGGACAGGGGTGTACAAAGTACCCAGAAATTATACTCAAGTGAAAGTATGGGTACCGTCTCAAAATCGTACTCAAGTAAAAGTCAGAGTATCTGGCTAAAAACACACTTGAGTAAAAGTCAAAAAGTACTAAAAAGTAAAAACGTTACTATTCTTCTGATAGCAGGTGTTTAATCAAAGATCCCCGCTTTCTAGTCTTGCACAAGGACCAATCAGCATGGGTATGGGCGGGTTCATTTTCCATTGATGAGGATTTGATTGGCTGTTTTTAAATAAAGAGCGGCCGCAGGATTAATAACGTTAAAGTTAGTTCGGCCAGAGAAACAAATTACTCAAGTACTTTACACCCCTGCATATAACAAAGACACATAGAGACAGAATCACTGCTAATTAAAAGTCCAAAAGTTCTGTTTAACCCCTTCAGAGGTTGATTCAATACTGAGAGAGAAAAGAGAGAGAAAGAGAGAGATAGAGAGAGAGAAAGAGAGAGAGGGGTGATGATGCTCTGACAGCATAGAGAGACAGAGAGAGAGAAGAGAGGTGAAGCAGCACCAACAGCGGACAGAGAGAGAAAAAGAGAAAGAGAGAGAAA
>NC_140178.1:117832478-117844978 GCF_963971535.1 Notolepis coatsorum | reverse complement strand
TATCTCGGGTTTGGCCTCCATTGAGTTAATTGCGAATTGTTTCATGTTGAGCTATAGATTGTGGATGAATACACACAGAAAGGTACACCGTGCCAATGTTCAGGCTTTATTTGTTTTAAACGAGACGATTTAGAAATGGGTCCATTGGAAATACATGGCCATTTTAAGGAGGGTGGACCGCACGGGAAACACCAATGGCGTAATCACTACACCTCCCTATAAGTCGCTAGCCAGGATGAGGAGCATGTTCAGCCATAGTCTTACCCCCAAACCCCCCCCCCACAAACCGCCAAGGCCAGTCCTTAGTGCCAGTAGCCATCAGGCACCACAACCGTGGGCATGGACTGCAGCCAATAGTTGGAGACTAATGGCTGGAGAACTTAAGAACAGTTAAAAGTCTGACTCATAATACTAATACACTGCAAGGACTCTGGTGCAGTGTGCTACTACGATATATATATATATATATATATTTTTTTTTTTTTGTAATTTCCAGTGTTCCTTTTCAAACCAGACTTATCGTAATTTTCTGTGCCCTTCTTATTTCTACATGCACGCTCTATGTGGCCTTTTTTTCCACAATTACTCCAATCCATTTCTTTATACCAACATGTCCTGTTTTTCCACAACGAGAACACGGACCCTGGCCACTTCGCCCATCACTGACCTTGTGCCCTCTACTGGTCGTTGCATGTAACTGCTGGGCTTCCTTTGATGCCATTTCCATTGTTACACTGATATTGACAGCTCTCTCCAGTGTCAAATCACTCTGTCAGTAGTTTCTTCAATATATACCATAATATACTATCATTATTATTGATTGAATTCTGCCATTCCACTATTATTATTATTATTATTATTAAGCCCTACTCTATTATTATTACTATTTCCTCTATTATCTTTCCTGTGCCTCCCCTCCCCCGTGCTGCTATGACACCTGTGTTTACCCCAAGGGGATCAATAAAGTTACTTGAGTAGGGGTGAGACACTTGAGGCTCTTCCGAGCTCGTTTGGCGTATATGAGACCCCCCGGAGAGAGAGAAAGAAAGAGAGAGAGAGAGAGAGAGAGAGAGAGAGAGAGAGAGAGAGAGAGAGATTTCTTTTGATTTTAGAAAACATTTATTTACATATTTCTCATTACAATGTACAATGTGTATGTCAATACAATTAAAACAACTAACTACACATTATATCGGGCAACATATGTCCCCATCACACTTAAAACCACATGAGATCTCACAATAAAAAAAATGCTAAAATACACCTGTCCGTCTGCAACACAACAAAAAAACATTGAAGCTCCACCCAAACAAAAAAAAATATCCATACTTCCATTCAACACATAATATGTCATCAAGAACAACATATGAGCAACCCAAAAGGGTCCCGTCAGTCCATTTGTGTCAGTTTTTATATCCAGCTCATGAAAAAAAAGATCCCCTTCATCAGGACCTTCCGTTCCACCGAAATAATCCTGCAACAGGTATTGTTCCCCGACGCTCCGCGCTTCAGTCCAATCGTCCAGACAGACCCTGTTGTGACAGGCCGTCCTCAGCCCCAATAAAGAAGCCACTTCCTCTGACCCGGCTACATTCACAACATCTTTCAGTGTCATTGTCCCAACTGCTTGCAGACACTGTCCAAGCCCAGGTCTACTCCCTTCCTGAATGTCCAGCCGGGCTCCACACATCAGAAGCTCCATTATCATGATAACATTATATTATCCAGTTTTTTGAGCTTCTGCACAATCTTTCTCAGTCTAAAAACGTCCTGGGAAGTGTACCCCCCATTGTTCTTCGACCTCATTTGAGTCCTTGCTGAAAAAATAAACATCTCCAAATCTTCAAAAAAATCTTCCACTTTGACACTTCTCAAATTTTTTGTTGTGTGCAGGAACTTCTGTATCTGCCTGACTGCATACAATTTTTTCCGTTGTGAATCAGACACTTGAGAAGCATTTGGGAACTCATCTTCCTCAACACTTGAGATGTCATCCCCCCATTGTTTTTCAATCTCACCCCATTGTTTTTCAACTTCATCCTCGTCCATACTGGACTGAGAGGAACCTGTGTCTTCTATGACCAAACTTGTCACTCTTTTCTTATCCTGAGAGCCCACCCCTCCATCACTTCCCACCACGCCAGCCACTGTCTGACTGTGTACATTGTCCACCACATTCAAATGTTCCCCTATTACTTCACTTGTCAAATTTTTTTGATTCCTTTTTTTACCCTGACGCGGTGTTGGGCTTGGGGGGACAAAAAAAACCCTGCTCTCCTCTGTTACCTCACCACTTGTTGAAGGGGGGGCAGCATCTCTGATTCCCACCTCCTTACCTACACAACCACTGGTTGAGGGGGGAACAGCGTCTCCCACCCCTCCCTCCTCTGTACCTGCACCACCCGCACCACCCCCTGTTACCCCACAGTCGCCACTAGTTGAGGGGGGGGCAGCTTCCCTCACTCCTCCCTCCTCTGTACCAAGGCTCTGCTTCGTACCTGCTACACCGGTTCTGTGGCCCTGCAGTTGGATACTATCTGCTGCGCTACTGTCGGTCTGCAAAAGGACTCTATTTACATTGCTGGCGGTCTGCAGCGGGACTCTGTTGTCGTCACTGCTCTCTGCTGCGCGCTGCACCACTCTTCCCTCCTCTGTACCACTACCTGCGCTGATCTCAGCCCCGCGCTCCTCTTGGGGCTGAGGCGGAGGTCGCCTTGCCCCTCTCCCCGCACAATCGCGGGAGATATGACCCAGTTCCCCGCATTTGAAACACTTCCCCGAATTACCAGAACTCACAAAAACCACATAATCAAACTCATCAACCTTTATCTTAAAAACCAACTCAAGCTCCTCTCCGCTGTTGTTTAGAATCATTAAAACCTGTCGCCTGTGTGAGACAACATGCTTTAAAAGCGGAGATTTACATCCCGACGACATTTTTCTTATAGGGGAAATTATCTTCCCATGTCGTGCTAGTTGACTTCTCAATAGTTCATCACTGATGAACGGCGGAACGTTGGAAATAAAGACATTTCTGCCTGGTGTGGAGAGCGGCTCTACAGAAAGAAAAGCCCCGTCAACACTTATCCCCGATTGAACCAGTGTGTGCACCTTGTCCACCGAGTCAACAAAGATCACTACTCCTTGATTCATCTTCGCAGCTGATTTAATGCTTTTATGTCCAACAATACTTCCAACTGCCAAACTGCAGTCCTCTACTGATACATTAGGAACAGATATCTTAATACCATGCTTTCTACCAATTTTGGAAAAGTCCATATTGGCGTCTGACGTCATCCAGCAGCACAGCCTGGCCGATGCGGCCAAACAAACAAAAAAACTCCCACTTAACCCTATACACACCAAAACACACAGCAAACCAACACTACACTTATAATACAATATCCCATAAACAAATTAACAAAATAGACAGATGAAGATAGAAAAAAACTCACTACACCTCCAACCTCCAACCTCTCCAATCTCTCCAATCTCATTCCCAGCATGCACCGAGAGAGAGAGAGAGAGAGAGAGAGAGAGAGAGAGAGAGAGAGAGAGAGAGAGAGTGAGAGAGAGAGGAGAGATAGACAGAGAATGATAGAGGGAGAGAGGGAGAGAGTGAGAGAGAGTGAGAGGGAGAGAGAGAGAGAGAGAGAGAGAGAGAGAGAGAGAGAGAGAGAGAAGAGAGAGAGGAGAGAGAGAGAGAGAGAGAGAGAGAGAGAGGGAGAGGAGAGAGGGAGAGAGAGGAGAGAGAGGGAGAGAGAGGGAGAGAGAGAGAGAGATAGAGATAGAGAAGAGAGAGAGAGAGAGAGAGAGAGAGAGGAGAGAGATAGAGATAGAGAGGAGAGAGAGAGAGAGAGAGAGAGAGAGAGGGAGAGAGAGGGAGAGGAGAGAGAGAGAGAGAGAGAGAGAGAGAGAGAGAGAGAGGAGAGAGAGAGAGAGAGAGAGAGAGAGAGAGATAGAGAGAGAGAGAGAGAGAGAGAGAGAGAGAGGAGAGAGAGAGACAACAGTGCCATATTTACCATATACATGTAATGATATTAATCGCAAATTTAAATACTTTCGAATGTACCTGTACAAGAATACAAGTAAATGTATGCTAATGTACTTAGAATTACGTGTTATTAATTAGTTACACAGCCTACACATGCGATTGATGTGGCATTTAAATGTAAAATCTAATCGACTGACAGCTCTATACAGTACGTTTTGCTATTAACAGTCCTGTAATTAATCAGTGTCCTGTATTTATAGAAAAGACAGGGGACGGGGGCAGGCATTTGATGTCAATCATGTCAATGCGATTACATTTATTTTTGTATCTTGCCTATTCGTGTTCTGATCATTCTGTGTGTCGAGGGGCATCGTGTGCTGATGGCCTGATGATCATCACTGAGCCTCACTGCATCACTGAGCACTGGGTGACAGTCACCATCTTCCTGGACTCTTACTTTTAACACAACACTGTTCAATATTACACTTACTGTATATTTCTGTATATTTATATTAGAATGTATATATACATAATATAGGTAATGTATACCCCAGACCGTATTTTATTCTTAGGCTTATTTTATTCTTATTTGTATTATATTCATGACTTGTTTTGTCCACCTACATGTTTACTGTTTACTGTGCTCTTCATACGTCAGCTGAGGAGGTTCAGGCTGATGGTCCAGTTCTACATCTCCGTCATCATCCAGTCCAGGGGTTCAGGCTGCCGAGGACCCTGATGGTCCAGTTCTACACCTCCGTCATCATCCGGTCCAGGGGTTCAGGCTGCCGAGGACCCTGATGGTCCAGTTCTACACCTCCGTCATCATCCAGTCCAGGGGTTCAGGCTGCCGAGGACCCTGATGGTCCAGTTCTACACCTCCGTCATCATCCAGTCCAGGGGTTCAGGCTGCCGAGGACCGTGATGGTCCAGTTCTACACCTCCGTCATCATCCAGTCCAGGGGTTCAGGCTGCCGAGGACCCTGATGGTCCAGTTCTACACCTCCGTCATCATCCAGTCCAGGGGTTCAGGCTGCCGAGGACCCTGATGGTCCAGTTCTACACCTCCGTCATCATCCAGTCCAGGGGTTCAGGCTGCCGAGGACCCTGATGGTCCAGTTCTACACCTCCATCATCATCCAGTCCAGGGGTTCAGGCTGCCGAGGACCCTGATGGTCCAGTTCTACACCTCCATCATCATCCAGTCCAGGGGTTCAGGCTGCCGAGGACCCTGATGGTCCAGTTCTACACCTCCGTCATCATCCAGTCCAGGGGGTCAGGCTGCCGAGGACCCTGATGGTCCAGTTCTACACCTCCATCATCATCCAGTCCAGGGGTTCAGGCTGCCGAGGACCCTGATGGTCCAGTTCTACACCTCCGTCATCATCCAGTCCAGGGGTCAGGCTGCCGAGGACCCTGATTGTAGCTAAGGGGCTACACAACCCTGACTGTATTTAGATATGTTAGATTAAACCACTGCTAAAGAATATGTTAATGGCCAGACAGTATAAGTACACAAAATGGCAGACACTCTATTAACGGCGCGGGGACAGTGATACAAGTTAAACAAGCATTTTAATAGTCATAGCAACATACATATTATATATCACAGCTCTCTTTTAATAATAGAATGTCAGTGCAACAAAGTCAGAGGTAACGATAGTTCCTATACTACGGATACCCGACCGGTGGAGCTCTGAAGGGAGTGAGACGCAGTGTTAATTTTGGCAGCTATTTTCATTTTAGTTTTAGTCTTAGTCATGTGTCAAGTGCTCCTTTTTCGTTTTCATCATATTTAGTCATCTTCATTTATTTTTCGTTTAGTCAGTTTTAGTCAACTAAATGTCTGAGCATTTTAGTCTTAGTCAGTTTTTGTCTCAATTTTGTCTTTTTGTTTTAGTCTAGATTTAGTTGACGAAAACGGATGACATTTTTGTCTATTTTTAGTTAATGTACTAAAAAAAATTATATTATATAAATGATAAAACTTTTTTTTTCTTTTCTTTTTTTACAGCTACTGTTTTATATATACTGTTTTTTAGTAATAACTAGAAAGTAATGGTATTTATTCAACAACAGGTGGTTGTATTAGTATTAGTATCATTAAATGACAACTATGCTCAACTATGCTTCACCCACGGAAAGGTTGTTGGCACATTGGTTCCACACGGACGTTACACGTTGTTGCGCACTTCCTATCCAGTCGGCTCCGGTTCAGTTAGCTCCTAGCAGAGGCACTGTTGTGATTTTTAATGCAAAATAAATATTCAACATTCTCCTTTGAGACTCCGCCTCAGACTCTTATCATTTGGCACTAAAAGCTAAACATTGTCACCGGTATGGCTGTCTGCATTATGTCATTAATTGTGTGCAGTTAGTCACATTAGCGTGAGCTAGCTTAGCCACTAGCTAACGCGATCTAGATGGACATACAAACAATGTAACGTTACTGGTGACAAAGTTATTTACCTTGGAATACTCCTTTGCCAACTTGCTGTACTTTGCTTGCAGGTCTGCAGCTGGATTATGAATAGTCCCAACTTTAGCCAAGGTAACGTTAAGCTAAAACTAGCTTTTCAAATAGCTCCAGCTAATGCTAATAACACAGAGCTCCCGTCAGCCGTCACACTGTTCTGTCGGGATGATGGCATTAAGAAAAGTTATAATTAGTTTGTCTCGTCTTGTTTTAGTCAACAATATCAACATACATGAAGAGAAATTTCGTCCTGGTTTTTATAAATAAAATTTTTGTGTCGTCAGTTGTGGTCAACGATATTTAATAAACTATTTAGTCTCGTTAGCGTCACATGGTATTCAATAACGTGACGTCACGTCTCGTTGTCGTCATGAAAAAAACCTTCGTTGACGAACATCTTTTCGTCATCAATTTAGTCAACAAAATTAACACTGGTGAGACGGAGCGAAGCGGCACAGGGAAAAGCAAGATGGTGGCTGGAGACGGTGGTTCTCTCTAGAGCTCCGGCTCCAGAGAAACTGCAGACTGGTGGGATAATCCTGTCGTCGCTGGGAAAGAGGGTCTCGTACGGACCGGTCCTTGTATTCCTAGCGCCCGATGGCAGGATTAATAGCTATTAGTCCAAAAGCCCGTTGGCATGGATGATAGCTAGTTAGCTCCGTTTGTACTTAAAGCTAACCCGCAGGAGGTCTCCAATGAGTAGTTATGTCCAGAACGTCGCTGGGTTCAACTATAAGTCTCTCCACGTTACTTCGCTTACACAAGTCACTATACTGTGCCAATAATGGCTCGACAATATTATAGTTGTATCTAATTAGCCGTACGGCTTTCTATAACGATACGTTGCCTGGCCGTGCTGTTTACAACTGCTCCAAACGTTACTTCTCTCTCACTCTGCTAGTTTTCCTGTGGTCTGAGCCTGTTCACCCACACAGATCAATGCGCTCTCCCTGGGCTTGTCCGGGCATGTCTGAACATGTCTAGAGGGGCACGCGCGCTGGCGCCTACGGCGTTAAGAATGGGACATATACGAAAAGCGAATGATAAATGCTGGCACGTAAACAGATGACGTGAAGATATATATCTTATATATATAAACAATATATAAGTTATACAAAATAATAAACGCAGACTTTCAGTGTTAATCTGGACCTTCAGAACACTGATGGTCCAGTTCTACACCTCCGTCATCATCCAGTCCAGGGGTTCAGGCTGCCGAGGACCCTGATGGTCCAGTTCTACACCTCCGTCATCATCCAGTCCAGGGGTTCAGGCTGCCGAGGACCCTGATGGTCCAGTTCTACACCTCCATCATCATCCAGTCCAGGGGTTCAGGCTGCCGAGGACCCTGATGGTCCAGTTCTACACCTCCTCCATCATCCAGTCCAGGGGGTCAGGCTGCCGAGGACCCTGATGGTCCAGTTCTACACCTCCGTCATCATCCAGTCCAGGGGTTCAGGCTGCCGAGGACCCTGATGGTCCAGTTCTACACCTCCGTCATCATCCAGTCCAGGGGTTCAGGCTGCCGAGGACCACGATGGTCCAGTTCTACACCTCCGTCATCATCCAGTCCAGGGGTTCAGGCTGCCGAGGACCCTGATGGTCCAGTTCTACACCTCCTCCATCATCCAGTCCAGGGGGTCAGGCTGGTGCTGAGGACCCTGATGGTCCAGTTCTACACCTCCATCATCATCCAGTCCAGGGGTTCAGGCTGCCGAGGACCCTGATGGTCCAGTTCTACACCTCCGTCATCATCCAGTCCAGGGGTTCAGGCTGGTGCCGAGGACCCTGATGGTCCAGTTCTACACCTCCGTCATCATCCAGTCCAGGGGTTCAGGCTGGTGCCGAGGACCCTGATGGTCCAGTTCTACACCTCCGTCATCATCCGGTCCAGGGGTTCAGGCTGCCGAGGACCCTGATGGTCCAGTTCTACACCTCCGTCATCATCCAGTCCAGGGGGTCAGGCTGCCGAGGACCCTGATGGTCCAGTTCTACACCTCCATCATCATCCAGTCCAGGGGCTCAGGCTGCCGAGGACCCTGATGGTCCAGTTCTACACCTCCGTCATCCAGTCCAGGGGGTCAGGCTGCCGAGGACCCTGATGGTCCAGTTCTACACCTCCGTCATCATCCGGTCCAGGGGTTCAGGCTGGTGCTGAGGACCCTGATGGTCCAGTTCTACACCTCCGTCATCATCCGGTCCAGGGGTTCAGGCTGCCGAGGACCACGATGGTCCAGTTCTACACCTCCGTCATCATCCAGTCCAGGGGTTCAGGCTGCCGAGGACCCTGATGGTCCAGTTCTACACCTCCATCATCATCCAGTCCAGGGGTTCAGGCTGCCGAGGACCCTGATGGTCCAGTTCTACACCTCCATCATCATCCAGTCCAGGGGTTCAGGCTGCCGAGGACCCTGATGGTCCAGTTCTACACCTCCGTTATCATCCAGTCCAGGGGTTCAGGCTGCCGAGGACCCTGATGGTCCAGTTCTACACCTCCATCATCATCCAGTCCAGGGGGTCAGGCTGCCGAGGACCCTGATGGTCCAGTTCTACACCTCCGTCATCATCCAGTCCAGGGGGTCAGGCTGCCGAGGACCCTGATTGTAGCTAAGGGGCTACACAACCCTGACTGTATTTAGATATGTTAGATTAAATCACTGCTAAAGAATATGTTAATGGCCAGACAGTATAAGTACACAAAATGGCAGACACTCTATTAACGGCGCGGGGACAGTGATACAAGTTAAACAAGCATTTTAATAGTCATAGCAACATACATATTATATATCACAGCTCTCTTTTAATAATAGAATGTCAGTGCAACAAAGTCAGAGGTAACGATAGTTCCTATACTACGGATACCCGACCGGTGGAGCTCTGAAGGGAGTGAGACGCAGTGTTAATTTTGGCAGCTATTTTCATTTTAGTTTTAGTCTTAGTCATGTGTCAAGTGCTCCTTTTTCGTTTTCATCATATTTAGTCATCTTCATTTATTTTTCGTTTAGTCAGTTTTAGTCAACTAAATGTCTGAGCATTTTAGTCTTAGTCAGTTTTTGTCTCAATTTTGTCTTTTTGTTTTAGTCTAGATTTAGTTGACGAAAACGGATGACATTTTTGTCTATTTTTAGTTAATGTACTAAAAAAATTATATTATATAAATGATAAAACTTTTTTTTCTTTTCTTTTTTTACAGCTACTGTTTTATATGTACTGTTTTTTAGTAATAACTAGAAAGTAATGGTATTTATTCAACAACAGGTGGTTGTATTAGTATTAGTATCATTAAATGACAACTATGCTCAACTATGCTTCACCCACGGAAAGGTTGTTGGCACATTGGTTCCACACGGACGTTACACGTTGTTGCGCACTTCCTATCCAGTCGGCTCCGGTTCAGTTAGCTCCTAGCAGAGGCACTGTTGTGATTTTTAATGCAAAATAAATATTCAACATTCTCCTTTGAGACTCCGCCTCAGACTCTTATCATTTGGCACTAAAAGCTAAACATTGTCACCGGTATGGCTGTCTGCATTATGTCATTAATTGTGTGCAGTTAGTCACATTAGCGTGAGCTAGCTTAGCCACTAGCTAACGCGATCTAGATGGACATACAAACAATGTAACGTTACTGGTGACAAAGTTATTTACCTTGGAATACTCCTTTGCCAACTTGCTGTACTTTGCTTGCAGGTCTGCAGCTGGATTATGAATAGTCCCAACTTTAGCCAAGGTAACGTTAAGCTAAAACTAGCTTTTCAAATAGCTCTTCAGCTAATGCTAATAACACAGAGCTCCCGTCAGCCGTCACACTGTTCTGTCGGGATGATGGCATTAAGAAAAGTTATAATTAGTTTGTCTCGTCTTGTTTTAGTCAACAATATCAACATACATGAAGAGAAATTTCGTCCTGGTTTTTATAAATTACATTTTTGTGTCGTCAGTTGTGGTCAACGATATTTAATAAACTATTTAGTCTCGTTAGCGTCACATGGTATTCAATAACGTGACGTCACGTCTCGTTGTCGTCATGAAAAAAACCTTCGTTGACGAACATCTTTTCGTCATCAATTTAGTCAACAAAATTAACACTGGTGAGACGGAGCGAAGCGGCACAGGGAAAAGCAAGATGGTGGCTGGAGACGGTGGTTCTCTCTAGAGCTCCGGCTCCAGAGAAACTGCAGACTGGTGGGATAATCCTGTCGTCGCTGGGAAAGAGGGTCTCGTACGGACCGGTCCTTGTATTCCTAGCGCCCGATGGCAGGATTAATAGCTATTAGTCCAAAAGCCCGTTGGCATGGATGATAGCTAGTTAGCTCCGTTTGTACTTAAAGCTAACCCGCAGGAGGTCTCCAATGAGTAGTTATGTCCAGAACGTCGCTGGGTTCAACTATAAGTCTCTCCACGTTACTTCGCTTACACAAGTCACTATACTGTGCCAATAATGGCTCGACAATATTATAGTTGTATCTAATTAGCCGTACGGCTTTCTATAACGATACGTTGCCTGGCCGTGCTGTTTACAACTGCTCCAAACGTTACTTCTCTCTCACTCTGCTAGTTTTCCTGTGGTCTGAGCCTGTTCACCCACACAGATCAATGCGCTCTCTCTGGGCTTGTCCGGGCATGTCTGAACATGTCTAGAGGGGCACGTGCGCTGGCGCCTACGGCGTTAAGAATGGGACATATACGAAAAGCGAATGATAAATGCTGGCACGTAAACAGATGACGTGAAGATATATATCTTATATATATAAACAATATATAAGTTATACAAAATAATAAACGCAGACTTTCAGTGTTAATCTGGACCTTCAGAACACTGATGGTCCAGTTCTACACCTCCGTCATCATCCAGTCCAGGGGTTCAGGCTGCCGAGGACCCTGATGGTCCAGTTCTACACCTCCTCCATCATCCAGTCCAGGGGTTCAGGCTGCCGAGGACCCTGATGGTCCAGTTCTACACCTCCATCATCATCCAGTCCAGGGGTTCAGGCTGCCGAGGACCCTGATGGTCCAGTTCTACACCTCCATCATCCAGTCCAGGGGTTCAGGCTGCCGAGGACCCTGATGGTCCAGTTCTACACCTCCGTCATCATCCAGTCCAGGGGTTCCCAAACCTTTTCAGCTCGAGACCCAAAAGAGAAATTTGGTGTTTTTCCCGGGGAGCCAAACTTACAAAAATACATCATGAATTGCCATAACATACATTTATAAACTACTGATAAAGAACACAACAAACCATGCATTTCAAATGTATATGAAATGTATTTATTTAATTATAAAAGTCACAGCAATAATCAGAGTGTAATGTTAAGTTGCTCACCACCTCATAACATATGTTGTGCGGGAGCTTAGAGGACTGTATATACATTTCACCAGGTGTGGTAGGATGCCTTAACTCTTAAACTAATTGTACCAAATACACAACTGAGTGAATAACTTAAAATGGAGTCACCTAAACTAGAAAGAGCGAGGAAACTATTTGAATCATAATGCCATTTTTATATAAGCAAAGGGGGAAAAAACATACATACAAATATTATTATCACTTTACACAATGCCTAATTAAATACTATAACAAAATTTAGATGGGCGCCCAAACAGTTCTATTAGTGTTTTGGCCAAAAGTTGCCGCGGTTACCACTGCAGCAGAGAAACAATTCCCTCTGCAGTATGAGAGAGGTGGAGAGAGTTAGTAATCCTGGTGGTGAGAAAGAACCCGGATGAGTTCTGTAACGAGGAGTAGTAGACTGCTGCGTGGTGATGAGGGCGGGAAGACGCTGCCCGGTCCGATTGGAGCCACCAGTCTGCTCCTGCAGACCAGACGCTCCGCTGTGGTGGATCCGAGTGTCTCGCTCCGCTCCGTAGGGCTGCACGCCGACAGCTACTGAAGACACGCTGGTCCCTCTGTACAACAGGCTACTGCTAGTGGCTACTACATAGGACTAGTTGTGTCCTTTTACGGCGTCCCTTCGACACAGACCCTATCTAAATGTCCTCTGGTCTGTGCTATTATCGTCTGATATGTCC
>NC_140178.1:117680642-117832278 GCF_963971535.1 Notolepis coatsorum | reverse complement strand
GGGCATCGTGTGCTGATGGCCTGATGATCATCACTGAGCCTCACTGCATCACTGAGCACTGGGTGACAGTCACCATCTTCCTGGACTCTTACTTTTAACACAACACTGTTCAATATTACACTTACTGTATATTTCTGTATATTTTATATTAGAATGTATATATACATAACATAGGTAATGTATACCCCAGACCGTATTTTATTCTTAGGCTTATTTTATTCTTATTTGTATTATATTCATGACTTGTTTTGTCCACCTACATGTTTACTGTTTACTGTGCTCTTCATACGTCAGCTGAGGAGGTTCAGGCTGATGGTCCAGTTCTACACCTCCGTCATCATCCAGTCCAGGGGTTCAGGCTGCCGAGGACCCTGATGGTCCAGTTCTACACCTCCGTCATCATCCAGTCCAGGGGTTCAGGCTGCCGAGGACCCTGATGGTCCAGTTCTACACCTCCGTCATCATCCAGTCCAGGGGTTCAGGCTGCCGAGGACCCTGATGGTCCAGTTCTACACCTCCGTCATCATCCAGTCCAGGGGTTCAGGCTGCCGAGGACCCTGATGGTCCAGTTCTACACCTCCGTCATCATCCAGTCCAGGGGTTCAGGCTGCCGAGGACCCTGATGGTCCAGTTCTACACCTCCGTCATCATCCAGTCCAGGGGGTCAGGCTGCCGAGGACCCTGATGGTCCAGTTCTACACCTCCATCATCCAGTCCAGGGGTTCAGGCTGCCGAGGACCCTGATGGTCCAGTTCTATACCTCCGTCATCATCCAGTCCAGGGGGTCAGGCTGCCGAGGACCCTGATGGTCCAGTTCTACACCTCCATCATCATCCAGTCCAGGGGCTCAGGCTGCCGAGGACCCTGATTGTAGCTAAGGGGCTACACAACCCTGACTGTATTTAGATATGTTAGATTAAACCACTGCTAAAGAATATGTTAATGGCCAGACAGTATAAGTACACAAAATGGCAGACACTCTATTAACGGCGCGGGGACAGTGATACAAGTTAAACAAGCATTTTAATAGTCATAGCAACATACATATTATATATCACAGCTCTCTTTTAATAATAGAATGTCAGTGCAACAAAGTCAGAGGTAACGATAGTTCCTATACTACGGATACCCGACCGGTGGAGCTCTGAAGGGAGTGAGACGCAGTGTTAATTTTGGCAGCTATTTTCATTTTAGTTTTAGTCTTAGTCATGTGTCAAGTGCTCCTTTTTCGTTTTCATCATATTTAGTCATCTTCATTTATTTTTCGTTTAGTCAGTTTTAGTCAACTAAATGTCTGAGCATTTTAGTCTTAGTCAGTTTTTGTCTCAATTTTGTCTTTTTGTTTTAGTCTAGATTTAGTTGACGAAAACGGATGACATTTTTGTCTATTTTTAGTTAATGTACTAAAAAAATTATATTATATAAATGATAAAACTTTTTTTTTCTTTTCTTTTTTTACAGCTACTGTTTTATATATACTGTTTTTTAGTAATAACTAGAAAGTAATGGTATTTATTCAACAACAGGTGGTTGTATTAGTATTAGTATCATTAAATGACAACTATGCTCAACTATGCTTCACCCACGGAAAGGTTGTTGGCACATTGGTTCCACACGGACGTTACACGTTGTTGCGCACTTCCTATCCAGTCGGCTCCGGTTCAGTTAGCTCCTAGCAGAGGCACTGTTGTGATTTTTAATGCAAAATAAATATTCAACATTCTCCTTTGAGACTCCGCCTCAGACTCTTATCATTTGGCACTAAAAGCTAAACATTGTCACCGGTATGGCTGTCTGCATTATGTCATTAATTGTGTGCAGTTAGTCACATTAGCGTGAGCTAGCTTAGCCACTAGCTAACGCGATCTAGATGGACATACAAACAATGTAACGTTACTGGTGACAAAGTTATTTACCTTGGAATACTCCTTTGCCAACTTGCTGTACTTTGCTTGCAGGTCTGCAGCTGGATTATGAATAGTCCCAACTTTAGCCAAGGTAACGTTAAGCTAAAACTAGCTTTTCAAATAGCTCCAGCTAATGCTAATAACACAGAGCTCCCGTCAGCCGTCACACTGTTCTGTCGGGATGATGGCATTAAGAAAAGTTATAATTAGTTTGTCTCGTCTTGTTTTAGTCAACAATATCAACATACATGAAGAGAAATTTCGTCCTGGTTTTTATAAATTACATTTTTGTGTCGTCAGTTGTGGTCAACGATATTTAATAAACTATTTAGTCTCGTTAGTGTCACATGGTATTCAATAACGTGACGTCACGTCTCGTTGTCGTCATGAAAAAAACCTTCGTTGACGAACATCTTTTCGTCATCAATTTAGTCAACAAAATTAACACTGGTGAGACGGAGCGAAGCGGCACAGGGAAAAGCAAGATGGTGGCTGGAGACGGTGGTTCTCTCTAGAGCTCCGGCTCCAGAGAAACTGCAGACTGGTGGGATAATCCTGTCGTCGCTGGGAAAGAGGGTCTCGTACGGACCGGTCCTTGTATTCCTAGCGCCCGATGGCAGGATTAATAGCTATTAGTCCAAAAGCCCGTTGGCATGGATGATAGCTAGTTAGCTCCGTTTGTACTTAAAGCTAACCCGCAGGAGGTCTCCAATGAGTAGTTATGTCCAGAACGTCGCTGGGTTCAACTATAAGTCTCTCCACGTTACTTCGCTTACACAAGTCACTATACTGTGCCAATAATGGCTCGACAATATTATAGTTGTATCTAATTAGCCGTACGGCTTTCTATAACGATACGTTGCCTGGCCGTGCTGTTTACAACTGCTCCAAACGTTACTTCTCTCTCACTCTGCTAGTTTTCCTGTGGTCTGAGCCTGTTCACCCACACAGATCAATGCGCTCTCTCTGGGCTTGTCCGGGCATGTCTGAACATGTCTAGAGGGGCACGCGCGCTGGCGCCTACGGCGTTAAGAATGGGACATATACGAAAAGCGAATGATAAATGCTGGCACGTAAACAGATGACGTGAAGATATATATCTTATATATATAAACAATATATAAGTTATACAAAATAATAAACGCAGACTTTCAGTGTTAATCTGGACCTTCAGAACACTGATGGTCCAGTTCTACACCTCCGTCATCATCCAGTCCAGGGGTTCAGGCTGCCGAGGACCCTGATGGTCCAGTTCTACACCTCCTCCATCATCCAGTCCAGGGGTTCAGGCTGCCGAGGACCCTGATGGTCCAGTTCTACACCTCCGTCATCATCCAGTCCAGGGGTTCAGGCTGCCGAGGACCCTGATGGTCCAGTTCTACACCTCCATCATCATCCAGTCCAGGGGTTCAGGCTGGTGCCGAGGACCCTGATGGTCCAGTTCTACACATCCGTCATCCAGTCCAGGGGTTCAGGCTGCCGAGGACCCTGATGGTCCAGTTCTACACCTCCTCCATCATCCAGTCCAGGGGGTCAGGCTGGTGCTGAGGACCCTGATGGTCCAGTTCTACACCTCCATCATCATCCAGTCCAGGGGTTCAGGCTGCCGAGGACCCTGATGGTCCAGTTCTACACCTCCGTCATCATCCAGTCCAGGGGTTCAGGCTGCCGAGGACCCTGATGGTCCAGTTCTACACCTCCGTCATCATCCAGTCCAGGGGTTCAGGCTGCCGAGGACCCCGATGGTCCAGTTCTACACCTCCATCATCATCCAGTCCAGGGGTTCAGGCTGCCGAGGACCCCGATGGTCCAGTTCTACACCTCCGTCATCATCCAGTCCAGGGGTTCAGGCTGCCGAGGACCACGATGGTCCAGTTCTACACCTCCATCATCATCCAGTCCAGGGGTTCAGGCTGCCGAGGACCCTGATGGTCCAGTTCTACACCTCCGTCATCATCCGGTCCAGGGGGTCAGGCTGCCGAGGACCCTGATGGTCCAGTTCTACACCTCCGTCATCATCCAGTCCAGGGGGTCAGGCTGCCGAGGACCCTGATGGTCCAGTTCTACACCTCCGTCATCATCCAGTCCAGGGGTTCAGGCTGCCGAGGACCCTGATGGTCCAGTTCTACACCTCCGTCATCATCCAGTCCAGGGGTTCAGGCTGCCGAGGACCCTGATGGTCCAGTTCTACACCTCCTCCATCATCCAGTCCAGGGGTTCAGGCTGCCGAGGACCCTGATGGTCCAGTTCTACACCTCCGTCATCATCCAGTCCAGGGGGTCAGGCTGCCGAGGACCCTGATGGTCCAGTTCTACACCTCCATCATCATCCAGTCCAGGGGTTCAGGCTGCCGAGGACCCTGATGGTCCAGTTCTACACCTCCTCCATCATCCAGTCCAGGGGTTCAGGCTGCCGAGGACACTGATGGTCCAGTTCTACACCTCCTCCATCATCCAGTCCAGGGGTTCAGGCTGCCGAGGACCCTGATGGTCCAGTTCTACACCTCCGTCATCATCCAGTCCAGGGGTTCAGGCTGCCGAGGACCACGATGGTCCAGTTCTACACCTCCATCATCATCCAGTCCAGGGGTTCAGGCTGCCGAGGACCCTGATGGTCCAGTTCTACACCTCCGTCATCATCCAGTCCAGGGGTTCAGGCTGCCGAGGACCCTGATGGTCCAGTTCTACACCTCCATCATCATCCAGTCCAGGGGGTCAGGCTGGTGCTGAGGACCCTGATGGTCCAGTTCTACACCTCCGTCATCATCCAGTCCAGGGGTTCAGGCTGCCGAGGACCCTGATGGTCCAGTTCTACACCTCCATCATCATCCAGTCCAGGGGTTCAGGCTGCCGAGGACCCTGATGGTCCAGTTCTACACCTCCTCCATCATCCAGTCCAGGGGTTCAGGCTGCCGAGGACCCCGATGGTCCAGTTCTACACCTCCATCATCATCCAGTCCAGGGGTTCAGGCTGCCGAGGACCCTGATGGTCCAGTTCTACACCTCCATCATCATCCAGTCCAGGGGTCCAGGCTGCCGAGGACCCTGATGGTCCAGTTCTACACCTCCGTCATCATCCAGTCCAGGGGTTCAGGCTGCCGAGGACCCTGATGGTCCAGTTCTACACCTCCGTCATCATCCAGTCCAGGGGTTCAGGCTGCCGAGGACCCTGATGGTCCAGTTCTACACCTCCGTCATCATCCAGTCCAGGGGTTCAGGCTGCCGAGGACCCTGATGGTCCAGTTCTACACCTCCTCCATCATCCAGTCCAGGGGTTCAGGCTGCCGAGGACCCTGATGGTCCAGTTCTACACCTCCGTCATCATCCAGTCCAGGGGTTCCCAAACCTTTTCAGCTCGAGACCCAAAAGAGAAATTTGGTGTTTTTCCCGGGGAGCCAAACTTACAAAAATACATCATGAATTGCCATAACATACATTTATAAACTACTGATAAAGAACACAACAAACCATGCATTTCAAATGTATATGAAATGTATTTATTTAATTATAAAAGTCACAGCAATAATCAGAGTGTAATGTTAAGTTGCTCACCACCTCATAACATATGTTGTGCGGGAGCTTAGAGGACTGTATATACATTTCACCAGGTGTGGTAGGATGCCTTAACTCTTAAACTAATTGTACCAAATACACAACTGAGTGAATAACTTAAAATGGAGTCACCTAAACTAGAAAGAGCGAGGAAACTATTTGAATCATAATGCCATTTTTATATAAGCAAAGGGGGAAAAAACATACATACAAATATTATTATCACTTTACACAATGCCTAATTAAATACTATAACAAAATTTAGATGGGCGCCCAAACAGTTCTATTAAAGTGTTTTGGCCAAACGTTGCCGCGGTTACCACTGCAGCAGAGAAACAATTCCCTCTGCAGTATGAGAGAGGTGGAGAGAGTTAGTAATCCTGGTGGTGAGAAAGAACCCGGATGAGTTCTGTAACGAGGAGTAGTAGACTGCTGCGTGGTGATGAGGGCGGGAAGACGCTGCCCGGTCCGATTGGAGCCACCAGTCTGCTCCTGCAGACCAGACGCTCCGCTGTGGTGGATCCGAGTGTCTCGCTCCGCTCCGTAGGGCTGCACGCCGACAGCTACTGAAGACACGCTGGTCCCTCTGTACAACAGGCTACTGCTAGTGGCTACTACATAGGACTAGTTGTGTCCTTTTACGGCGTCCCTTCGACACAGACCCTATCTAAATGTCCTCTGGTCTGTGCTATTATCGTCTGATATGTCCAGTATAGAGCAGCTATCAACGCATGAGCTGGAGCTATGTTAGGTATTAGCTCCGAGCTAGCTAGCTTCGGCTAACTGTTAACGATAAATGGGGAATACTATAGTCTGCTGTAATGTGCTAATCCCAGACGTTTACTAAACATCGAATTAGCTGGTTACTAAAAACTCACTCTCTCTTGGTGGTATAATGTCCGCTTGGTAAGCAACTTTACATCCTTGGTCACCGTCAAACTATAACGTTACGAGACCAACGCTGGATGCATTTCTCCCGTCTGGTTCTCTAACAAGTCTGGGCAAGTTCAACGTCAGGTCAAGCTCTACAGGAAGTGACACACTTACGCTGGAACACTACCACCTCTGGCCCACTAGATGGCAGCACTGTCATATAACCTGAGATGCCAGCAGTAAGCAGACAGTGTAACATTATGTGGTAAATAATAACTTAACTCCCACATATTAAACAGGTTGGTGAACTTAAAGGGGGATAATCTTAGGTCTAATTGTACCTAATTGCAGACCCTTCAGCGCATATGTGCATACAATTTTGTAACACTTTTAAATGAACAAACATGTTCTACTCTCCTTTCTATTTCTCACCCCATTTTCAACTCTCCATTTCTTACCCCCTCCCTTTGTCCCTCAACCTTAAACCCCAACATTGAGCAACATTCTGATTAATTTGTACTGACTTATTTAAAAATTCTACTGACCTGACATCATGCTAGAAGGGGTATAATATTGAATATATGGCACAATGAAATCTAATGAGAGGTATGTGGCTGGTTGAAGTTTTCAACCAGCAGATCTATTCTGGGCTTGGTTTTTGAAAGTGCTATTCTGAGGTCATGCTGAGCATTTAGTCTGTTTCTGTATTTGTTTTTCAGGTATGCTAGAGTAGAAAACCCAGATTCATATAAGTATGTTGTGCCAAATTGAATCAACACATATACAGCTTTTTAATATTTAAAATCTTTTGTTTTTTCTTTTTTTTTATTGGCGACCCATTAAAAACGGGTCCGCAACCCGTTTTGGGTCACGACCCTAAGTTTGGGAAACGCTGATCCAGTCCATCCTCACCCTCTCCATCATCACCTGGTTCCCTGCAGCCACGGTCAGGGACAAGGCCAAGCTGCAGCGGGTGATACGCTCGGCGGAGAGGGTGATCAGCTGCCCCCTTCCCTCCCTCGAGTCCCTACATTCCACCAGGGCCTTGAGGAGGGCGAGGAAGATCATGGCAGACCCCGCCCACCCGGGTCACGACCTCTTCACCATCCTCCCCCACGGCAGGCGGCTACGGCTGCCCAAGACACTAAAGTCCCGCCATAGACTGAGTTTCTTCCCCTCAGCAGCTCGCCTGGTAAACCAGTCAGGTGTCCCCCTGCTCCCCCCCCCCCCTCTGCTAGGGCTGGACTTCTGGACTTGAACTTTGTGCTGCACTGTATCCATGTCCCCAACCACTGCACTTTTTACAGTCTTATTGTTGTCTCACTGTTCTGTCCTGTCTTGCACTTTATTTAAAATTATTTATTTACTGTTGTATTGTGTGAAAAAGCATGCACTGTAAACGTCAAATCACGTTCGTACTGCAATATGATGAATAAAGTAAACTGAATCTGAGCGATTTGTAGTGCCAAATTTCCCTCGGTCTATCTATGATGGTTCATTCCCATGCTCAATTTTCTCTCATAATTTGCCGCAGCAATTTCTGGGATGATAATAACCATTAATTATACACATGCGGTGCAAAACAAAACCATTATCTACCACTGAAAATCTTAAAAGAAAATTGGCAAAAAAAGAAAATCCCAAAGTACCACATTGCAACACCAAGACGTTGAAGTTCACTTTAGAAAAGCACGTACTGTGATTTGCAATCGATTTACTTTCGACATCTGGAAATGTTTTCTCCAGTGATTGAACGGCGAGGAGCACTTTTGTCTCTAAACGGCTGAGATCATCCCACTTATTGTCAGTGTACTTTGGTGAGATTAGGCGAGGCTGTGGTTATCCCAGGTTGTTTGGGTGACAACAGAAAGGGTGTCAACACATTGAAATGGCTACTATCAGCATTGGCCTTTCTAGCATAACGGATTCTTTTATTGAACTGGAAAGAACGCAAACCGAACTGCTTCAGTTTGGAGAACTGGCGCAAGGACTTCATGGACTTGCTGTCAATGGAACAGGCCGCTCTATCTCTTCAAGAGAGTGATCGGCCCGATGGCCTTCAATGTCCCTGGAACTTTATTAGATCACTGTAACTGCCTCTGTGTTCAGTTTAAGAGCGGCAGATACTCCTACAGAATGATGCCACACCACGTAACCAGTGGAGGATGGCGAAGGTTATCGAAGTATACCCAGGGAAAGATGGGAGAGTGCGAAGACTTAAGTTGCTTATCAGCGACTCAACCCTTGATAAGAAAGGAAAGCGCATCTCCACACCCATCCACCTGGAGAGGCCCATCCATAAGACAGTGGTGGAAGCAGAATGAAGTTTCTTTCTCTCTCTATCTGCCTCTATCTTTCTCTATCTTTCTCTCTCTCTCCCTCCAGGCGCAGTCTGAGGTGATCTTTCCTGTGGAGGCCGAGGACCGTGGTTATTGTATTTGGTCTTTGTTTACTTTCTATGCAGTATGTTGTCTCTGAGTTATTGTAAGAATCATATGCAATTGATATGTTTGGTGGGAGTGTAACGGCCTCTGTGTTCAGTTTAAGTTTGGTTCCTACCAGGTTTTGGTTCCTACCTACAGGCTGCTGGTGTAGTGATTGTAATGGTACATAATTCACCCACAGACTATTCTAGAACATTAGTTCCGCCAGAACATTCTGGAACGTTCGTGATGATGTCATAGTTGAACATTCTAGAACCTCCCACATCCTTATAAGTGGCAGTTCCGGCCACAGACAGTCTTTTGTGTAAAGAGTTCATAGTGTCAAGAAAGAAGATCAAGAAAGAAGATGCTAAAGTCCATAATTTCCTTTCTTATTGCATGCAGCCAATAAGTTCTCACTGTATCTACTTACAATGAATATCTTACGCCACATCCCCAGGCGTTTTGTCCACATCTTCGTCCTCTCTGTGTTTCTCCTCTGCGTCCTGCAGGGCTTCACCTTCTACTCAGGATATGACATCAGTGCCGCAAGTCTGTGCAAGACACTGGACAGCTTCCACAGCAGCAGCAGATTGGGGACGGGAGAGATGAAGACGCCACAAGGACTGAAATACCCTCAGCCCAGCACACTACAGGGGCGTACAGATGTGAACTCTGTGACCAGTTGGAAAGCTCCTCTGGTTTGGGAGGGGACGTTTGACCCAGTGGTGATCGACGCCATCTACCAGAAAATAGACCCCAGGATAGCAGTGGTGGTTGTTCGCTGTTGGCAAGTACACACGTTTCCTGCAGCGTTTCCTAGAGTCAGGGGAAAAGTACTTCCTGGTTAACGTCAGGGTCACATCTTCACTGACCACAAGGAGGAGGTGCCCAAGATTGCGCTGGGGAAAGGCAGGAAGATCTCCGTCCTCAGCATCCCCAGTGCCACGCGTTGGCAGGATGTGGTGCTGGGAAGGATGACGTGGGCCACCCTCACCATAGATAAACAGATCCGCGGTGAGGCTGACTATCTCTTCATGATGGACATTGACAGCGTCTTCTACAACCGATTTGGCTCCGAATCTCTCAGCCGCCTATCTGCAGTCCTTCACCGTCTGTACTACAAGGGATTCGCTAGGGAGTCCTTCCCTTATGAGCGGCGTGAGAGGTCCCAGGCCTACATCCCTGCAGGAGAGGGGGACTACTACTACACAGCAGCCGTCTGGGGGGGCTACCTGGAGGACATGTACACACTGGTTACGAGCAGTCGGAGGTTGACGCCAAAAATGAGATTGAGGCAGTTTGGCAGGAGGAGAGTCACCTCAACAAGTATCTGTTAAGGCGGTTAGGTGGCGTAGCGGAGATTGCGTTCGTCACCAACCCCGAAGCTGTGAGCTGGATTCGCCTGTTCGAATCCAGCTCACAGCTCCGGGGTTGTCACCAGCTTGGCTGGCCGTTCACACTAATACAATTAGCTGTATTAGAGGGTGGGAGAAGCTGGCGGGGTGGGTCCGGGTCGTTGTAAACAGCGACTCCTACAGTTCGGTCGGGGCGCCTGCTAAGCGTGGATAGGACCTGAGTGGGATAGTGTGATCCTTCCACACGCTACGCCCTCTCAGGGAGGATCCGCGCTGCCAGGTGAAAAGAAGCGGTTGATTGGCTGGACGTGTGTCGGAGGAAGCACGTGATAGCCTCCACTCTCCCAGATGATCTGACTGTGGGGGGTAAGTGCGCAGCGACCAGGAAGGGATTGGGAATTGGCATACGACTAACATTGGGATGGGAGAAAATCGGAGGAAAATGAAAAAAAAAAAAAAAAAAAAAGTATCTGTTATACAACAAGCCCGCCAAAGTCTTATCTGCTGAGTATCTGTGGAGACTATGACCAACAGCCAGGTGACATCAAAGTGATCCGCATCTCCCAGCTGATTAAGAACTACGCAGAGGTCCGCCCCAATGGAGGACAATGAGGTCTGCCCAAAATGGAGGACACTTTTTACATCTCCATTGCCACTTGGTGTTTTCCTCTAGTTTGGAAATCTGCCAGGGTGATTCCCCTGCACAAACGATCATTTGGTATAATTTGGACAACTGCTGTCCTATTTCCAGGGTGCCTTGCTTGGAAAAAGTTATTGAGACCTCGGTAAATAAGCAAATACATATTTTTTTTTCTCAAATCACTCAATACTAAGTCCACATCCATCTGGATTCAGAGTCAATCACAGCAGTTTCAGCCACCACATTGATTACTAATGATGTAATTTCTGCTTTAGATAAGAGGAAACACTGTGCTGCTCTCTTTATAGATATGTCAAAAGCCTTTGATACAATTGATCATCACCTGCTTTTACAAAGGTTATCTAGCATTGGTATTGATAGTGGTGCATGTGATTGGTTTCAGGATGATCTATTTTAGACATCAGTGTGTCAAATTGGGTCCTGCTCAATTATTGAATTATTGTCCATAACTAAAGGTGTGCCACAAGGTTATAAAATAAAAAATAAAAAAAGACAAGTAGAAATAATATGGATGTATGTTGTTATTGTTTGAGCTGTGATTTATTGTATTTCATGTATGTGTTTCACAGTTCTCACGGTTCGGATTGAATTAAATCCAATCAGTAATATAAAGAATGTGTTGCTGTCATCATTGCAAGTAGAGGGAGTTACAATCACTATCTTGAATATGTTTGTGTATTACTGAACCTTTGTAACACTCTGCAACCCCCCCCCCCACCCCCCTTATTATAATTATAATTATTATAATAATAATAATAATAATAATAATAATAATAATAATAATAATTATTATTATTATTGTTATTATTATTATTATTATTATTATTATTATTATTATTATTATTATTATTATTATTATTATTATTATTATTATTATTATTATTATTATTATTATTATTATTATTATTATTATTATTATTATTATTATTATTATTATTATTATTATTATTATTATTATTATTATTATTATTATTATTATTATTATTATTATTATTATTATTATTATTATTATTATTATTATTATTATTATTATTATTATTATTATTATTATTATTATTATTATTATTATTATTATTATTATTATTATTATTATTATTATTATTATTATTATTATGTTTGTCTTAGTTTTGGTCTTGTCATGTTTGTATTGTCTTGTTTGTGAAAAATAAAAAAAGACCCAGATAGCAAAAGGTGTTAATTCAATGTTGATTTATGGTCAACATGCTTGATTTTTGGTTAAGGTCGACGATTGATGGTGAATCACCCATTAACCGCTGAAGCAATTGACTAATGTTGAAAACATATCATTGAATCAATATTGTTTTGTGGTTGCATTTTAATGATTGAAATGCCAATATCTAATAAATGTTGAATCAACGTATGCTGTTCAACGTATGCTGTTTGTCGTCATTACGTTGGACCGATCCGAATTCCCCCCCCCAATTTAAACAGATATGGTACGTCCCAGCATGCAGCTGAGCACTCTCTCAATGTGAACTGCATGGCAACAGAACAGCACGTCTGGATCCCCCGGATTTGATTCTACTGAGTGCTTTATAGTAAGTTTTGGCTATATTACTTTTATCTTAACTGTGTTCTGTGAAAAATAACGTTATTGTGAGTGTGACCAGTGGATCTTGACGGCGTTGTGCATGTGCTTATGCTGCAGTTTGGTAGGTAAATATATATATACGTCAACTAAGATAAATATTCATGAATATTCGTTAGCGTGTGCTTAATATAACTCTGGAGAGTGTGCAAGTGGAATCGTACGGTTGTTTAAGTTATTTCGATGTAAATGTTCTAGCGCCAAACGAATAGAAATTGCGTGGTCCAATTGCGTGCGTTGGTACTGAATGACGTTGTGCGACTCAGTGAATCAAAAGCATGCTTATTGGGTGAACAGGAAGTAGTCAAGGAAGCACGCGCTTGCTGGCCTAGTAAACACGTGGATCCGTAAATGCAACGTTGCCTACAAGACAACGGGACCGCATGTTTCTTTTTGTATTGCTCCTGGCTGTTCAAACTAATTTTACAGTTCTGCTAGCTACATGCAGTATTTAGCGAGCTGGGTTAGCCGGTTAGTTGGCTTTGAATCCCGGCTGCGGCTAGGTAGCCAGCTAGCTAAATGCACCGCGACGGTGATGTCACCAAACAAAATGGCGGCGCCCATGTTGATAAAGCGCTTCACATAACAAATAGTTTTTTCTTAGAAACTGCTTATTTTTATAACGTGATTTTTTTCTGTGGCTTATCTAAATACTAATTTGATGCTATGACTATGTTTATATCGCTATATGCTTCATCTCCCCTTTAAGCTTAGGCACTCTTTCTAAGTTGGTTAAGGTTAGAGTTTGTCTTAGAGCATGGCGATAGAACGCCAGGTAGTTTGCAGGCTGTTTGGCGTGCCACTGGTCCTGCTAATGTTGAATGAATGAATGAAAACTTTATTTAACAGATTGCAGAAGGGGTACAATACAATATGGCTCAATACACACAATTGTTAAGGGGATGCAGACCAGAGAAAGACGTTTTTGTCTCGTTTACATCAGGGTCCCCCATTTTCAATTCATAGTGACATTTATGACATACACATGATGACATTTATGGCATAGGGAGGGACATGCATGACATACAGATAGTATATAGTTAGACGTTTGGTTATATGCACGGTATTTTCTAATGAACAATATAACAATAATATAATAATGAACTCTCTTGATATTGATCAAAATGTAGAATTATGCAAGCGTTTCACCCTGCACATTGCAATGCAGAACATTAATCAGGACCCTCCCCCCTTTTTTCTTTCTTTTTCCAGAATCACGTACCAGTTTCAAGAAGCCGCATGTTGCAGCAATTGAAGCAAAGACTTAATTGTTCTAGCCAAGTAAATACCACAATTTATGTACCATTACATTGACTATATAGTTAGACGTTTGGTTATATACATGGTATTTTCTAATGAACAATATAACAATAATATAATAATGGACTCTCTTGATATTGATCAAAATGTAGAATTATGCAAGCGTTTCACCCTGCACATTGCAATGCAGCACATTAATGTCGACCCTCCCCCCTTTTTTCTTTCTTTTTCCAGAATCACGTACCAGTTTCAAGAAGCCGCACGTTGCAGCAATTGAAGCAAAGACCTGTTCTAGCCAAGTAAATAGCACAATGTATGTACCATTACATTGACTACAGCACCTCATCACTATGTCATCTTATTCTCGGGCTAAAAGACGTAGAGTCAACAAATTAGTGAGAGAGACAGAGCAGGCTATCCTCACTGATTATAAGTTAATTGTTGCTGCTAATTCAAGGACAAACCATCACTCTTTAGAGAACACAGATCCTGTCACAGCCTATACTGAGTGCCTGCTCGATTTACCAAAGACAGACTTGCCACTAGATTTAACAACTAGATCAGACTTGCCACTAGATTTATCAACTTCAGACTTGCCACTAAACAGACCACTAACTATCAGTGATCAAAGTGAAAATATTGACTCACCAGGTGAGTCAAATGCACATTTTGAAAGTATAGCTGGGGATGACGAAATTGAACCTGAACATGTCTTTGACAGTGATGAGCATAATGAAGATTTCCTCATGACAAGTTTAAAATATTGGGCAACATCCTATGCAGTCTCTCTGGTTGCACTATCATCTTTGCTGTCCTTTTTGAAGATGTTTCACCCCACCCTTCCTAAAGATGGAAGAACATTGCTAGGAACACAAAAACATGTGCCTACCACTAAGATTGAAGGGGGAGAATACTATCATTTTGGTTTAGTCAAAGGGGTGCTTTCACGGTTGGCATGTTTGATTTTACCGGCAACTCTGACAACTCTTAATTTACAGTTTAATATAGATGGTTTACCTTTATTCAAAAGTTCTAAACTTCAGTTTTGGCCCATACTTGGAAGTCTCAAATGTGACTACACAAAGTCCCCATTTGTTGTTGGCATTTTTTGTGGTCTAAGCAAGCCAGAGAGTGTTTTTGAGTACCTAGAGCAGTTTGTCAAAGATCTTCAGAATGTACTGTCTAATGGCATTATTTATAATGACAAGCAATTTGATGTACAGATTTCTTCTTTCATTTGTGATGCCCCGGCTAGAGCTTATATTAAGCAGACCAAGGCATTTAATGGCTATTTTGGTTGTGACAAGTGTTTTCAGGAGGGTGTATGGAGAAATAAAATGACATATCCTGAAACAAAAGTCAGACTTAGGACAGACTCCAGTTTCTCAGACATGGTTGATGAGGCACATCACAATGGGACGAGCCCTTTAACAGGTTTAGTTAAGATGGTTTCTATGTTTCCAACTGATTACATGCATCTCTGTTGTCTCGGAGTTACAAGGAAACTGCTTAATATATGGTTAAAGGGGAAGAATTTGGCAACAAGGGTCCCTTCCAAAACTGTACAAGCCATTTCAGGTAAACTGCTAAAGCTACGTCCCTACATGCCTTGTGAATTTAACCGTAAACCAAGGGAACTGTCAGAGTTAGATCGCTGGAAAGCTACTGAGTTGCGATCCTTCATGTTGTATTGGGGTCCTGTTGTTTTGAAGGATTCCCTCCCCAGTGAGCTGTATGACAACTTCATGTTGTTTTCTGTTGGAATGTACTTGTTGCTGTCCCCTAGTATTTCTGAGGAAATGTTGGCCTTTGCGCACAAGTTGATGGTTTCTTTTGTTGAACACTTTGGGACAGTGTATGGAAGAGGTGAAATTGTGTACAATGTACACCAGCTTATTCATTTGGCTGAGGAATACAGGAAGTTTGGCACTCTAGATAATATCTCAGGATTCCCTTTTGAGAACTATCTTGGACAAATTAAGCATCTTCTACGCAAGCCACATCAGCCTCTACAACAGGTAGTGAAAAGGTTGTCTGAAATTCCACATGTTGGATCCCCATGTCCCACAGATGATCCAATTTTGCGTAATATTCACACTGATGGGCCTGTCCCCCCACAGTTTACTTCTTCACAACAGTACAGGAAGGTCTCCACTCATCGGTTTACTTTGTCCACAAAGAAAGGAGACAATTGTATTGAGGTTGGAGATGGATTTGCATTAGTAGAGAATATTCTTAAATCAGAGGAAGAGGTATATATAATTTACAGAAAGTACAGACACAAACAGCCATACTACATGTATCCCTGTGAATCATCATACATTGGTACATACAAGGTCAGTGGCTTGCAAGAAGATATAGGGATAGGTAAACTTGGCTATATCAAGCGCAAATGTCTTCTCTCTCCAGACGGAGATGGTGCCATTGCAATACCACTACTTCATTTAACAGCATAACCATACTGCCCTACAAAGCTAAAGTGCAGTAACTATATTGACACACTGACTCTAACGTCGGATTTCGGGGCATAACTTACCTCATTAATAAATACACAATTAGTACAATATTACATGTACACAGATAACATGTTTGGCTGGCCAATTGAAACGCTTAAAGGAAAACTCCAACATTTTGTGAAATTAGCTTATTTAACATCTTCCCTGGAGTTGGACAAGAAGATGCATACCTTTTTCGTCTCTCTGCATGCTTTGGGCTTAGGGAACGCCTGGACCGTTAGCCTAGCTTAACTTCATCACTGGAAGTGGGGCAGACATCTAGCCTAGTTCACTACAGTCAGGAAATATACTCCAAATACAACTCCCAAACGTTCCTGTAAACATGTTGTGACCTGTGTGTTTACCCCGTCTCCCAGTCACACAAGTCACACGAGTCTCCCAGTCACATGAGTCTCGTGTGACTGGGAGACTTGTGTGACTTGGAGACTTGTGTGACTTGTGTGACTTGGAGACTTGTGTGACTTGTGTGACTTGTGTGACTTGGACTTGTGTGACTTGTGTGACTTGTGTGACTTGGAGACTTGTGTGACTTGGAGACTTGTGTGACTTGTGTGACTTGGAGACTTGTGTGACTTGTGTGACTTGTGTGACTTGGACTTGTGTGACTTGGAGACTTGTGTGACTCGTGTGACTTGGAGACTTGGACTTGTGTGACTTGTGTGACTTGGAGACTTGTGTGACTTGGAGACTTGTGTGACTCATGTGACTTGGAGACTTGTGTGACTGGGAGACTTGTGTGACTTGGAGACTTGTGTGACTCGTGTGACTTGGAGACTTGGACTTGTGTGACTTGTGTGACTTGGAGACTTGTGTGACTTGGAGACTTGTGTGACTCATGTGACTTGGAGACTTGTGTGACTGGGAGACTTGTGTGACTTGGAGACTTGTGTGACTCGTGTGACTCGTGTGACTTGGACTTGTGTGACTTGTGTGACTTGGAGACTTGTGTGACTCGTGTGACTTGGAGACTTGGACTTGTGTGACTTGTGTGACTTGGAGACTTGTGTGACTTGGAGACTTGTGTGAATTGTGTGACTTGGAGACTTGGACTTGTGTGACTTGTGTGACTTGGAGACTTGTGTGACTTGGAGACTTGTGTGACTCATGTGACTTGGAGACTTGTGTGACTGGGAGACTTGTGTGACTTGGAGACTTGTGTGACTCGTGTGACTTGGAGACTTGGGCTTGTGTGACTTGTGTGACTTGTGTGACTTGGAGACTTGTGTGACTTGTGTGACTGGGAGACTTGTGTGACTTGTGTGACTGGGAGACTTGTGTGACTTGTGTGACTGGGAGACGTGGTAAATACACAGGTCACAACATGTTTACGGGAACGTTTGGGAGTTGTATTTTGATTGTACTTGGAGTATATTTCCTGACTGTAGTGAACTAGGTTAGATGTCTGCCCCACTTCCAGTGATGAAGTTAAGCTAGGCTAACTGTCCAGGCGTTCCCTAAGCCCAATGCATGCAGAGAGACGAAAAAGGTATGTATCTTCTTATAACTCCAGGGAAGATGTCAAATAAGCTAATTTCACAAAATTGGAGTTTTGCTTTAAATGCTTCAAAAATGCAATGTGTGCGGACTAATTAGGAGGCGGCTGTTACAAAGGGTCAGATTAAACCGAATATATATATTTATTACTTGAGATATATTGTATAGTATTTGTATATCGTCTGATATCCCTTGTATATTCTTTGTACATATACACGGAATATCCCTTTACCTAGTACAGGCCAGACCATAATATTCGTTCTCCTATTGGACAGCGATCCCCCTAGGCGCCACGGACATACCCCCAATGTCTAGTTCAAAGTCACCGCTAAGACGTATAAATACGTTGCAGGTGGATACAGCAGTTAGTTACCCCAATAAGTTGAAGCCTTCACCACGATACAACGTGCTGTGAAGTGGGCCCGTTTTGCCCCAAAATAGAGCCTTGAGACCGCGTGCAAATTGATAGCTGAAGTGTCAGAGTTTAACGCTGTATCGTCGAGTTCGACCTATTCTATTATTAAGTATTAGTCTATTATGTATAGTGTATCGTGCGGCTACCGTTCTACAGTGACCAGCATTACCAACGTTTCATCGTACCGAGCTAGTGTGCTTATCCAGGCTGGGCGGCCTAACCTTGTGCCGCCATCCGAGGAGCCCTAGACGAGAACCGTGTGGATATGTACACTGGATAACCTACACCGACGACTACAGAGCCCTTTTCGGCTGGATTATATTGCTTTGGTCCTGTGGCTGGTTTAGGACGGTATGGGAATGGCTTGTAAGGAGAGATCATTATGAGTACCGTAAATTCTCATTTCAGCCCTTTGAAGATGAATGGTGAGGTGGTGCTGTGGTCAGTTGTACAGTTCCCAAATGGTGGGACAGCAGTAGTTCTAGAGAGCTGGTTTAATGCTAAAGACCAGACTGTGTTATGGCCCCCTAAACACATAAAGCTCACAAAAGCCCTTCGAGATGGACTGCAACCAGATGATAAATGGATCACCTATAAGGATGTACGTGAGCTTACTACGTGTGGTGAGTATTTCGTGCAACACATACACAAAAAGTGAGGACGCAAATTGTGACGATGCACATATGATAAGAGGTACATATATTTTTTCGTTAAACACTGGACTGCAGATATGTTAATTGTCATTTTCTCTCTGCTCTTTCCAGAGACCCATGATGAGGCCAAAAAACGAGAGACCAAGTACACCTCAACTATGTGTCCAACCTCTGAAATTGAATCTGAGGACGAAGGAGATCTCCGCCAGAAAAGAAGATCCAGGTACAGTGTTCACTTTGTTAAAGGGACAACTCTCCCTAGGGTGTTGTAAATAATGGCACTGCTGTTGTAGTTGCAAGTAGTGCTAAAAGGATAACACACAGTATATTGTATAGTGTATTCAGACTTTAGCCTTGACTAATAAACGTAGTATCATAACTACATTTATTTATATGTGTGTATATATATACTTTTTTTTAGGCCAAATCAGCAGTATGTGCACTCGGACTCTGATGACTCGAGTGGCGACGCCAAAAGAAAACGTTTTGCCAAAGCACCTGATGTGGGTTTCCCAGGTATTGATGCAATGCATTTATTTTATATAGGCACTTTGGAAATGATCACTGCTACAGTTAATAATAATAATAATAATAATAATAATAATAATAATAATAATAATAATAATAATAATAATAATAATAATAATAATAATAATAATAATAATAATAATAATAATAATAATAATAATAATAATAATAATAATAATAATAATAATAATAATAATAATAATAATAATAATAATAATAATAATAATAATAATAATAATAATAATAATAATAATAATAATAATAATAATAATAATAATAATAATAATAATAATAATAATAATAATAATAATAATAATAATAATAATAATAATAATAATAAACAGTTAAACAAATTAGTCTGACCATGTACCGACAAATTGAGCATTTTAATTTGATTGGACTTCTGCATTTCTTGCAATTATTCTATAGTTGGCCCAAAATATATACATTGTGAATAACATGCCAACTAAAATATGTTGTAGGACAGACTCCAAAATCGAGCCGGTCTCGTAAGGCGCTAAGATCCGGCAACCCTCCAGTTGTTGGCCAAGAGCCTACAATGAATGGTATGTTGCTATGAATGTTAAAATGCCAACTAGATACTATGGGGACTCACACATCATCAGACATGAAGACACTTGGGCTAATTGGATCCACACGCATCTCAGCTTTACAGCCAGACCCAATGTATGCAATTACAAGACTTTGGTTTAGGGGCCATGCAGAGATAAGTACATATAATAAGTACAATCAATTACTGGACATGAACATTGACCCCTGCATCTGTCACTGGATCCACAGCTTCCTCTCTAACAGACAACAGAAGGTCAAAATAAACAACATCACATCCCACCCTCTATATCTCAGCACAGGAGCCCCCGGAAGCTGCGTCCTTTCATCCTGGATTTTCTCTTTATACACCAACCTGCTCATATCCCTCTACAACTCTGTCAAAATCTACAAATATGCAGACGACACAACCATCATACTGTAGGCCTCATCACAGACAATAAGGAGACAGAATTACAGTTACCTGGTGCACAGACAAAAACCTCCTCCTCAACTCATCTAAAACCCAAGAAGTCATCATCGACTTCAGACGCCAGCCAAACCCCAAAACCTCCGTATTCATCTCCGGCGAACCCATAATCACCACAGACTCTTTCAAATTTCTCGGCACCCACATAAGCAATAATCTCAAAATGTAAAACCAACACAGACCACATCTACAAAAAAGCCAATCAAAGACTCCTCTTCCTCCGGCAGCTCAAAAAATTCAGAATCAGAAAACATCTCCTGCTCCGTTACTACCTAAACTACTGAACTATACTAAAAGTCCTCCTCACCTTCTCCATACCAGTTTGGTACAGCAGTCTGGACACACACTCCAAAAACAAACAAAGAATAATCAATAAATTATCCAAAATAATCTGCACCCCCCTCCCCTCACTCGAATCACTCCACCGCCAAAGAACAATAAGAAGAGCAAGAAAAATCATCTCTGACCCCACTCACCCAGCACACCATGTCTTCCAGCTGCTGCCCTCCGGGAGGCGCTACAGATCCCTGACCACCAAAACATCCCGCTTTAAAAACTGCTTCTTCCCCACTGCCATACGGACACTGAACTCCCTGTAGCACCCCCCCCCCTACCTCTGCTGTTACGGACATAAATTGTGATATTGTGGTTTTTGTATTTATGTATCTATGTACAGTATTTAACTGCATGTAGTATGTATTGTAAGTGATGTTCTATGTTGGAACAATGTTATATGCACTGAAAACAAATTCCACCAGCCTGGTTGTGTGGTCATCAAAGAATCTCATCTAATATACAGTATCATTGAAAAACGTATCATTGAAAATAACGTGTGTACTTTCTAAGGCCCTTATTGGTAAGCTACTTGCTTACACTATATCATTATTGGTAAGCTACCTCCTTATGCTACATCATTATTGGTAAGCTACCTCCTTATACGACATCATTATTGGTAAGCTCTACCTTAGATACTTATCTTGTCTAGCACAGTCTCTGGAGCGTAACAGTAAGAAGCATTTTGTATAAAAGTATTCTGTACTTCTGTATGACAACTATTAAAGAAACTTGAAACTTGAAGATACCTCCTTATACTACATCATTATTGGTAAGCTACCTCCTTATACTACATCATTATTGGTAAGATACCTCCTTATACTACATCATTATTGGTAAGATACCTCCTTATACTACATCATTATTGGTAAGCTACCTCCTTATACTACATTATTATTGGTAAGCTACCTCCGTATACTACATTATTATTGGTAAGCTACCTCCGTATACTACATTATTATTGGTAAGCTCCCTCCTTATACTACATCATTATTGGTAAGATACCTCCTTATACTACATGATTATTGATAAGCTACCTCCTTATACTACATCATTATTGGTAAGCTCCCTCCTTATACTACCTCATTATTGGTAAGCTACCTCCTTATACTACATCATTATTGGTAAGATACCTCCTTATACTACATTATCATTGGTAAGCTACCTCCTTATACTACATCATTATTGGTAAGATACCTCCTTATACTACATCATTATTGGTAAGATACCTCCTTATACTACATCATTATTGGAATGGAATGTTGGTACCTATGGAACCCATTCTAGTGACTCTCTCTACCCCTTAACATGCATGGGTCTTATACGACCCGTTTTGCACTCGCGGCACTTTGGCAAAATGTTTAAGGCTATCCAATGTTTTTATGCCAATGAACCAATACATTGCTTGAAAGCTAAGATTGTCACCATTCGATTGACACCCTACTCAAAGTATCAGGTGCTCGCAATCTCCGGGAATAAGACGAAACCACCAACGAGCGTCATTCTGAAAAAGTGACCACCTCCTGTTTCGCCTTCCGGTAATCGGTCCAATCACGTCTGACCGGTGAAAATGATTGGCCACTTTTGTAGCCAATGAAATTCTGCAAACATGACTCGATTGTAGTTTCCCCGGAGAACCAGCCTTTCTTCCACTGCTTAACAGAGAAGAACAGGACAGACCAGGTCTCCACTTTCTCTGCGCAGTAGTCTTCGTGTGGACACGTAAACCCCGCCGCCGGTTGTCTTCATTTGGTTATTTTTCCTCGCATTTGTTGATTTAGAAAATGGCTGAGTGAACTTTCACTGCTCACCTCTTAAGGATCGGGCAAAAATGGGTCTTGTTCATTTTCTTTTTGTTGTTGATTGCATACCCAAAGTAATTTGCGATTTATTATAATTTTTAGCACATGCATGAGTCTCTTTTTAAAGGTAACATTCTGATGTTTCTAACACAATAAAGAAATCACTGCTATTGAAATAGAGTAACAGAGGGTTGAACACACTGAATTAAAAGTTGTGTACTAATTTCTGTTTACTGGTTGCAAGATGCCTGTTTTGAAGTTCCAGCTGAGAGGTAGGAGCTGGAAAACATAACGGTTCCATAGCCTGCAGTCGTATGTAGTACAGGTCCAAAGTTTATAAAAATCCCAGGGAGAATTTATGTTTTACAAAGGTTTTTGTAATAATAATAATAATAATAATGGATTGGATTTATATAGCGCTCTTCTCTGACTGACTGTTGCTCTGACTCAGAGCGCTTCACAGAGTCCATTATTCGTTCATACACAGTCATGCCGGTGGTGGTAAGCTACAATTGCAGCCAGAGCTGCCCTGAGGCAGACTCACGGAAGCGTGACGAATAATCATCGCCTACCGCCCCTCCGACCACCACCAACATTCATTCACATGCATACACATTCATACGAGGCAAGTAGGTTCTGTTTCGTTAAGGGGCTCTGCTTGGCATCACTACTGCACTTCCTCGCGTACGTGCACGCGCACTGAATAAATTCCACAAATGTACCTTTAATACCAGTATTAGTCTGACCACACCCCTCATCAGCTTACCTTCATAAGCAGGTGTGTGGTCACCTGCTCTCCTCCTTCTCGCTTTCACCACAAGAAAGTGCCTCGGTAGTACCCCACTTGACGTGTTGTTAGTGGAGACATTTTTTTTGTTTACAAGGAAGGAGATACGTTGACATCATATCTTTATTTTCTCTCTCACTATTTTCGAGAAAATACGGCGATATTGTCTTCGTACTGGAGTGTCTAGAAGATGATGATCATTCTAAAAACCCTCCACCGGTTTTTCGTATTGGGAGCACGCCGCTGCATGCTTCTCAACTGCAGTTCCTTGCTGTGTTTGTTGGGGTGAAACCTGTCAGGCCACAGCTGAACTGTCGGACATGCCGCTGTTGTGAGAAGCGGTGCGTTCCAGGTTGGGTGAGTAGTGTTTGCTGGCAGGCTCCACTTGTCTGTTAGTGCTATGGGGGCTACTTGACAATGTTTATGGAAACCGGCCCCAGGCTAGGGTCCTTTGTTCAGCCACCTAGGCGACAGAAGACCTTGGTCTGAAGACCATTATAGTTTTAACTAGTGGGCCGCGACCATTAACACTGGTGATCCCTGTGTGTTTTGGACGAGTGGATTCTCTCTGTCACCGTGTTAAGGCCCCATCTTTCATATCCAAATGAGAGTATTCCTTCACGAGGGGATAAGTGCATGGATGTGCGATAGCGGCAGATCCATGTTCAAAGTCAGCTACACAGGCCAGTTGGTATTGTGCTGATTCCGTCAGGTGTTGGTAAAATCACCGTTGTGAAGCGGTGTTGACATCTTGTTTTCTCTTTTCTCTTAAAAAGTGAGGAGAGGTTCAGAACGGCGGCCTGTCTGGGTGAGTGTTATGTCATTGTTTACAGGTTCAGTTGATAGTTGCTTAGCTTACGGTTAGCCAGTCAGCTGTTAACTGCTGCGTTAGCCTGCTGGGATCGCTGCATGGCCTGCTCACAGCTGTTAGCTGCGGTGCTAGCATGTCGTGATCGCTAGGTAACGTTAGCTTGCTGCTATAGGCCATGGCCTGGCGCGGGGTAGCTTAGCTTCTCGCGCGCCGCCGTGAGCTCGCTTCTGATCGCGTGCGTCGTTAGCTCGGCGTCTCGCGAGCAGAAGCAGTGGCACCCGAACGGTTGGAGCGGCCGTTAGCTTGATCCTATTCTGTTGAATGTGCTTTGATTTTAACATGTTTTACACTCTTGACTACGACGTCATCCTTGACAGGGGATGTTTCGTCGACCCTGCCCTGAGCCAGGACGGCAAGGTTGCATCAACAAAGGACTGTAGTGCGGGTTGGAGCGGCGACGCTGCCCAGTTCGAACAACACAGGAGCGGCTGTGTTCCTACGGTGTCTGTGACTGCACTTCGCTGACCTACGTTCCGGGTAGGAACAGGTTTGACCAGACCTTATAACACGTTTTCTGGTTTTACTTTTCTAAATGTATTGTGAATAACGATGTTTTTCCCAAAACGTATGTTGCTGCAATGCATTTGGGATACGGCGCGGGTTATGTGTGAGCTGTTTTTGTCACTGGCAGTTAGCTTCTCCGTGCAAATCGGGATGTAATGATCTGGTTGTTGTGTGAGAAACATCATGGTGTTTATATGTACCGTGTACTCACAACTAAGGTAACTAACCTATGAAGCTATGCTTGGTGACAAGTGAGTAAAAGAATGTTCTTTTCTCAGCCTGTGATGACAATGAACAGTGTGTTCACATATTAACAGGTTTTCCTGTTTTTAACTGGCCGTATTGAGGGTAAAATAAGAGGATTGTGTTTCCCCCCGGTTCCCTGGGGACTTTTTCATCCTCCTATCAGACATGTTTGTGCACTAATTGTGTCTTTTGTGTGGTAGGGATGCGATGTAACTCTTAGCTTGATTGCTGAGGTTGTGCTAAAACTGCTGGAGAAACTTTATTTTCCTAAAAGAAAAAATGGTTTGGTCGCTGTCGTGTGTGCTTAGCAAGGCCTGTGGCCGATACTAATCGAGAATGATGTATTCTCTCATTGTGAAAAACGGCGTTCCTCTGTTGAGTGTTTTTGCCATTTTTTGTAGGTGATGATGGGTTGTCTGTGTCATGTGACCTACAACTGGGTTGGACTGGCCACAGAAGCACATGTGTATGTTGGACCGGGGCTCTTAGAGCCCTCTCTATTCTGTGTTTTTCCTTAGTAAAAATCAGATAGCAGGTTAGCTCATGCACTGTGTGGAGCTGTCAAACGCTTCATAGAGCTGACTATGACTGTGTCATATTCTCTTTTTGTCATTACATCGTATCATGGGTGTGGGGTCGTAAAGGGGTGAACTGGTAACCTTTCCTCTCCCCCTTGTTTCTGTCGGTCAAGGGTACACCCCCTGTCCTTCAAGGTTCCCGTGTGCTGTTCAGGTCCATGTGATGGATCTGTTTCAGGGGGGTGGTCAGGGCTCCTCCTCACCAAGCGCCTATTCGGGCCTTCTGTGAGTTCGGACTTCTTCTTCCATGTGAGGGAGCCTCCATCTGAGTACAGAGCCTTCCTCCTCAGATTGTCAAAGTGAGTGGACCCTCTAGACGGGTCCTATTCTATTGTATATGTTTTCGATTCAATTCGATTATTGAGTGTGTATGGGTTCAGTGCCTCTTCCCCGGAGAGCCCTAAAACCGATTTTTTACATGGCTCAAGGTGCAATATATTCTTTTCAATCTGTACAGCTCGCGTGGGAAGTCTCTCTGGGGATCCCCGTCTCCTTCCTATGGGAGGGTGGTGGGATGTAAAAATGTGAAATTTGTTTACCCCTGGCTGTGTAGACTGGGATACATACTGTTGATGCTTCCTTCTTTTCTATTCAAAAAGTTTTGGAGTTAGGGAGTGTCACACCCCTCTTGTCGTTCCTCTGGGCGCCTTGGGGATTCAATGACAGGTCTAAATAGCGTGTTCATTGATGGGGGTGTGTCCCGACGCACGTATAGTGCTAGCTCGCTGTAAACAGGCGACTGACTGGCACGCCTTGGTTGCTTGTGGTTGAAACGGCGTTTTTATAAAGCAACTGAGATGGGGGTTTTTCCTCTTCCGACGACCAAGTCCCACGACCTGGGTTGGTTTTTCGACGGATTCTCGTTCATGTCTGGGGGTTGATGACGGAATGGATCTGAACATATGTAGAGGGGTCTCACGCCCTTGGGGTGGGCCACCAGGCGCGGTTCGGCCGAACGTCTGGGTGGCGCCTTCTTTTTCATGTTAAGATCGACACGCATATCTGCCCTTTCTCCTGGAGTTGGCAGGTCGGCGTGGTTAGGGCACGGGACTGGTTCTGGTCACGCTGGACCGGATCAGTTGAACCCGTTGTCCGCCGGGGATGCAGATCTGCTGTTCTGGTACCCTGAGGGACTTGGGCTTTTTTCAGGGGGAAAAATGCCAGGTCGGTCCGGGTGTCACAGGGTTAAGCGCTATGGAGACCCTGGTTGGGTACGTTTTTACTCAGCACTGTCGTAATGGCTTACGGCCATGCCAACCTGTACACGCTCGATCTCGTCGGATCTCGGCCGCTACACAGGTTGGTCCTGGTTAGTACTTTGTTGGGAGACCGCCTGGGAATACCAAGTACGGTGTGCTTAGGGGCTGGTTCTCCATTATTTTTCGCTCCTCTCTCACGCATGGCGAAGAGGGGCCTGTTGGGGGTGGTCTTTGACCTCCTCTGGTGACCCTGTGCTTCCCGTATCGCCAGGCCCGGTCCGAGGTAATGTTCGTCGACCCGTAGGCCTGGGTTAACCCTTTTTTGGAAACTGAGACACTTGTACTGCGGTGTGTTTTGGAGTTTTTTCTTGAGGGGTTATAGGAACAACCACCGCATTGGGTAACACCGAGGTGGTTGATTCCCTGGTGTGTTGGAGCAGTGTCAACTCCCGGGTTACCCGGTTGAGGGTGCCCCTGCACGTTCATGACGTCTGCCAATCGTGTCAGCCTTTTCTGCCTCAACCCCTCTGGGTGGGGGTTTTTAAATGGAGGCTTGGTCATGCAACAACGCCAGCATACGCCCCTTCCGCCGGGGCAGCTGTGTTCAGCTGTCCCCTCTGGGGCCTGTCTCGTCCGCAGTCTCCAGGCTAGGGTTGACAGCCTGTTGCCTGGTTTTTCCCCGGTGCGCTGCCTGCTTCCGTTGGTTAACCTTTTTTGTGTGCTTACGGCCATGCTGACTGCCTGTTCTGCAGGGTCAGTGTGCCAGGCGGTGTACTATTGGGGGGACAGGGCCCGCTCGGCTTACGGCCGTACCGACCTGAACACGCCCGATCTCGTCCGATCTCGGAAGCTATGCAGGTTCTGGCCTGGTTAGTACTTGGTTGGGTTACCGCCTGGGAATGCCAGGTGCAGTAACTGAGGGGCCTTTGTCCGAATACGCTGGCGATGTGGGGGGCGGGGCACTACGTGCCCACCTGGTGGGGTCTTGATGCTGGCATCATGGACTTCTCCGGGCCCCCATTCCAGGGAGTCCAGTCCTTTTGGTGGGTCTGGGTCTTCCTTCGCGCTCCGCTGCTACGGCCTTGCCACGGGGTTGGGTTTGCCCTTGACCCTGTGATTCTGGGGGCAGTAACGAGGTTGTTCCTCCGTTCGTTCCCGGGTGGCATGCGGGTTGTGCGTGTGTGTAGTCGTGGGGTCAAGCCACGGTCTGCTCACCCTGTGCGTTGAGTTGCTTGAGTGCCTCTTCGCACGGTCGGGTCCGTCGCCTTCCCGTGAAGCCCCTAATAGGGGGGATACCCTCCATTAGGGGGGGTCGGGGGGGCTCGGCCCTCCCTGTTCTGATGGTTTTGTGGGGCTGTCAGCGGGGTGTATTTGTCAGCCAGCGGCTCCGCTTGGCCTCCCCTTGTGCAGTAGTGATGCCAAGCAGAGCCCCTTAACGAAACAGAACGTTAGGTTATGGCTATAACCAAGTTCTGTTAGTTAGGGGTGACGCTTGGCATCAGACGGCCGCTGCAGCCCTTGACCTCACCTTGTGGTGAAAGCTTGGGAAGGAGGAGAGCAGGTGACCACACACCTGCTTATGAAGGTAAGCTGATGAGGGGTGTGGTCAGACTAATACTGGTATTAAAGGTACATTTGTGGAATTTATTCAGTGCGCGTGCACGTACACGAGGAAGTGCAGTAGTGATGCCAAGCGTCACCCCTAACTAACAGAACTTGGTTATAGCCATAACCTAACGTTAAGTGTCTTGCCCAAGGACACAACGGCAATGGGATGGACATGGGCTTGAGTGGGATTCGAACCACCAACCCTTCGATCATTGGACTCCCCGCTCTACCCCTGAGCCACGCCGCCCCACGGTAATGTGTGTACCGCAATAATTCAGCATGATTATCCAAAATAGCCATCCACTTCCATTAATTTCGAGGCTCTCGTCAACACAAAGGACTTCTTCGTCTTCTTGTGTCACCTTCCCCAGCGCTCACCGTCCATCTGGGATCGCTTTCAGAGCAGACGCTCCTTGGCTACAACGGTGGTCAATCATTTTCACCCTCAGCGGTGACTGGTCAGTTCAGGACCACTCACAACCGGACGTGGTCACTCGTCAGAACGGCTTGTCAAATGACGCTCGCCGGATGCTTTGTCTTGTAACTCGAGAATGGAATCACGAGTGAGGTGATGATCGAAATGTGGCAAATTCAACTTTGCAACAATGTATTGGTTAATCGGCAAAAATGCAGCCCGGAGCCGATGGACGAGAGCAAAGTGACGTGCAAGCGAGTGCATGACACCCCGCCGTCCGATGCTTAAGAAGTTAAGGTCCAGTTTGCTCTGAACAGGTGAATCTGCATGTTGCCATGATGCCCCTCTAGCTCACGGAATGAACTCCAACAGTCCTTAAAGCTTGAGATTCTTGTCATCTTATTGTTATGATTGTATATGCTGTGTGATTTTATAAGGCTTTTTGCTTATTTCTGTGTACACTCGATGTGGCTGTAAATGAGGGAAACCTCAATTTGCTTAAGTAAAGAAACTGGGTGGTTTTGGCCCAGAATGGCATGGGACGAGCACCAATTAGGCATGGCTCCTAAAGGGGACACTCTGGTTCCATATCTTAAGGTCAGAGGTCAATGGACCCCTTTTAAAATGGCGGTATCTACGGATCTCCAGCGTCACGGTCTGTAGTCCGGTGAAGAGTTTCATACACTTTCACTAGCTTAACAAATTAACCAGCCCGAGCCGGGGTCAACATGAAAATCAACCACACAGATATAATAACATGACAGAGCTGTTTTTTTGTCTTCCGAAGCTCTTAGTTTTGTATACAGTATATTCACATTGTGACACCGATGTTTGTGCCTGGATACAAAAAAAAGAAACAGAAAGTCAAGGAAAGGAGAATGCATTTGGTTTGTTGATTTAGCTGAGAGGGGAGGACAGAGTCCTTGACACACACACACACGCACACGCCCACGCACACATGCACACACACACACATCTCACATACTGTTGCAGTATCCTTCACACATGATCCCCTGGGTCGGAGACACTCTAAAAGCATCAACAAAACAAGCGCCTCCTTTTCTCTCTGATTGTTATTTCACACTGTATCTGTACCACAGAGGCCTTGGCAGTGTGTGTACATGTGTGTGTGTGTGTGTGTGTGTGCGTGTGCGTGTGCGTGTGTGTGTGTGTGTGTGTGTGTGTGTGTGTGTGTGTGTGTGTGTGTGTGTGTGTGTGTGTGTGTGTGTGTGTGTGAGAGAGTGTGTGTGTGTGTGTGTAGGTGTGTTTGTGTGTGAGAGGGTGTGTGTGTGTGTGTAGGTGTGTGTGTTGTTGTGTAGGTGTGTGTGTGCGTGCGTGCGTGCATGCGTGCGTGCGTGCGTGCGTGCGTGCGTGCGTGCGTGCGTGTGCGTGTGTGTGCGTGCGTGCGTGCGTGTGTGTGTGTGCTCATGTGTGTGTGTGTGTGTGTGTGTGCTCATGTGTGTGTGCTCTTGTGTGTGTGTGTGTGTGTGTGTGTGCTCATGTGTGTGTGCTCATGTGTGTGTGTGTGTGTGTGTGTGTGTGTGTGTGTGTGTGTGTGTGTGTGTGTGTGTGTGTGTGGAGAGATCAGGGGTTCAGTGTTCTGATGGCCTAATCTAATGAAGTAGTAATGCAAAAAGGAAACCTTCAGATATAAGAAACACCCTTGCCCTCCGAGTGTCGCCTCATCCTACTCTGCAGACAGTGGTGAGTGAGATGTTATTATTATGCACACGAGGCGTTCGGTTAAAACACCAGAGACGAGACCACGAGATTATTTATAGCCTCCCAGGATCGTCACTTGATGACTCATTTGATTCACAAATGTAGCATTTAAAGGGAACGTACAGTATGTTTCCTATACTACTCTCAAGTTTCCAGTTGGCTTTTATTTGTCACGTATAAAGTACATGTACATTACAGTGAAATGCTCTGTTCTGTGTGAGAATGTGCTGAATACAGTAAAAGAAAAGTAAGTAAAAGAGGAATAAGTCCCAACACTATACAATGTATAATATACAAACTAAAGTACAAACTAAGTACAATGAGGTACAACATGCAGACAATGAGATAAACGAAAACATTAAACATTTAGCTAAATACTAAATGAGGTTATGGATGTAGTGCACATCTCTTTAATAAATAGATACATATGATGTAGTGGTGATGTGTTCTCTTACTCATAGTTTATTCTTGCTCTCTCTTTCTCTCTCTCTCTCTCTCTCTCTCTCTCTCTCTCTCTCTCTCTCTCTCTCTCTCTCTCTCTCTCTCTCTCTCTCTCTCTCTCTCTCTCTCTCAGACTTGCACATTTCATCCTACAGTATGTCATTCACTTTACACCTCCTCTCCTCCACCTCCTCTCCTCCACCTCCTCCACCGTCTCCTCCACCTCCTCCACCGTCTCCTCCACCTCCTCCACCTCCTCCACCTCCTCCACCTCCTCTCCTCCACCTCCTCCACCGTCTCCTCCACCTCCTCCACCGTCTCCTCCACCTCCTCCACCTCCTCCACCTCCTCCACCTCCTCCACCGTCTCCTCCACCTCCTCCACCTCCTCTACCGTCTCCTCCACCTCCTCCACCGTCTCCTCCACCTCCTCCACCTCCTCCACCTCCTCCACCCTCTCCTCCACCTCCTCCACCTCCTCCACCTCCTCAACCCTCTCCTCCACCTCCTCCACCTCCTCCACCCTCTCCTCCACCTCCTCCACCTCCTCCACCTCCTCAACCCTCTCCTCCACCTCCTCCACCTCCTCCACCCTCTCCTCCACCTCCTCCACCTCCTCCACCTCCTCCACCGTCTCCTCCACCTCCTCCACCTCCTCCACCCTCTCCTCCACCTCCTCCACCTCCTCCACCTCCTCCACCCTCTCCTCCACCTCCTCCACCCTCTCCTCCACCTCCTCCACCTCCTCCACCCTCTCCTCCACCTCCTCCACCCTCTCCACCTCCTCCACCCTCTCCTCCACCTCCTCCACCCTCTCCTCCACCTCCTCCACCTCCTCCACCTCCTCCACCGTCTCCTCCACCTCCTCCACCTCCTCCACCTCCTCTACCGTCTCCTCCACCTCCTCCACCTCCTCCACCTCCTCTACCTCTCTCCTCCACCTCCTCCACCTCCTCCACCCTCTCCTCCACCTCCTCCACCTCCTCCACCCTCTCCTCCACCTCCTCCACCCTCTCCTCCACCTCCTCCACCTCATGCACCTCCTCCACCTCCTCCACCTCCTCCACCTCATGCACCTCCTCCACCTCCTCCACCTCCTCCACCTCCTCCACCTCCTCCACCTCATGCACCTCCTCCACCTCCTCCACCTCCTCCACCTCCTCCACCTCCTCCACCCTCTCCTCCACCTCCTCCACCTCCTCCACCTCCTCCACCCTCACCTCCACCTCCTCCACCTCCTCCACCCTCTCCTCCACCTCCTCCACCTCCTCCACCTCCTCCACCCTCTCCTCCACCTCCTCTACCCTCTCCTCCACCTCCTCCACCTCCTCCACCCTCTCCTCCACCTCCTCCACCTCCTCTACCCTCTCCTCCACCTCCTCCACCTCCTCCACCCTCTCCTCCACCTCCTCCACCTCCTCCACCTCCTCTACCCTCTCCTCCACCTCCTCCACCTCCTCCACCCTCTCCTCCACCTCCTCCACCTCCTCCACCTCCTCCACCCTCTCCTCCACCTCCTCCACCTCCTCCACCTCCTCCACCTCCTCCACCTCCTCCACCTCCTCCACCCTCTCCTCCACCTCCTCCACCTCCTCCACCTCCTCTACCCTCTCCTCCACCTCCTCCACCTCTCTCCTCCACCTCCTCCACCTCCTCCACCCTCTCCTCCACCTCCTCCACCTCCTCCACCCTCTCCTCCACCTCCTCCACCTCCTCCACCTCCTCCACCTCCTCCACCCTCTCCTCCACCTCCTCCACCTCCTCCACCTCCTCCACCTCCTCCACCCTCTCCTCCACCTCATGCACCTCCTCCACCTCCTCCACCTCCTCCACCCTCTCCTCCACCTCCTCCACCTCCTCCACCCTCTCCTCCACCTCCTCCACCTCCTCCACCTCCTCCACCTCCTCCACCCTCTCCTCCACCTCCTCCACCTCCTCCACCTCCTCCACCTCCTCCACCCTCTCCTCCACCTCATGCACCTCCTCCACCTCCTCCACCTGTGCATCTGTTTGCAGTTCTCCTCTCAACCTGTGTCTTCTACTAAGAACTAAGCAGTGTAGTTTCTGATGTCCTCAGGTGGATACTAACTAACACTGACCCTTCAGAGGGTGGATACTAACTAACACTGACCCTTCAGAGGGTGGATCCTAACTAACACTGACCCTTCAGAGGGTGGATACTAACTAACACTGACTCTTCAGAGGGTGGATACTAACTAACACTGACCCTTCAGAGGGTGGATACTAACTAACACTGACTCTTCAGAGGGTGGATACTAACTAACACTGACTCTTCAGAGGGTGGATACTAACTAACACTGACTCTTCAGAGGGTGAATACTAACTAACACTGACTCTTCAGAGGGTGGATACTAACACTGACTCTTCAGAGGGTGGATACTAACCAGTACTGACCCTTCAGAGGGTGGATACTAACAAGTACTGACCCTTCAGAGGGTGGATACTAACACTGACCCTTCAGAGGGTGGATACTAACACTGACCCTTCAGAGGTTGGATACTAACAAGTACTGACTCTTCAGAGGGTGGATACTAACTAACACTGACTCTTCAGAGGGTGGATACTAACACTGACCCTTCAGAGGGTGGATACTAACTAACACTAACTCTTCAGAGGGTGGATACTAACACTGACCATTCAGAGGGTGGATACTAACTAACACTGACTCGTCAGAGGGTGGATACTAACACTGACCCTTCAGAGGGTGGATACTAACTAACACTGACTCTTCAGAGGGTGGATACTAACAATGACTCTTCAGAGGGTGGATACTAATACTGACCCTTCAGAGGGTGGATACTAACACTGACCCTTCAGAGGGTGGATACTAACTAACACTGACTCTTCAGAGGGTGGATACTAACACTGACTCTTCAGAGGGTGGATACTAACACTGACCCTTCAGAGGGTGGATACTAACAAGTACTGACCCTTCAGAGGGTGGATACTAACACTGACCCTTCAGAGGGTGGATACTATCACTGACTCTTCAGAGGGTGGATACTAACACTGACCCTTCAGAGGGTGAATACTAACACTGACCCTTCAGAGGGTGGATACTAACACTGACTCTTCAGAGGGTGGATACTAACACTGACCCTTCAGAGGGTGGATACTAACACTGACTCTTCAGAGGGTGGATACTAACACTGACCCTTCAGAGGGTGGATACTAACACTGACTCTTCAGAGGGTGGATACTAACACTGACTCTTCAGAGGGTGGATACTAACACTGACCCTTCAGAGGGTGGATACTAACACTGACTATTCAGAGGGTGGATACTAACCAGTACTGACCCTTCAGAGGGTGGATACTAACACTGACTCTTCAGAGGGTGGATACTAACACTGACCCTTCACAGGGTGGATACTAACCAGTACTGACCCTTCAGAGGGTGGATACTAACACTGACTCTTCAGAGGGTGGATACTAACCAGTACTGACCCTTCAGAGGGTGGATACTAACACTGACTCTTCAAAGGGTGGATACTAACACTGACTCTTCAGAGGGTGGATACTAACCAGTACTGACCCTTCAGAGGGTGGATACTAACACTGACCCTTCAGAGGGTGGATACTAACACTGACCCTTCAGAGGGTGGATACTAACAAGTACTGACCCTTCAGAGGGTGGATACTAACACTGACCCTTCAGAGGGTGGATACTAACACTGACTCTTCAGAGGGTGGATACTAACCAGTACTGACCCTTCAGAGGGTGGATACTAACACTGACCCTTCAGAGGGTGGATACTAACACTGACCCTTCAGAGGGTGGATACTAACTAACACTGACCCTTCAGAGGGTGGATACTAACAAGTACTGACCCTTCAGAGGGTGGATACTAACAGTGACCCTTCAGAGGGTGGATACTAACACTGACCCTTCAGAGGGTGGATACTAACTAACACTGACCCTTCAGAGGGTGGATACTAACACTGACCCTTCAGAGGGTGGATACTAACTAACACTTACTCTTCAGAGGGTGGATACTAACCAGTACTGACCCTTCAGAGGGTGGATACTAACACTGACCCTTCAGAGGGTGGATACTAACTAACACTGACCCTTCAGAGGGTGGATACTAACTAACACTGACTCTTCAGAGGGTGGATACTAACCAGTACTGACCCTTCAGAGGGTGGATACTAACTAACACTGACTCTTCAGAGGGTGGATACTAACACTGACCCTTCAGAGGGTGGATACTAACAAGGGCAGTCATGTCAATGTCAGACATTAGCAGGACTCTTGTGCTTGTTTATATTTTTATATGCTTATTATGCTTCTAAGGGACGTGTGCAATAATGCAAAAATGCTATTCGTTAATGTGCAATATTTTCCGCCGATGTGAAATGGTTTTTTTTTCTACTGTGATGTTTTTGCAATGCTTTAAAAAAAAACATTTTTAACCCTTTCACTGCCGCACCACCAAACGGTTAACCCTTTTCACTGCGACAATACACAGAAGGTTAACCCTTCCATTGCCACACAACAGCCGGTTCGTCGGTTGTGTGATAGTAAAGGGTTAACCTTCTGTCATGTGGCAGTGAAAGGGTTAATGTTCCTGTGAATAAGTGCATATGTAGCAGAGGGTGTGAGTGGGTACATGCATGTGTGGTGTGTCAGTGAGTGTGGGTACAACACATGTGTGTATGGTAGTGTGTCTATAGGTACATCATGGATGTGTGGTGTGGTAGAGTGGGTACAACACATGTATGTATGGTAGTGTGTCTATAGGTACATCATGGATGTGTTGTGTGGTAGAGTGGGTACAACACATGTATGTATGGTAGTGTGTCTATGGGTACATCATGGATGTGTGGTGTGGTAGAGTGGGTATACAACACATGTATGTATGGTAGTGTGTCTATAGGTACATCATGGATGTGTTGTGTGGTAGAGTGGGTACAACACATGTATGTATGATAGTGTGTCTATAGGTACATCATGGATGTGTGGTGTGGTAGAGTGGGTACAACACATGTATGTATGATAGTGTGTCTATAGGTACATCATGGATGTGTGGTGTGGTAGAGTGGGTACAACACATGTATGTATGATAGTGTGTCTATGGGTACATCATGGATGTGTTGTGTGGTAGAGTGGGTACAACACATGTATGTATGGTAGTGTGTCTATAGGTACATCATGGATGTGTTGTGTGGTAGAGTGGGTACAACACATGTGTGTATGTATGGTAGTGTGTCTATAGGTACATCATGGATGTGTGGTGTGGTAGAGTGGGTACAACACATGTGTGTATGTATGGTAGTGTGTCTATAGGTACATCATGGATGTGTTGTGTGGTAGAGTGGGTACAACACATGTGTGTATGTATGGTAGTGTGTCTATAGGAACATCATGGATGTGTTGTGTGGTAGAGTGGGTACAACACATGTATGTATGGTAGTGTGTCTATAGCTACATCATGGATGTGTTGTGTGGTAGAGAGGGTACAACACATGTATGTATGATAGTGTGTCTATAGGAACATCATGGATGTGTTGTGTGGTAGAGTGGGTACAACACATGTATGTATGGTAGTGTGTCTATAGGTACATCATGGATGTGTTGTGTGGTAGAGTGGGTACAACACATGTGTGTATGGTAGTGTGTCTATAGGTACATCATGGATGTGTGGTAGAGTGGGTACAACACATGTATGTATGGTAGTGTGTCTATGGGTACATCATGGATGTGTTGTGTGGTAGAGTGGGTATGTATGTGTAGTTATTTTAGGTGCTGCACGAACCAATCTCGTTGTACTGTATTGTGCAATGACAATAAAGCTTTCTACTTCTACTTCTACTTCTTTGATTATTGTAAAATGTACTACCCCGTGTCTCCCCCCCCCCCCCCCCCCCATTGCGGTTGCCCATGAGTGTGAGAACTGACTAATTATGGAATGCGTGGGCTCAGCTGTGGGTGGTCTGCATTGATTGTGGGGAGAACAGATAAAACAGTAGATGTGACGTGTCATAATCAATTGCCGTTCTGGAATGGGAACATATGGCTGTAATTGGAACCCGTGGTGTCAGAGGCGTTTGTTGTCTTTTTAATCCTTGCATCTCTCTTCCAGTACAACGATAATGTTTTGTCTTCCAAGTAATAAGCGTAAAACAACTGTGCTTGTTGTCTAGAATTAACCAAAAAACATATTCTGGTTTGAATTGGTATTATTATAGCTCCAAGAACACAAATCACGCTTCGCCTTACACTCCATTCGGTGTAAAACGGTGCTTTCTCCTGCTTTGTTCGCCCTTTATGTTAATGACCTGACGCAAGAAATTAAGCAAGTCAATCTTGGTATTCCAATCGATAACATAATCCTAAGTATTTTATTGTACGCTGATGATATTGTCCTGTTTGCAGAAAATGAAGCAAATTTCCAAAAGAAATGGAGTCTTGCGAAAAAACACAAATTATGCACTTCAGAAAAAAACATGAACAGCAGAGTAACCATAGGTTTCAATTTGGACCAACGCCCCTGACTTACACGTACTCTTATAAATATCTTGGCTTTGTCTTTAATTAATGACTACATGAGCTTCATAGAAGGAGGGAAATACTGTCTGAGTCAGCAGGAAGGGCGCTAGGGGGCGTGTTGAGCAGTGGCGTCGTTAGCCCTGGGCTACCGGGGCTTTAGCCACGGATGTTTTTCTCCTAGCCCCGGATCTAAAAAAAAAATTAAAAATTGTTTACATTTTTTTTTTTTTTATGTCAGCATCCCCATTGTCTGTGCTGAATGTTTGTTAGTGTTTGGTATTTTTTGTTGGTTTTTAGTACTTTTAAACATTTTTAGTAAGTAGTTTTCATTTGATCCTATAATTCTTTCATTCACCGATTTGTGGATTTTTTTTTAGTGTCCTGAAAGGCGCCTTATAAATCAAATGCATTATTATTATTATTATCATCCAGGAGGGAAAAGACACTTTGGATAGTAGGGACTGCATCTCTGCCTGTCCTGACCAGGAAACACTTTGCAACTGTGATCTCCTCTGGCAATAGTTGGATATTGTAATGTGTGGCGAGGGGTTGCAGCAATTCCACTGAGAGAAACTGGTCTGAGGCTGGATAACATGCCTGTATGCCTCTCATAAATTGTTATCCAACTCATGAGAACCTGCTCTCAAGCTCTTGCAGCATTCTGTCGACGACTGGATAGAACAGTCTCCGTCTCAGCTGATCTCCTGAGCTGAGGTCTGAGCTTGTGCCACAAGATGACTCAACTACATACTCGTCCATCCTTTTCTGCTTCCTCCTTTGGCTGGTAGTATGTTCCTCAATCCAAAGGCCATTACATATGGCCTTTGTCCTGTCATACATGTCCACTGCCATCTCTGATGTGCGATAACCTTTGAGTGTGTCCTGCACTGTGCTTTTAAATAGTACAGATATTGAAGATGTGCACTTTAACGCAGCAGCACCTGGAGCCATCCATACCCATGTCCAGTGTCCTATAATAAGCTTTAATCGAACCTCGGATAGTCCGGTTGGTTTGGGGTGGTGTGAAAGCTCATTCACTCTTGCAAGTGAACCCTGCTGCGGTTCATTTGAGATGTGAATGCAAAGCGGACCAAAGGCAGGAAAAGACCCAAAAATCGAATCTTTTTTTAATGAGAAGACTGAAACATATGTATATAATGAAACACACAATAGTTTTTTTTCGATTGCCTAAGCATGATTTTGAAAACGGGGCCCGGTGTTTCAAAACACACAATTAGCACAACCACACACACAATTATCAGAACACCTCAGATCCTTTGCTAAATTAAACACTTGTCAAAACCATACACTAATTTTGTTACCATATGAAACACACGTTACATAATGACTTAATTCAGTTTGAACCAGTTACACACACTGCTGTGCTTAACCTAAAACACATTTAGCAATTCTACTTCTCAGTGATTAGAGTACTGTAAGTGAAGTACGCAGATAATGTGCAAATATACAATAAATTCACCAAACACTACACAAGACCAATGCTGTAGACTGATGAAAATATAATTTATTTATCTACATATACCCAAATCAATGATGCAGACTGATGAAAAAAATAACATTTTCTCTCCATATAACCAAACCAGTCAACATTTCAACATGGAGAGTCCCAGTTTTCATGCTACTATGTGCATAACACTGTAAGCTCAGCAAATATCAGACAAACATAAAATACTGTATCCAGTACAGGTTAAAATTACAGTAACACAATTTTTTTTTGAAAAAATGTAAACAGAAAATACTAGACATTATCTCTTTGCCTAGCTGGATCTGGCAAGATAATTTTTTGTTGTGATTCTCCATGTTGACTGATTTGGGAAAATGGGAGAAAATGTATATTTTCATCAGTCTGCATCATTGGTTGTCTTGTGTAGTGTTTGGTGAATGTATTGTATATTTTCACGTTCTCTGTGTACAGTACTTCACTCTCCTTCCATTTTGGTTGAAGACAGGTGAACTCACCTGCTGCATTTTTATAGTGCTTAAACCTGATTGTGTATCTACAATTAACTGTGTTTTTATTTTGTTATTGGTGTATATGTGTATGTATGTACAGTATATGTATATATATATTATATGTATATATATGTGTATATATGTATATTTGTACTCCTGTTGGGGCTTCTTGGACCAGATCAATGTTTTATCTGGCTAAATAAATAAATAAATAAGAAACTGATGATTTGGTCCTGTTAACTTTGAATTTTCTAGGGACTGCCCATATCCCTCTCATGGACCTGGACCTCACTTTGAGAACCTCTAATGATTCTAGTTATTCAGTATTCATCTCTAATTAATCTAAAATTGCGTATTTCTGTGCTTAAAAAAAAAAAAAAAAAAAAAAAAAAAAGGGCGGGGGGGGGGGGGGTGACCCCCCCCTCCACCCCCCTGGGCTGAAGCCCCCAATGTTTTCTAACCCTAAAAACGCCCCTGGTGTTGAGTACAATTTAAGTGTGCACTGACCTTGGGTTTTCAACATTTACACAACTCTATGATTCAATGGTTGGTTCTGTTTTATTTTATGCTGCTGGAGTATGGGGTTTTGATGATGCACCTGAATGTAATGCTATCCAGAACCGTGCCATGAGATACTTCTTGAGAGCCATAAATATACAGCAAAAGGGGCTATAGAAGAGGACATGGGTTCATGTTTGGTCAAACAAAGATGTGAAATGGTTAGGTTATGGAACCGCCCGGTCCAGCTGCTAGATGATACGTGACTAAAAATATCTTTAAGCTCTTAAGTCCAAGCCCTATTTTCTGAAAATCCGCCTAAAATACATACCTAAGTAAATGGAAGATTGCTCCACTTCTACAAGGTCAATTAGCATGTTCTTGGTATCTAGGGACATCTATGGATCTTAGGGAATGTACAGAGAAATATTGTGTCTGTTACTAGGCTTGAGTCAATTGTGATGAACCACAAGAGAATATCAATTTTCTTTTTTTAAATTCTCTTTTTTCATCTTGCTAAAGAAGACCAGGCATGAACAATTATGTTTATGAATAATCTGCAGTGTAAGGTTAATATAATTAAACCAAAAGTTTCAACAATTCATCAGGATAAGTGGAAGGTGGAGATATGGAATAAACTAAAACATAGAAAATATGTTGAAATTAAAGATGATTATTTTACTGAACCTTACATAATGATACATTTAAAGAGGTCTCTGTGTGCCCAGTTGAGGTCTGGCACCCTGCCATTGGCTGTGGAAGTGGGTCGATTCCAAGGTAAACCTGAGGAGGAGCGGTTGTGTGTTCTCTGTGATCTGGGAGTGGTGGAGGATGAATGTTATTTAGCTTTTCACTGCCCCTTATATACCGACTTGAGGAGGGTTTTATTTGAGAAAGTTCAATTGATAAATCCTGATTTGTTTTGGCAGTCTGAGAGTTGTATGTTGAGTTGTTTTTTTGTGGAGGAGATTTTCAGTTTTGCAGGATTTTTGGAGAAAGCATGGCACTTAAGACAATTCATCTTGTTTCCTTGAAGTACATCATTTACAGCTTGTTATTATGTTCTTTTTTGTGGCCATCTCGGTCTATATGATCACTTACTGTTTATGTGTCTTAGGCTGGGCAAAAATCTGTATGTAAGACACAAAAATAACCACATCAGTACCCCTGAACCCGATTGTTAACGGTCACAGAGCAGATTTTGTTTTGCATGTCATTTAAATTCACATTTACATTTAGACGCTTTTATCCAAAGTGACAGGTCAGCAGGAAGGGTACAACTCTTTCAGTGGCAAAGCAGTTTCCCCTTCATTTCAGATATTGATTGAATAAGTATGTTTTTAGTCGACCTTGCAAAAGATCGATTGGGGTTCGGCTGTCCTATAACTGTGGTGGGAAGTTCGTTCCACCATTGTGGAGCAAGGACTGAGAATAGCCGGCTTCTCTTTGATGACCCCCCGGATAAGAGTAGGTCTGGGTCTGATAGGAGTGGGCCTGAGGTGGATAGGAGTGGGTCTGATAGCAGTGGGTCTGATCACATAATTTCCTCTGGTGCCGGATCTGGTCTCCTTGGTGACACAAAAGACAGCGTTTTGTTCACAATTTCACAAAAGTGGCTTGGCTGTAATTTAAACCATTTCCTGAATGTGTGTGATTGTGTCTGTATGTATGTCGGTGCATGACACATCGTTATCAGGGAATGCAGCAGGAGAAAGCTGCTGTCAGTTTAGAAATATGAATAATTACATTCTCCAGACACAGTCACTCTCACACACACACACACACACACACACACACACACACACACACACACACACACACACACACACACACACACACATGTACGCACGCACGCACACACACACACACACACACACACACACACACACACACACACACACACACACACACACACACACACACACACACACACACACACACACACACACACACACACACACACACACACACACACACACACACACACACACACACACACACACACACACACTGTAAACCCGAATAAGTTTCCAGAACTTAAAAAAATTGAGGCCATACCATGCCTCAATTTTTTTAAGTTGATAAACTCAAATGTTTTCAGTTGGCTAAGACTTACAATTCTCAGTTAAGGCAACTCAAATATGGTCAGTTACTGTGACTTACAGTTCTCAGTTAAGGCAATTCAAATATATTCAGTTACTGTGACTTAAGGTTCTCAAGTGGTGTCAACTCAAATATGTTCAGTTACTGTGACTTACAGTTCTCAGTTAAGGCAATTCAAATATATTCAGTTACTGTGACTTAAGGTTCTCAAGTGGTGTCAACTCAAATATGTTCAGTTACTGTGACTTACAGTTCTCAGTTAAGGCAGTTAAAATATGTTCAGTTACTGTGACTTAAGGTTCTCAAGTGGTGTCAACTCAAATATGTTCAGTTACTGTGACTTACAGTTCTCAGTTAAAGCAGTTCAAATATGTTCAGTTACTGTGACTTAAGGTTCTAAAGTGGTGTCAACTCAAATATGTTCAGTTACTGTGACTTACAGTTCTCAGTTAAGGCAATGCAAATATATTCAGTTACTGTGACTTAAGGTTCTCAAGTGGTGTCAACTCAAATATGTTCAGTTACTGTGACTTAAGGTTCAACCTTAAATCCATGTGATTAAGTTAACAGAACTCAACGACATTGAGGCCATCCCATGCCTCATTTCTTTTACGTTAATCAACTCAAATTTTTAAGTTAATCAACTCAAATATTTGCAGTTACTATAACTTAAGGTTCAGTTTTAAAATCCATGTGAAAAAGTTAACAGAAAAATAACTACACAAGCACATTATATCAACTTCAAACAACTCTTTTATTTTTTTCTATTCAAAGAGTATAAAAGAGTATACATATATAATCTGTATGTTAGCAATGTACAATAACACTGTAAACACCGTACACTGTTTTTGGACTATATATGTTAACAATACCGACCAGGTATTAGTGCCTTGCAAAGTGCAGATATGAAGTTTTCCCCTTTTTTTGTATGCATTTAGGAGGTTTTGTTCTTCATCGAAACTATTTGTAAGGTTTGGCTCTTTCCCCACCACGGGCTTCTTGAAGTACTGTGATGATTGGTCCGCTGCTCTCCCACTCGCTCTGTCCCTTTAAGTTTTCTGTTAATCATTTCTTCCCCTATTCACACGCTTCTTCCCAGAGACGTCGTTGATTGGTTCTCTCCCGTCCACACGCTTTTCAATCACATTCCCCAGCTGTCACTGCTTGTCAATCAATCAATCCCGTATTATTTATACCCCGTTTCCCCACTCTAGTTTGGTTGGATCGTTTTGATATTTCTCTGTTTGCATTCTCCGTTCCTGCTGCTGCTGCTGTTTGCTCTCTGTGCTTTACCTCCAGGATATTCCAAGAAGCCTTCCTCTTGGACACCTTTTCCCCGTGGCGACGCGCTCGCTCCGCTGCTGTTCCAGCACTCATTACGCACTTCGTCTGGGTGAGTTTTTTACTATATATATTTTCTATATATATATATTTTCAATTTTAACATTGCCATAATGTTGGAGAGGGCATTTTTGACTGTCTTGATCAAATTCCGTTTTCGTGTGTTTCTATAACACTGAAGATTACCACCTTTTTTATCAGACAGTCACTCACCCAGCGATCGCCTTTTTGTTGTTCTCACTGGGATAATATTTTTGGGACTACATCTCGCACTGTGTGTTGTTCACACCGAAGATATTATTCACATTGGATTGTTTTTTGGACTTCACTCTCAGTGTCTATTTTTGCACCGAAGATATTCACTTGGGATTGTGTTTTGGAACAGTGCTCACTGTGTGTATTTACACAAAGATATTCACTTGGGATTGTGTTGTGGAACTTTGCTCACTGTGTGTATTTACACGAAGATTAGTTCACTTGGATAACTTTTGTATTTGGGTACAAGTCACCTCTCCTGTTCTCCTGCTCGTTCCACCTGCACCCTTGTTGACTCGCTCCCTCTCTCTCTCTCTCGGTCCCGCAACACTTCGGAGATTCTGCCGAGAGAAGTCTGCAGAGCGGCTCAGACGTCAGCATCTGCTACCCCCTACTACCACCACGGGAGAAGCTGCAGAGCAGCAGAACATTTTCCCCCTTGCTTGTGTACCTGTCTTGTTGGACTTGCCTATTCTGTGCTCATTAATTAGTCTCAATAAACAAGCCCTTGTTTTTGGCAACTCTGAATTCCTACTCTCTTGTGTCGTGCGTTTGGGGTCGGTGTCAAACCCTAACATTACGATCCAACCAATATGACGACCCCAGCCGACACAGAGAGAGTAGTCACCTTGGGCATCGAGGGGGTGGTAAGGCGTGCCCTACGCTTCCATCGCGCTCCAGGCAATGTACCGGTTCATCATCTCTTTGTCCCCAACTCAGTCCGGTCCCGGGTCCTCCAGTGGGGCCATACCAGCCGGTTCGCCTGCCACCTGGGCGTTCATCGCACGTTCTCCTTCCTGGCTCGTCGATTCTGGTGGCCCACCATGAGGAACGACGTCAAGGGGTTCGTACTGGCCTGCGCGGTCTGCGCCCGCAAGAGAGTCAGCACAGCAGCGGCAGTCCAGTTTGAGTCAGCCAAGGAACACAGCCTACAGCTGGATGCGGCTGCAGCTGCTGTACAGGGACTCCGAGAGCAGGTCCTGCTTATTCAAGGGTCCCTGGCTGCTCTGGCGGGACAACAGTCAGGTATTCTCGCTCAGCTTCACTCGCTGAGCGACACCGTTAATGCCTTACTTCCCTCACATCCTTCAGGAGCATTCCCCGCAGCCCCAGCAGATCCCTCACCTCGGGAACCCCGTCTCTCCGTCCCACGGCTGTTCGACGGCAATCCCGAGGAGTGTGCCACATTCATCATGCAATGTGAGTTGGTTTTCCGTCATCAACCAAGCCGTTTTACTGCTAGAGGGTCCCAAGTGGCCTATATGACGAACTTGCTTTCAGGCCATGCTGCCCAGTGGGTCACTTCCTCCTGGGCAATGGAGGCAGATTTTGTTTTTTCCTATCCAGACTTCGTGGCGGAGCTCCGCAGAGTGTTCCACCATCCAGCCCGAGGTCTGGACCCTGGAGCCCGGTTGGGGACCTTCCGACAGGGGAGCGGCAGGGTAACTGACTACGTCCTGGAGTTTCGACTGGCGGCGGTGGAGAGTGGATGGAATGACCCAGCACTTCGCCTAACCTTCATGAGTGGGCTCAGTGACGCAGTCAGGGACCAGCTCGCGACCCGGGAGGAACCTGATTCCCTCGAGGACCTGTTCAGCCTCGCCATCCGCATTGACTGACGCCTCCAGGAGAGAAGGCGTGAGAGATCCCGACGGGGACCCCCAGACGCACCCCCCGAGGACCACGACCTCGAGGAGGATTTCAGTACCCCAGACGTACCCCCCCGAGGACCACGACCTCGAGGAGGTTTTCTGTACCCCAGACATACCCCCCGAGGACCACGACCTCGAGGAGGTTTTCTGTACCCCAGACGTACCCCCCGAGTACCACAACCTCGAGGAGGTTTTCAGTGATTCCAGGGCTCAGGTTTTTCCGCCTCGCCGGCCTTACGACTGTGCCATCGACCGCCGCTCAGGGGCTCCCTTTCCCGGCGGCCGCCTCTACAGTGCTGACCGCCCTGCCCCCTCCGTGACTGGTGGGTTTGTTCCCTCCCGAGCCGTGACCGAGGAGGAACCCATGCAGCTGGGACGCAACCGCCTTAGCCCGGCCGAACGGGAGTCCAGGCTCTTCTCCGGCCGTTGCCTCTACTGTGGCCGGGGTGGACACCGTGTCTCCAATTGCCGTGCCCGGCCAAGAGGACCAGGCTCGCCAAGACCCTGGGAGATCCTGGTGAGCCGTCTTTCCTGTTCCCCCACCCGTGCACCACCCAACCGTCTGGCGGACGTCACCCTAGCCTGGGCGGACCAGCGGGCGACGGTGGGTGCACTCATGGACTCTGGTGCTGAGGGGAGTTTCATGGACGTTGGGTTTGCCACCCGGGCCAACATTCCACTTGAGGACCTCGAGAGGCCCTTGGAGGTCTTCGCAATGGATCATCGCCGCCTGGCTGACGTCACTCAACGCACCTGTCCAGTCCTTCTCACCGTTGCTGGTGACCACGTTGAGAGGCTCCAGTTTTTCGTCACCAGCTCTCCTCTTGTCCCTGTGGTCCTGGGCAGGCCCTGGCTCGCGCTGCACGAGCCCCACATCGCCTGGTCCTCCGGTGCCATCAAGGGGTGGAGCTCCTCCTGTCGTGCCCGGTGTCTTCAGGTGCCGTCCAGCCCCCTCACCGGGTCCCCGTCTCCGGCCTCCCTCGCCGGTCCTCTGTCCCCGTGCCCGGCCTCCGCTGTCGGGCCCCAGTCCCCGTCTCCGGCCCTCCTCGCCGGTTCTCTGTCCCTGTGCCCGGCCTCCACTGTCGGGTCCCAGTCCCCGTCTCCGGCCTCCCTCGCCGGTCCTCTGTCCACGTCTCCGGTCCCCCTCTCCGGGCCTCTGTCTTTGTCCCCCTCTCCAGTGCCCCTGATCGCCGGCTTCCTTGGGTCCCGTCCGAGCAGGCCGGGGCCGTGTGGGTCGCCGGGTGGCTCCCGTGGAGGGGGGGGTACTGTAAGGTTTGGCTCTTTCCCCACCACGGGCTTCTTGAAGTACTGTGATGATTGGTCCGCTGCTCTCCCACTCGCTCTGTCCCTTTAAGTTTTCTGTTAATCATTTCTTCCCCTATTCACACGCTTCTTCCCAGAGACGTCGTTGATTGGTTCTCTCCCGTCCACACGCTTTTCAATCACATTCCCCAGCTGTCACTGCTTGTCAATCAATCAATCCCGTATTATTTATACCCCGTTTCCCCACTCTAGTTTGGTTGGATCGTTTTGATATTTCTCTGTTTGCATTCTCCGTTCCTGCTGCTGCTGCTGTTTGCTCTCTGTGCTTTACCTCCAGGATATTCCAAGAAGCCTTCCTCTTGGACACCTTTTCCCCGTGGCGACGCGCTCGCTCCGCTGCTGTTCCAGCACTCATTACGCACTTCGTCTGGGTGAGTTTTTTACTGACTGTCTTGATCAAATTCCGTTTTCGTGTGTTTCTATAACACTGAAGATTACCACCTTTTTTATCAGACAGTCACTCACCCAGCGATCGCCTTTTTGTTGTTCTCACTGGGATAATATTTTTGGGACTACATCTCCCACTGTGTGTTGTTCACACCGAAGATATTATTCACATTGGATTGTTTTTTGGACTTCACTCTCAGTGTCTATTTTTGCACCGAAGATATTCACTTGGGATTGTGTTTTGGAACAGTGCTCACTGTGTGTATTTACACGAAGATATTCACTTGGGATTGTGTTGTGGAACTTTGCTCACTGTGTGTATTTACACGAAGATTAGTTCACTTGGATAACTTTTGTATTTGGGTACAAGTCACCTCTCCTGTTCTCCTGCTCGTTCCACCTGCACCCTTGTTGACTCGCTCCCTCTCTCTCTCTCTCGGTCCCGCAACACTTCGGAGATTCTGCCGAGAGAAGTCTGCAGAGCGGCTCAGACGTCAGCATCTGCTACCCCCTACTACCACCACGGGAGAAGCTGCAGAGCAGCAGAACATTTTCCCCCTTGCTTGTGTACCTGTCTTGTTGGACTTGCCTATTCTGTGCTCATTAATTAGTCTCAATAAACAAGCCCTTGTTTTTGGCAACTCTGAATTCCTACTCTCTTGTGTCGTGCATTTGGGGTCGGTGTCAAACCCTAACACTATTTATCTTACAAAAACATTGTGTTACAACTTCAAACTCTTTATATTTATTTCTATTCAAAGAGTATACATCTATTTATCTTACAAAAACATTGTGTTGCCCTCTCCAACATTATGGCAATGTTAAAATTGAAAATATATATATATAGAAAATATATATAGAAAATAAATACATGCATGTTATAACATGTACATACAATGTAATGTATATTACACATTTAATCCCTCTGGTCACAATAGTGTAATAATGTTTGTTATAAGGCTCTGAAAATGTTACTGAATGATGTATCAATGTATTTCCAGCAAATATTGAAATAATAAAGGGTCTCAATATGTGCAGTGCACATGACCAGAGCCGTTTACATCCTGGCTCAATTACTCAAATTTGTATAGTGTGGTCATAGAATGAGCAAACATGTTGACGGCAACTATTGTGACCGTTGGGATAACACAGTGTATCTATGTACAGTACAGAATAAAATGTATAGATTATCTGAAAATTGTCAATCCGCTTGGCACATGTAAAATTCACAAACGTTGTGCTGTATATTGGGTCCTGCCAATGTGGAACCAAAATACCAATCCACATTACATGCTATACAGCTGGCAATACTGTTAATAGTGCACATACCTACATATGGAAATGCAGCTGCATGTATTTGCTCCATGATGTATCATGGAACAAGATGGTGTTTTCATTGAAAGAGTTAGTCAGAATGTCAGAGGCACCATCCGTCATTTAGAGCAGGCTATAACACTCTGTACTAAGAACACTATACAGTACACTAACTATACTGCCCTGTCAAGGCAGACCGCAGTAACTTCCAAACAGTGAAACTGAGAAAAATGGCTTTAAAGTTTTTTGACTTGCCATCCAAAATGTGTTATAGGTAGATAGATGATAGTACCCAGATTTAACATGTATTAATGAAGTAATCTTTAGGCATACAAAAATATGACGTAGTTATTTTAATTAACCCCAAAAAAGCAGATACTGCACTCTGCTGCATGATTTCCTTAAATAATTATACAGGTAATGTACAGGCAAAGTGCAGTAACTTCAAATGCAATGTTGTTTTCCCTCCAGCTTTCATAACTTCACCTAGCCATTTTATTTGGATCATCATCATTCCAATATATTCAGGTATTAAATTTCATTTTCAAAATGGCTAGGTTAAGTTATGAAAGCTGGAGGGAAAACAACATTGTATTTGAAGTTACTGCACTTTGCCTGTACATTACCTGTATAATTATTTAAGGAAATCGTGCAGCAGAGTGCAATATCTGCTTTTTTGGGGTTAATTAAAATAATTATGTCATATTTTTGTATGCCTAAAGACTACTTCATTAATACATGTTAAATCTGGGTACTATCATCTATTTACCTATAACACATTTAGGATGGCATGTCAAAACACTTTAAAACCATTTTTCACTGTTTGGAAGTTACTGCGGTCTGCCTGGGTTTTGAGTGTGATTTTGTAGTTACTGCAGTTTTTAAAACCCCATATCTCCAAAACTGAGCGACATTAACATCTGAAACTTGGTCACAAGATAAAACATTTATTGACAAGGTCAATTTCACTCATAACTAAATTTTAACTTTTTTCAAGTTACTGCGGTTAGCCCTTGACAGGGCAGTATACTACTGCCTACAAGGTCTCAAGGATACAGTCCCACTCTCAGCATACAAGATCGATGGTCTGCTGCTGCTGACTCCCAAGCGATTCATTCAAGTGAAACGGAACTGAGTCCAGCTAATGGTGAATAGTTATTTTATTAATCAATTATTGTGTCTTTATTCACTCGTTGTGTAATTGACCAGTTTATATTCTGTATAAGTTCATATTCTGTATATGTTAATAATGACGCTTTCTGTGTTGTGTTTATGACTACTCCTTAGGTCCTTGAGCTGCTGTCTGTCGACCGGACCACATCTGTCCACTGTCCATCTACCTGCAGTCTGGTCACAACGAAACAGTCCCACTCTCAGCATACAAGATCGATGGTCTGCTGCTGCTGCTGCTGACTCCCAAGCAATTCATTCAAGTTTCCATAGCACAATGGCAGCTGCCTCCCCACAACCCATGATCCTTCGTGTTGTTGAGACAGACCGGGCTAGAAAATTAAAATTCAGTTCACGACCCGCCTCTGTTGATGCACTGATCACGATTATAAAAGAACAGTTGGAAATAGACCTTGACTTCAGTTTGCTGTATGAAGATTCAGACTTTGATGGGAAACTTACTTCCCTTGATGACATTACGGAATTGCCACAAAAAGCTGTTGTGCACATTCCACTTTCGCTCGACTCCAGCTCTCTCGCATCTACTGATATACTTTCAGATATGTCATCTCCAGAACGTCTAAGCAGATGGCCTCCAGGTCCTTTTCCAGTTCCTACATTTGCATTCGATGTTGAGCTGAAACTTAGAGACGGAAACAACGAATTTGAGAAGAACAAGAGACACCTTAAGTTGACAAGAGACCTAAAGCTTGTATGCTGAGAGTGGGACTGTATCATTGAGACCAGACTGTAGGTAGATGGACAGATGTGGTTGTGTGGTTGACAGCTCATAGGACCTAAGATGTTCTATATACCAGGAGTCATAGTCTCGACACAGAAAAGAAACCTCGTTATTCACAAGGTAGATCTGTTATATTTGGCTAAATGTAGACAGTCCACCACTGACTCTGACGGAGAGAAACATTCCACAGACATAGTCTGTGCCATCAATGGTTACCTTTGATGTCTGGTAGATTGTGTCACTAACTGTGTGTCCTCTAATGTGTACCTGAGCTACTGCTGGTAGAGATGAAACCAGAACAGAGTCAACCCTGGATGCCTGGGTTTTTGGCTTGAAATATGATGGTGAAGCAAGATGATATGCCATCATGTGTTGGTGTCTGATTGCCATCGTCTTCAAGATATTTTTGAAGTTTTGAGTGTCATGCACCACTCTTTTGAAAAAGCGGTGCTTGGCCTCAAATCGCATGGTCCAAACATGCAGCAGGGGTCCAAAGCACTTAACTAGAGCGGGATAATGCTCCACATAGTGATGTTTAGGACGGAGTTTAACTGCAGGGAAAACCTCTAATAGTACCTGTCTATGATCACTGATTTTGCACTGAAAATAGTCTAAGGTTTCATCAGTATATGATGGGCACAATGCTAACTCTAGCACCTCTTTCAGCTCCATCAAAACTGCCCATGCTGCATCACCCACTGGTACTACACTGCCTACAAGTAATGGAAGCAGTCGGAGCAGAGTGGCATTTTCATGCCCATTGCCTCCTATTGTTCCTCGAGAAACAAATGTTTGGGGAATTGGGTGAGGTCTATCCACTTTATCAGCGTGCTGATACGGGAATGATGCAATCTTTTGGTTCAAATACTCTAAAGTGAAGTACTTTCGCCGAATCATCTCTTTAACACAGAGAGAAAGCTCCACGGGAACCATACCTTCCAGAAGATCGTGAAGTATATCTGGAGGAAATCCTGTGATTGTATGAAAGTAATTCAGGGATTCACGTAAGACACAGCCACCTTTAACACCAAAATGGCTGCTCGAAGTGTCATGTGCAGTTTGTACATGCAGGTCATGGCTGACTTTGGTTCTCAGAGAAAACTCTCCCTCTCTGACTTCAGTTGTTTGAAACTGTTCACTTGTGGCCAGACAGAATCTGCAAACATAGCCTGCTCTAAATGACTCCACAAAGCCACCGAATCCATGAGCGCCCAGATTGTCGGCAGAAACACACCAGATTGTGCCTTTGACATTCTGACCAACTCTTTCAATGAAAACACCATCTTGTTCCAGAGTATGAACATCACGCAGCAATGGAGCAAGTACAGCTGCATATCCATACCTACGGAGGTCTGTCACTTTTACCAGCATTGCCAGCTGTATAGCGTGTAATGCTGATCGGTATTTTGGTGGCACATTGGCAAGGACCCAATATATAGCACAAAGTTTGTGAATTTTACGTGATGTGCCAAGCGGATTGGCAATTTCCAGATCATCTATATATAGCTGAAGTGGTAGGATGAGATTCCCTGTTGACAGTAACTCATTTTCAAGGAAATGGGAGCCATCAGAGCATGACACATATTGACCAGATGTAGTATTTGGTTCTGTAATCTTGTCAAGGATGTCTGTGTTTTTAAACAACTCTTGAATCATTGAAAGGATGGGAACATACATGCTGGTATGTCCTGGTTGCTCCAACTGATACTCTACTGGCATTACACATGGATAGTTGCGCTCCATAAAGCTTTTTCTGCGCTTGGTTGAACACAACTCTGCACCTTCAGAGGTAGATGTAGACAGAACATTGCAGTTCATGACAGCGCCAACAACTTCATCCAGTGTAGGTTCTGCAATATTGTGACCATTTCTCTGCAATATGTCATTAACTGACTCCTTGATCAATGGCTGAGATAAGGAGAAGACCTGATTCAAGTGGTCTACTATTTCTTGAATAGCTGTGTTTGAGACATGGAGGATAGCCTGCATCTTTAGGAACAAGGAAAATACGTTCATTTTAAGTTGATTTCTTAGATTGTCAGTGTCACATTGATCATCATCATCCACCACTTCTATGCTCTGGCCTGGACATTCTTCATGCAAATCACTAGTGACCTCAGAAATCCTGTCTTGGGGATCCTCAACAACGACAGCTTTTAAGTCTGATGCAAGACTTAATTGGTGTACTCTGTTTTTATGGCAATTGAATGAAGAGTAAACATTTGTGCTATAGCTACAATCCTTATATGGGCATGTCACTGTTTCATTATTTTTTAAATGCTTTCTGAGATGACTTAAGAAAATTGATTCAGAAAAGGGTTCCCGAAATGCGCACAAAGGGCATTTTATTACCACAGGGCTCAGACTCTGTTCTGGTCTACTGCTAAGTTGTGCAGTATGATATCTTGACAAATGAGTACTTAATGCATTTAGCGTTTTAAATTTACAGATACAATCAGTATGGAGGCATGGAAGAGGACTGACTCTGGAAAAGTGGCTGTGTTGCAGTCTGTAGTGTTTAAATAACTGTATTCTAGAAGTCAAAGAAGCTGCACACAATTTACACTGCCAGACTACCATATTGGAACTATGAGAAAAAACTGAGCTCTGTGGAAACAGATTAATAAACTATGTTCTGGTCTCAACGATACAGTCCCATCTCACAAATATGTTTTTATATTTAAAAATAATCAGCTTACTGTTTGGCTCATTTGAATATTTCCCAGCAGCACTTGCTACCTGAAAGGCAAGGGAAAAAATACAACATTTAGACCTCCATGAAACATATACCAGAATAACTTACAACTCAATATAACAAGTTCATACTATATATTAGCTTACAAAAACATGATCATAATTTTCACAGTTTGAATGTTTAACCATCAATCAGAAGGAGATAGAGAGAGAGCGAGAGAGAGGAGATAGAGAGAGCGAGAGAGAGGAGATAGAGAGAGAGAGGAGATAGAGAGAGAGGGAGGGAGGGAGAGAGAGAGCGGAGATGAATGAGAGCGTGAATTAATATCTCTCTCAAACCTCCTTTTGTCAAAAATATATATCTATTACAAACATCAATTTACAAGCTCAAAGAAATGGAGATATGTGGCTTCGACAATGCATGCCATGAGAATGCGACGCCTGCATGACACTCAACCAATATAACCAAATTAATCTCCCTCAAACCCGATAATAGGACATAATGTGCAAACAAACCTAAAATGGAGATGCGGCTTGACATGCATGGCACGCACGAGGGCGACGCCATGTTTACCTGCACTATAACTCACACTTGCACTTGACCCAATATCGAACACTTAATATTTTGCATGAAACAACATCATTTCGGTGTGCCATAATATTTTAATTGCACACAGCATGCATGCAGGCAGTTGTTTAAGAAGACAATGGAGACGCCATGTTTACCTGCACTATAACTCACACTTGCACTTGACCCAATATCGAACACTTAATATTTTGCATGAAACAACATCATTTCGGTGTGCCATAATATTTTAATTGCACACAGCATGCATGCACGCATGGCGACGCCATGTTTACCTGCACTATAACTCACACTTGCACTTGACCCAATATCGAACACTTAATATTTTGCATGAAACAACATCATTTCGGTGTGCCATAATATTTTAATTGCACACAGCATGCATGCAGGCAGTTGTTTAAGAAGACAATGGAGACCGAGTTAGCTTAATTATACTGAACAGCCATTAACTATAAAAGATGCGCTAGCAGCTCACGCAATTTGCATCTACAAATTGCATATCCGAACAGATTAAATGACCACAGATAACCGCAAATTGGCAAATTTATAAAAAAAATATTTATACTCACTATATGAAAGAAACTTGACGTGCGCTGCTTCTGCTAACTTGACGGCTGCTGCTGCTGCAACTCACGACATGCGGTATACAGGTATCATCCCAGAATTCCTCCGCAGCTGCGCACAACAGTGGTTTCCTGTTGCTTGCTTGCAGAAATATTATTTTCACATGCCGTTTTTTCTCACTTCTCAGAGCTGAGCTAATTCTCTAAACGAATTCTTTAATATAATTGGACTTAATAATAACTTTATTAACATCTCTCTCACTCTCTCTGTCTCTGTCTCTCTCTCCCTCTCTCTCTCTCCCTCTCTCTCTCTCTCTCTCTCCCTCTCTCCCCCCCCCTCTCTCTCTCTCTCTCTCTCTCTCTCTCTCTCTCTCTCTCTCTCTCTCTCTCTCTCTCTCTCTCTCTCTCTCTCTCTCTCTCTCTCATTCTCTCTCTCTGTCTCTCTGTTCTCTCTCTCTCTCTCTCTCTCTCTCTCTGTCTCTGTCTCTCTCTCTGTCTCTCTCTCTCTCTCTGTCTGTCTGTTTCTCTCTATCTGTCTCTCTCTCTCTGTCTCTCTCTCTCTCTGTTTCTCTCTCTCTCTCTCCCTCTCTCTGTATCTCTCTCTGTCTCTCTATTAATGTAAAAGAGTTGAATACTCTACACCCAGTGGCCTAATATTGAAGAAAACAGACCTGGGCTGGAATATGGAACCAACAATCTTGTATCTCCTAAATAAAATAAAAAATAAAAATCAGGAATGAAAGAAAGACGAAAGAAATGTCTCATATTCATATCTATTTTTGAAATCCATGACATTTACATTTAGTCATTTAGCTGCTTTTATCCAAAATGACTTACAAGTTCTGTCAAGTCTGCAGGAAGGGTACAACTCTGCGTATAAGTAAGATTGTTTGTTAAACAGTGTCAAACTTGAGTGCTACAGTCTTGAGTCCATATATACCAGCCGTGTCATGCTAGCATACAGGCACAGGTCAACATAGCTTTTTCAACCTCAACCAAAAATAACAAATCTGACCAAAATCCAACATTTAATGAATGTCTTTTGCTATCTGGGAAACATGCAGGTTGCATGTTTTCATGCCGACATCATCACACTAATGTTACTGCATCAGACAGTAATGTTGAAACATAGAAATGAGTGGAAAATATATTTTTTATAAGATAAGATAAGATATTCCTTTATTGAATTCATGGGTACAGTGACTGTGACAGGCCCGGATTGATTGATTGAAAACTTTATTAACATCTCTCTCTCTCTCTCTCTCTCTCTCTCTCTCTCTCTCTCTCTCTCTCTCTCTCTCACTCTCTCTCTCTCTCTCTCTCTCTCTCTCTCTCTCTCTCTCTCTCTCTCTCTCTCTCTCTCTCTCTCTCTCTCTCTCTCTCTCTCTCTCTCTCTCTCTCTCTCTCTCTCTCTCTATCTCTCTCTCTCTCTCTCTCTCTCTCTCTCTCTCATTTAAAGCTAGCAAGAAGTGGTATGAAACTAGAGACTGAGGAGTCCATATATACCAGCCGTGTCATGCTAGCATATACAGGCACAGGTCATAGGTCAACTGTGTCATGCTAGCATACAGGCACAGGTCATAGATACCAACAGTGTCATGCTATACAGGCACAGGTCATAGATACCAACAGTGTCATGCTAGCATACAGGCACAGGTCATAGATACCAACCTATCACACCTATCACACCTCTCACACCTATCACACCTCTCACACCTCTCACACCTCTCACACCTATCACACCTCTCACACCTTTCACACCTCTCACACCTCTCACACCTCTCACACCTATCACACCTCTCACACCTCTCACACCTTTCACACCTATCACACCTATCACACCTCTCACACCTATCACACCTCTCACACCTATCACACCTCTCACACCTATCACACCTATCACATCTCTCACACCTCTCACACCTATCACACCTCTCACAACTATCACACCTATCACACCTCTCACACCTATCACACCTCTCACACCTATCACACCTCTCACACCTATCACACCTCTCACACCTAACACACCTCTCACACCTATCACACCTCTCACACCTATCACACCTCTCACACCTCTCACACCTTTCACACCTCTCACACCTATCACACCTATCACACCTCTCACACCTATCACACCTCTCACACCTATCACACCTCTCACACCTATCACACCTCTCACACCTATCACACAACTCACACCTATCACACCTATCACACCTATCACACCTATCACACCTCTCACACCTCTCACACCTATCACACCTCTCACACCTATCACACCTCTCACACCTATCACACCTCTCACACCTCTCACACCTATCACACCTCTCACACCTATCACACCTATCACACCTCTCACACCTTTCACACCTCTCACACCTATCACACCTATCACACCTCTCACACCTATCACACCTCTCACACCTATCACACCTCTCACACCTATCACACCTCTCACACCTATCACACCTCTCACACCTCTCACACCTCTCACACCTCTCACACCTCTCACACCTATCACACCTCTCACACCTCTCACACCTTTCACACCTATCACACCTCTCACACCTCTCACACCTATCACACCTCTCACACCTCTCACACCTATCACACCTCTCACACCTATCACACCTCTCACACCTATCACACCTCTCACACCTCTCACACCTATCACACCTCTCACACCTATCACACCTATCACACCTATCACACATCTCACACCTATCACACCGCTCACACCTCTCACACCTATCACATCTCTCACACCTCTCACACCTATCACACCTCTCACAACTATCACACCTATCACACCTCTCACACCTATCACACCTCTCACACCTATCACACCTCTCACACCTATCACACCTCTCACACCTATCACACCTCTCACACCTATCACACCTCTCACACCGATCCCACCTATCACACATATCACACCTCTCACACCTATCACACCTCTCACACCTATCACACCTCTCACACCTATCACACCTCTCACACCTCTCACACCTATCACACCTATCACACCTCTCACACCTATCACACCTCTCACACCTCTCACACCTCTCACACCTATCACACCTCTCACACCTATCACACCTATCACACCTATCACACCTCTCACACCTATCACACCTATCACACCTATCACACCTCTATACCCATTCTGCAATCTGTTAATAAAGTTGTACTTAAGTTATGCTTTTACATTATACTTACTTAATAAGTGAATAGTTCCAAGTCAATCAAAAACGATGAGTTTTATTTACTCAAAACATAATGCGGTTTACAGTCTGTATCTACTTAATTATCTTAAGTTGTACTTAATTGATGCTTTTACATTATACTTACTTAATAAGTGAATAGTTCCAAGTCAATCAAAAACTATGAGTTTTATTTACTCAAAACATAATGCGGTTTACAGTCTGTATCTACTTAATTATCTTAAGTTGTACTTAAGTTATGCTTTTACATTATACTTACTTAATAAGTGAATAGTTCCAAGTCAATCAAAAACTATGAGTTTTATTTACTCAAAACATAATGCGGTTTTCAGTCTGTATCTACTTAATTATCTTACGTTGTACTTAAGTTATGCTTTTACATTATACTTACTTAATAAGTGAATAGTTCCAAGTCAATCAAAAACTATGAGTTTTATTTACTCAAAACATAATGCGGTTTACAGTCTGTATCTACTTAATTATCTTAAGTTGTACTTAAGTTATGCTTTTACATTATACTTACTTAATAAGTGAATAATTCCAAGTCAATCAAAAACGATGAGTTTTATTTACTCAAAACATAATGCGGTTTAGAGTCTGTATCTACTTAATTATCTTAAGTTGTACTTAAGTTATGCTTTTACATTATACTTACTTAATAAGTGAATAATTCCAAGTCAATCAAAAACTATGAGTTTTATTTACTCAAAACATAATGCGGTTTACAGTCTGTATCTACTTAATTATCTTAAGTTGTACTTAAGTTATGCTTTTACATTATACTTACTTAATAAGTGAATAATTCCAAGTCAATCAAAAACTATGAGTTTTATTTACTCAAAACATAATGCGGTTTAGAGTCTGTATCTACTTAATTATCTTAAGTTGTACTTAAGTTATGCTTTTACATTATACTTACTTAAGTGAATAGTTCCAAGTCAATCAAAAACTATGAGTTTTATTTACTCAAAACATAAGAACACGTCACACGAACTCAAGACATTCAAGTTAGTAGAACTTTCATAGAATATTGAGTATACCCTACTCAAACTAATTGATTATTTTGAACGTGCGGGTTTACAGTGCACACACACACACACACGCACGCACGCATCGCATGCACGCACACACACTCGCACACACACACACACACACACACACGCACACACACACGCGCGGACGCAAGCATTCACGCACGCACACGCACGCACACACACACGCACGCACGCACGCATGCACACACACACAAACACACACACACACGCACGCATGCACGCACACACACACGCGCGCGCGCGCGCACACATACACGCACGCACGCAGGCGTGCACGCACAAACACACATACACACACACACACGCACGCACGCACACACACACACACACACACACACACCCACACACACACACAGACACACACACACACACACACGTGTACAAGGTGACTGCTAATGAGAACAGGTACATGCAAAGACACTTCAATCATCTCAATAGCGATCGCCTGGGAAATTACTTCGTACAGAGTACAAAGCTGAAACAGAGTTGCATGTGTTAATAGAGGCCTGGTTATACGCCTGACAGTCCCTGTTGTAGCTGTCCGTCTAAACCACAGCCATGTTATGGCGTCCAAACTCATTGCCGTGGTGACTTAAAAGATCGAAAATCTCAGCGCATTGCATCGGAAACTGGATGATTTAGACGGGAGGAAATTACGCCATCGTGAAATTGTTGTAGTCCTAAGACAGAGGAGACCCAGGGGTATTCTTTTTGCTAGAATTGCACTGAGAATCATTTGACATTGCAGCAAAAACGTATGGGTCTGTATCTTTCACAATGAGTAGAATCCTTACCCTCCTTATGGATAACAGATATGATGGATTGTGCCCATGTCATGGTTGGCACAAGTTCTTCTATAAAGCACTTGGTGATTATTATTTAACTTGTTTTGTAACTTCTGCTACTTCCATATTCTTTATAGGCGCTATCGTTGTCGTTGAATCTTCTTGAGAAAGAGAAGGTAGATTTCCTTTAGAGAATTTGTTTTCTATTTTGTCCTCTTCATGTAACATTTTGGATGAGTCGTAGAGTTCCTGATGAAAGGAGGCAAATGTGTCTGCAACATCTCTTGGGTGCATTATTCGAAGTTGGGTGTATTATTTTTGAAAGCACTCTGTTTTGCTTGCTCTTTACAAACGTGAAAGGCTGGGAGACAACAAGGCTCTATTCCCCATTTCATATTATGTTTGATATGAAAACACCATAATGCCCCCTATGCTTTGTATGTTAGAAGCTGCTTCAAGGCTTGTCTGGCCGCTCTTACAGATGCAGCACTGAACATTCAAACCACTTCTTCTGCTGCTCCTCTGCCACTATAGAGCTGGCACTCAGGTGTTATATTTCTGCTGCTCCTCTGCCACTATAGTACTGGCACTCAGGTGTTATATTTCTGCTGCTCCTCTGCCACTATAGAGCTGGCACTCAGGTGTTATATTTCTGCTGCTCCTCTGCCACTATAGAGCTGGCACTCAGGTGTTATATTTCTGCTGCTCCTCTGCCACTATAGAACTGGCACTCAGGTGTTATATTTCTGCTGCTCCTCTGCCACTATAGAACTGGCACTCAGGTGTTATATTTCTGCTGCTCCTCTGCCACTATAGAACTGGCACTCAGGTGTTATATTTCTGCTGCTCCTCTGCCACACTATAGAGCTGGCACTCAGGTGTTATATTTCTGCTGCTCCTCTGCCACTATAGAACTGGCACTCAGGTGTTATATTTCTGCTGCTCCTCTGCCACTATAGAACTGGCACTCAGGTGTTATATTTCTGCTGCTCCTCTGCCACTATAGAACTGGCACTCAGGTGTTATATTTCTGCTGCTCCTCTGCCACTATAGAACCAGCACTCAGGTGTTATATTTCTGCTGCTCCTCTGCCACTATAGAACTGGCACTCAGGTGTTATATTTCTGCTGCTCCTCTGCCACTATAGAACTAGCACTCAGGTGTTATATTTCTGCTGCTCCTCTGCCACACTATAGAGCTGGCACTCAGGTGTTATATTTCTGCTGCTCCTCTGCCACTATACTGGCACTCAGGTGTTATATTTCTGCTGCTCCTCTGCCACTATAGAACTGGCACTCAGGTGTTATATTTCTGCTGCTCCTCTGCCACTATAGAACTGGCACTCAGGTGTTATATTGCTGCTCCTCTGCCACTATAGAACTGGCACTCAGGTGTTATATTTCTGCTGCTCCTCTGCCACTATAGAACCAGCACTCAGGTGTTATATTTCTGCTGCTCCTCTGCCACTATAGAACTGGCACTCAGGTGTTATATTTCTGCTGCTCCTCTGCCACTATAGAACTAGCACTCAGGTGTTATATTTCTGCTGCTCCTCTGCCACACTATAGAGCTGGCACTCAGGTGTTATATTTCTGCTGCTCCTCTGCCACTATAGAACTGGCACTCAGGTGTTATATTTCTGCTGCTCCTCTGCCACTATAGAACTGGCACTCAGGTGTTATATTTCTGCTGCTCCTCTGCCACTATAGAACTGGCACTCAGGTGTTATATTTCTGTTGCTCCTCTGCCACTATAGAACCAGCACTCAGGTGTTATATTTCTGCTGCTCCTCTGCCACTATAGAACTGGCACTCAGGTGTTATATTTCTGCTGCTCCTCTGCCACTATAGAACTGGCACTCAGGTGTTATATTTCTGCTGCTCCTCTGCCACTATAGAACTGGCACTCAGGTGTTATATTTCTGCTGCTCCTCTGCCACTATAGAACTGGCACTCAGGTGTTATATTTCTGCTGCTCCTCTGCCACTATAGAACTGGCACTCAGGTGTTATATGTCTGCTGCTCCTCTGCCACTTTAGAGCTGGCACTCAGGTGTTATATTTCTGCTGCTCCTCTGCCACTATAGAACTGGCACTCAGGTGTTATATTTCTGCTGCTCCTCTGCCACTATAGAACTGGCACTCAGGTGTTATATTTCTGCTGCTCCTCTGCCACTATAGAGCTGGCACTCAGGTGTTATATTTCTGCTGCTCCTCTGCCACTATAGAGCTGGCACTCAGGTGTTATATTTCTGCTGCTCCTCTGCCACTATAGAGCTGGCACTCAGGTGTTATATTTCTGCTGCTCCTCTGCCACTATAGAACTGGCACTCATGTGTTATATTTCTGCTGCTCCTCTGCCACTATAGAACTGGCACTCAGGTGTTATATTTCTGCTGCTCCTCTGCCACTATAGAACTGGCACTCAGGTGTTATATTTCTGCTGCTCCTCTGCCACTATAGAACTGGCACTCAGGTGTTATATTTCTGCTGCTCCTCTGCCACTATAGAACTGGCACTCAGGTGTTATATTTCTGCTGCTCCTCTGCCACTATAGAACTGGCACTCAGGTGTTATATTTCTGCTGCTCCTCTGCCACCTTAGAACTGGCACTCAGGTGTTATATTTCTGCTGCTCCTCTGCCACTATAGAACTGGCACTCAGGTGTTATATTTCTGCTGCTCCTCTGCCACTATAGAACTGGCACTCAGGTGTTATATTTCTGCTGCTCCTCTGCCACTATAGAACTGGCACTCAGGTGTTATATTTCTGCTGCTCCTCTGCCACTATAGAGCTGGCACTCGGCTGTTATATTTCTGCTGCTCCTCTGCCACTATAGAACTAGCACTCAGGTGTTATATTTCTGCTGCTCCTCTGCCACTATAGAACTGGCACTCAGGTGTTATATTTCTGCTGCTCCTCTGCCACTATAGAACTGGCACTCAGGTGTTATATTTCTGCTGCTCCTCTGCCACTATAGAGCTGGCACTCAGGTGTTATATTTCTGCTGCTCCTCTGCCACTATAGAACTGGCACTCAGGTGTTATATTTCTGCTGCTCCTCTGCCACTATAGAACTGGCACTCAGGTGTTATATTTCTGCTGCTCCTCTGCCACTATAGAGCTGGCACTCAGGTGTTATATTTCTGCTGCTCCTCTGCCACTATAGAACTAGCACTCGGGTGTTATATTTCTGCTGCTCCTCTGCCACTATAGAACTGGCACTCAGGTGTTATATTTCTGCTGCTCCTCTGCCACTATAGAACTGGCACTCAGGTGTTATATTTCTGCTGCTGCTCTCCCACTATAGAACTGGCACTCATGTGTTATATTTCTGCTGCTCCTCTGCCACTATAGAACTGGCACTCAGGTGTTATATTTCTGCTGCTCCTCTGCCACTATAGAACTGGCACTCAGGTGTTATATTTCTGCTGCTCCTCTGCCACTATAGAGCTGGCACTCAGGTGTTATATTTCTGCTGCTCCTCTGCCACTATAGAGCTGGCACTCAGGTGTTATATTTCTGCTGCTCCTCTGCCACTATAGAACTGGCACTCAGGTGTTATATTTCTGCCTCCCCTCTGCCACTATAGAACTGGCACTCAGGTGTTATATTTCTGCTGCTCCTCTGCCACTATAGAACTGGCACTCAGGTGTTATATTTCTGCTGCTCCTCTGCCACTATAGAACTGGCACTCAGGTGTTATATTTCTGCTGCTCCTCTGCCACTATAGAACTGGCACTCAGGTGTTATATTTCTGCTGCTCCTCTGCCACTATAGAACTGGCACTCAGGTGTTATATTTCTGCTGCTCCTCTGCCACCTTAGAACTGGCACTCAGGTGTTATATTTCTGCTGCTCCTCTGCCACTATAGAACTGGCACTCAGGTGTTATATTTCTGCTGCTTCTCTGCCACTATAGAACTGGCACTCAGGTGTTATATTTCTGCTGCTCCTCTGCCACTATAGAACTGGCACTCAGGTGTTATATTTCTGCTGCTCCTCTGCCACTATAGAACTGGCACTCAGGTGTTATATTTCTGCTGCTCCTCTGCCACTATAGAACTGGCACTCAGGTGTTATATTTCTGCTGCTCCTCTGCCACTATAGAGCTGGCACTCGGCTGTTATATTTCTGCTGCTCCTCTGCCACTATAGAACTAGCACTCAGGTGTTATATTTCTGCTGCTCCTCTGCCACTATAGAACTGGCACTCAGGTGTTATATTTCTGCTGCTCCTCTGCCACTATAGAACTGGCACTCAGGTGTTATATTTCTGCTGCTCCTCTGCCACTATAGAGCTGGCACTCAGGTGTTATATTTCTGCTGCTCCTCTGCCACTATAGAACTAGCACTCGGGTGTTATATTTCTGCTGCTCCTCTGCCACTATAGAACAGGCACTCAGGTGTTATATTTCTGCTGCTCCTCTGCCACTATAGAACTGGCACTCAGGTGTTATATTTCTGCTGCTGCTCTGCCACTATAGAACTGGCACTCAGGTGTTATATTTCTGCTGCTCCTCTGCCACTATAGAACTGGCACTCAGGTGTTATATTTCTGCTGCTCCTCTGCCACTATAGAACTGGCACTCAGGTGTTATATTTCTGCTGCTCCTCTGCCACTATAGAGCTGGCACTCAGGTGTTATATTTCTGCTGCTCCTCTGCCACTATAGAGCTGGCACTCAGGTGTTATATTTCTGCTGCTCCTCTGCCACTATAGAACTGGCACTCAGGTGTTATATTTCTGCCTCCCCTCTGCCACTATAGAACTGGCACTCAGGTGTTATATTTCTGCTGCTCCTCTGCCACTTTAGAGCTGGCACTCAGGTGTTATATTTCTGCTGCTCCTCTGCCACTATAGAACTAGCACTCAGGTGTTATATTTCTGCTGCTCCTCTGCCCCTATAGAGCTGGCACTCAGGTGTTATATTTCTGCTGCTCCTCTGCCACTATAGAGCTGGCACTCAGGTGTTATATTTCTGCTGCTCCTCTGCCACTATAGAGCTGGCACTCAGGTGTTATATTTCTGCTGCTCCTCTGCCACTATAGAACTGGCACTCAGGTTTATATTTCTGCTGCTCCTCTGCCCACTATAGAACTGGCACTCAGGTGTTATATTTCTGCTGCTCCTCTGCCACTATATAACTGGCACTCAGGTGTTATATTTCTGCTGCTCCTCTGCCACTATAGAGCTGGCACTCAGGTGTTATATTTCTGCTGCTCCTCTGCCACTATAGAACTGGCACTCAGGTGTTATATTTCTACTGCTCCTCTGCCACTATAGAACTGGCACTCAGGTGTTATATTTCTGCTGCTCCTCTGCCACTATAGAGCTGGCACTCAGGTGTTATATTTCTGCTGCTCCTCTGCCACTATAGAACTGGCACTCAGGTGTTATATTTCTGCTGCTCCTCTGCCACTATAGAACTGGCACTCAGGTGTTATATTTCTGCTGCTCCTCTGCCACTATAGAGCTGGCACTCAGGTGTTATATTTCTGCTGCTCCTCTGCCACTATAGAACTGGCACTCAGGTGTTATATTTCTGCTGCTCCTCTGCCACTATAGAACTGGCACTCAGGTGTTATATTTCTGCTGCTCCTCTGCCACTATAGAGCTGGCACTCAGGTGTTATATTTCTGCTGCTCCTCTGCCACTATAGAGCTGGCACTCAGGTGTTATATTTCTGCTGCTCCTCTGCCACTATAGAACTGGCACTCAGGTGTTATATTTCTGCTGCTCCTCTGCCACTATAGAGCTGGCACTCAGGTGTTATATTTCTGCTGCTCCTCTGCCACTATAGTACTGGCACTCAGGTGTTATATTTCTGCTGCTCCTCTGCCACTATAGAACTGGCACTCAGGTGTTATATTTCTGCTGCTCCTCTGCCACTATAGAGCTGGCACTCAGGTGTTATATTTCTGCTGCTCCTCTGCCACTATAGAACTGGCACTCAGGTGTTATATTTCTGCTGCTCCTCTGCCACTATAGAACTGGCACTCAGGTGTTATATTTCTGCTGCTCCTCTGCCACTATAGAACTGGCACTCAGGTGTTATATTTCTGCTGCTCCTCTGCCACTATAGAGCTGGCACTCAGGTGTTATATTTCTGCTGCTCCTCTGCCACTATAGAGCTGGCACTCAGGTGTTATATTTCTGCTGCTCCTCTGCCACTATAGAGCTGGCACTCAGGTGTTATATTTCTGCTGCTCCTCTGCCACTATAGAACTGGCACTCAGGTGTTATATTTCTGCTGCTCCTCTGCCACTATAGAACTGGCACTCAGGTGTTATATTTCTGCTGCTCCTCTGCCACTATAGAACTGGCACTCAGGTGTTATATTTCTGCTGCTCCTCTGCCACTATAGAACTGGCACTCAGGTGTTATATTTCTGCTGCTCCTCTGCCACCTTAGAACTGGCACTCAGGTGTTATATTTCTGCTGCTCCTCTGCCACTATAGAACTGGCACTCAGGTGTTATATTTCTGCTGCTCCTCTGCCACTATAGAGCTGGCACTCAGGTGTTATATTTCTGCTGCTCCTCTGCCACTATAGAACTGGCACTCAGGTGTTATATTTCTGCTGCTTCTCTGCCACTATAGAACTGGCACTCAGGTGTTATATTTCTGCTGCTCCTCTGCCACTATAGAACTGGCACTCAGGTGTTATATTTCTGCTGCTCCTCTGCCACTATAGAACTGGCACTCAGGTGTTATATTTCTGCTGCTCCTCTGCCACTATAGAACTGGCACTCAGGTGTTATATTTCTGCTGCTCCTCTGCCACTATAGAGCTGGCACTCAGCTGTTATATTTCTGCTGCTCCTCTGCCACTATAGAACTAGCACTCAGGTGTTATATTTCTGCTGCTCCTCTGCCACTATAGAACTGGCACTCAGGTGTTATATTTCTGCTGCTCCTCTGCCACTATAGAACTGGCACTCAGGTGTTATATTTCTGCTGCTCCTCTGCCACTATAGAGCTGGCACTCAGGTGTTATATTTCTGCTGCTCCTCTGCCACTATAGAACTAGCACTCGGGTGTTATATTTCTGCTGCTCCTCTGCCACGATAGAACTGGCACTCAGGTGTTATATTTCTGCTGCTCCTCTGCCACTATAGAACTGGCACTCAGGTGTTATATTTCTGCTGCTGCTCTGCCACTATAGAACTGGCACTCAGGTGTTATATTTCTGCTGCTCCTCTGCCACTATAGAACTGGCACTCAGGTGTTATATTTCTGCTGCTCCTCTGCCACTATAGAACTGGCACTCAGGTGTTATATTTCTGCTGCTCCTCTGCCACTATAGAGCTGGCACTCAGGTGTTATATTTCTGCTGCTCCTCTGCCACTATAGAGCTGGCACTCAGGTGTTATATTTCTGCTGCTCCTCTGCCACTATAGAACTGGCACTCAGGTGTTATATTTCTGCTGCTCCTCTGCCACTATAGAGCTGGCACTCAGGTGTTATATTTCTGCTGCTCCTCTGCCACTATAGAACTGGCACTCAGGTGTTATATTTCTGCTGCTCCTCTGCCACTATAGAACTGGCACTCAGGTGTTATATTTCTGCTGCTCCTCTGCCACTATAGAACTGGCACTCAGGTGTTATATTTCTGCTGCTCCTCTGCCACTATAGAACTGGCACTCAGGTGTTATATTTCTGCTGCTCCTCTGCCACCTTAGAACTGGCACTCAGGTGTTATATTTCTGCTGCTCCTCTGCCACTATAGAACTGGCACTCAGGTGTTATATTTCTGCTGCTCCTCTGCCACTATAGAGCTGGCACTCAGGTGTTATATTTCTGCTGCTCCTCTGCCACTATAGAACTGGCACTCAGGTGTTATATTTCTGCTGCTTCTCTGCCACTATAGAACTGGCACTCAGGTGTTATATTTCTGCTGCTCCTCTGCCACTATAGAACTGGCACTCAGGTGTTATATTTCTGCTGCTCCTCTGCCACTATAGAACTGGCACTCAGGTGTTATATTTCTGCTGCTCCTCTGCCACTATAGAACTGGCACTCAGGTGTTATATTTCTGCTGCTCCTCTGCCACTATAGAGCTGGCACTCAGCTGTTATATTTCTGCTGCTCCTCTGCCACTATAGAACTAGCACTCAGGTGTTATATTTCTGCTGCTCCTCTGCCACTATAGAACTGGCACTCAGGTGTTATATTTCTGCTGCTCCTCTGCCACTATAGAACTGGCACTCAGGTGTTATATTTCTGCTGCTCCTCTGCCACTATAGAGCTGGCACTCAGGTGTTATATTTCTGCTGCTCCTCTGCCACTATAGAACTGGCACTCAGGTGTTATATTTCTGCTGCTCCTCTGCCACTATAGAACTGGCACTCAGGTGTTATATTTCTGCTGCTCCTCTGCCACTATAGAACTGGCACTCAGCTGTTATATTTCGGGGGCTGGTGGCTGGCTCCCAAAGTGACCAACGGGAGGGTACTTAACTTAAGTGCTCCCCCCAGGGAGGGGGTCGGCGGGGGCTACTGCCCTCAGACCCCCAAGATAATTTGTATATGGGCAGTCTGACTTGGGGTACTGCCCATATATTAGTGTTGCAATGCATTCATTTCATTCATTTATTTTGCATTTATTTAAAGTTTGTTGGACCTTATGGTGTTCTTGTTTTGTTCTTGACTTATTGTGATGTTTCTTCTTGACTTGTTTAAAGAAGACGTGTCCGGCACATGGGGACATTAACGTGTGTTGTCGGGCCTTACAAATAAATTTGATTTGATTTGATTTATGATAAGTAAACAGTGAAAAAAGCTAAGGAATCGGATGGAGCTGGGGCGTTTGGGACGAATACAAATGTAAGATGAAAATCTCCCCAGCCTGTGGGAGGCAGTGGAGGTGTGACATCTGGCCCGGTCCAGAACAATAGGAGTCACAACATCAGTTTCGAGTGGAGTGGTGGAAGAGTGGTAGAGGAGTGGTGGAGGAGTGGTGGAGGAGTGGTGGAGGAGTGGTAGAGGAGTGGTGGAGGAGTGGTGGAGGAGTGGTGGAGGAGTGGTAGAGGCGCAGTAGAGGTTTGATTTTTCAGTGCTGGATCTGTAGTTCTTTAATTGTGTCTGCACCTCCTTCCTTTTTATGTTTTAGTTCTAACCTTTCATTTCTATTAATTTACGTCTTATCACTGATGACACATTCATCCTCCAGTATTTAAAACCGTTTTCTCTTCCTAAATTAATGGGTTATAGTTACTGATCCTATGCAGTGTTGCGTTCCTCATATCAACACTGATTGCACGCACGCTAATGACGCCACGTGCACGCGCGCTCCCGGACGTGTGCGCGCGCTCCCGCGCATGCGCATAAATGTTCCCTCGCTTAAGCACATACTAAAGACGGTGCCTAATTGCCTCTACGAATGGAATGTAACACATTTAATTCACAAGTTCTGTGTGAATGTATCTGAGAACGTATTTAACAGACCTGACGACCGGCCCTATTGATATGCAAAGTAGCCCAGGTGGGTACTTATAGCGAGTTGGCGAGTGCAGCGCATTCCTGTGTGCACGAGCGTGCTGGTGCCGTGCACATCCATGCGTGTGCATGCACGCGCTTCTGCTCACACTGCGTGCAACCCCATCCCATGAGGAACGCATCACTGATCCTATGGCCGTCCACCATATGGCAGAAACACAGAAGAAATATGTGTGAATAACTACCATGTACACTTGAAAATAAATTAAATTTTCCATGGATCCACAAGACAAGACCTAGTTCAATTAGCATGTTATTTAGTGTTCTAGTTTGTTTGGTCTGAGGTCCCATATCTGCTGGTGATTTATCCTTTTTTGTCCTTAAAAAAAAAACGAGCCATCATATTAATTGAATCACCATGGCAGATTTCCATCTGATCTGCATCAAGGCAGGTCCACTTCACAAGAAGAAGGCACAGATCTGTTTAACACATACCTATATACTGTATATCATATCATATACTATACTGTACATATATTGATGCTCACCTACAAACGACAGTCCTGTTCAGACTGACAGTAGTTCAGCTTCTGAAATCGTTGAGGCTCCTTTTTCTTTTGCCCCTTGTGACTGATGATCAGTGGTCCTTCAGTAACTCCCCCTCTGAAGCGCTGTCTTCACGTTGATCCCCATCTCCTCCAGGGTTGATGCTGCTTCTTGCAAGTGTCTTCAGGGCTTTTACTCCAGAATCCAAAAATAACTTTAGCTGTGCTGGATATGGTGATCTGGCTTTTATGTTTTTCTCTCTGAGTAGTCTTTGATCACCTGTCGCACCTCCTTGTGCTTCCTTTGGACATCTGGTGAATAATCTTGGTCGAAGAACACGGTGTCACCTGTATATGTCGTCTGTCTTTGTGTCCATGTTTGTTGAAGAACTCTGTCACCTGTATAATATAGTCGTCTGTCTTTGTGTCCATGCTTGTTGTAGAACACTATGCCACCTGTATAATATAGTAGTCTGTCTTTGTGTCCATGCTGTTACGATTCCTGGAACGTTTCGTTGGCATGTCGATGGTAGAGAGGAGGAGAACCCAGAATGCAGACTTGAGGTAGTGACGGATGAAATAGAGGAAGCACGAGTCGTGGAATAAAGTAATAACTTCTTTACTGAACGTGGAAAACAATACAAAACTGACTCACGGGGAATACGGAGAACATAATAGTTTGACAGCACACAGGACGAGGGTAACATGAACAATGGTCCAGCACAGGAGGGCAGGGCAAACAACACTAATATACACAGACTAATTGACACATGAGGATGATTGGGAACAAGCCACAGCTGTGTGGGAAAGACTGAAACAACCTGGGGTAACATACTGAAACATGACAAGACTAAATAACACATAGATACAGACACAGGGGGAGAATACACTAGACTAGACAATGGGGCACAACACAGACAATAGATACACAGACAACAAACAAGTGAGCACAACAGATAACAAATTAATAAACATAGACAAACACAAATGCAGTGGTGTATTGTTCATGAGTGGTGCTGTAAGTCCGATGACCGGTCCAACAGGACCGGGGGGGTGACACATGCTTGTTGTAGAACACTATGCCACCTGTATAATTTAGTCGTCTGTCTTTGTGTCCATGCTTGTTGTAGAACACTATGCCACCTGTATAATATAGTCATCTGTCTTTGTGTCCATGCTTGTTGTAGAACACTATGCCACCTGTATAATATAGTCATCTGTCTTTGTGTCCATGCTTGTTGTAGAACACTATGCCACCTGTATAATATAGTTGTCTGTGTAGTAAATTCCTACAGAATCCTACAATAATCTAAGGTTATTGTAGTACAGGACAAATGGGATTGCTTATCTGGAAGGAGGAGGAAGGGATCATGTTGATAGAATTGTTGGTCTCTTCATCTGACTTAAAGCAGATAAAGAAATAAACGTGTAGCCAGACAAACCATGAACTATAGTTCAACTCACCATTTATTTGAGCCAGAGGCCAAGGTGAATAAGAAGTTGCCTTTTGCATACAAAAGATTATCAGAAAACATTAACATGGCTGTCGTGTACAGAAATTACAATAAGGTTTGCATTCTCAAACCCCAATATGTACAGAAATAGTCACTTGGTTAACATAATTTGAACATACATTGACAATACTGTACACATTATACATGAGTAAATCTGGTTTACAGATCAGGGATCTGTACATTACTCTAATCTATAAACAACCATTGGTGTTTCCCATGATTTACTCACGTAAAATGCAATCAGCTCACAGTAGTCTCTGGGTGGGGAGCGGGGAGCACGCAGATCGGGGTTGAGATCTGGGCTCCTGAACTACCAATATGTTCGTCTTATATACTATAATTTCTGGCCAATAATAGCACATTTTACTAATACAGTTGGTCCAATCAGGCGTCTTCTGTGGGCGGTCTCCTGTGGGGGCTGGCAGCCCCCACCTCTGGGTTTCTCTGGGGGGGGGGGCTGGTGTGATGTCATCTGGTGGGGTGGTGTGAATAGCCCCCTCCTTTGGGCCATAGCTTGGGAACAGAAGGGCCTACCTATTATCATACAGTACTAACCAGAATTCTATAACAAGAGTGTAATCACCCTTCAAACTTTTTACCAACTGTATTTCCTGTATATATGAATTTACCCATTTCTAATATTATGGTTTACTCTTTTGATAATAAACAGTTGATTAATAGATAAACAAGTCTAAACTGGTCTGCCCTGTGGGCAGCCCAGCTGTCTTTGATCAGCATTTACATACAGTCAGTTTGAAAAGGTGTAGTGGGGGGTTGAGAATGGCTCTCCACTGGCAGTTGAGCCTGATTTAGCCACTGAGTCTCTCTCTGCTATAGAAAGATACATCTGGCTTTTGATGTGGTCTTCTAATTTATTCACAAATATTAATTATGAAATTCAACGTCAAAATGCACAATACACAAACACAATCATTCTACATAATGCAGAATATTCACTAGAATGCACAATATACAAACACAACCATTTTACATAATGCAGAGTATACCCTCACCCGTTATCCCTGTCCCCTGAGCGAATTACCACGAATGCATTGATCCACGTTGTACCGCGCATGCGCAGTGGCCAACGGCGCACACCGGACGATGTATTACGGCAAAGCACAATTAATATCATAACCGCCTTGTTCCAACACAACACACCGCCACGACATCCACTGCGTTCTCTAACTCTTCCCAAACATCATTCTCAAAACTCGAAACGTAACATATGTCGCTCGCAAACTCCACAAAACAACGGCATGCAAGCTAACTAGCCTAGCCAGCCCCAGCGCGAGGTTCCATGCGTCCCCGGAATCCCCAAGTTATGCCAGGTTCGAGATCCGTACATTCATATACTCCGCTCAGTACCAATCCAACCATAAACAATTCACACATGCTTAAAATAACAAACTACTTTAAAAGAAAATAATTTTTAAAACATCCACACCTTCCAACGCCGCACACACAGTCCAACACGAATCATCTCTCCTACCCTTCTCTCCGCCTGGCTCCGTAGTACCATGAACGTTACACACTCTCCATTCAACACCATGACGTCATCAAGCAGCGACTTCTTAATATCGTACACAATCGTTACTGCATCAATAATACCCCTCAAAACGGGCACAATCTCCCCAACCTATGCCTCGATACGCTTCATAACAATAATCCCCGCCACAGCGTTTCGTCAATTCTTCCCACATCGTTGTCGCAACGTCCCCAGTTTCACCGCAGACTTTTCCACAGAGCTAAGCTAGCTAGCCCCAATCACCAATATGACTCGCCCCAGACCCATGTTCGTTGGTCATTAAAATATCATAACAATACAACAATAAGTTCTTACGTTTCGTCAATCATTCCTAACCATAGCCATTGTTCACACATTCAATCATTACTGAATGTTTAAGCTTACTATAGCTTTGTAATCGAATTCCCACTAAGTACTTAATCAGTCATCTTAACCAAATGTTTTTAAGCACATCGTCCCCCTTTCATCACAGCGCACGCAATTGATCAACACGCCGGTTTGCTCAAGATTAAAAAGGACCTCCAGATCCGTTCGATATTATGCCCTAAAGACGAACACATATCTTCATTTAATTCGGCCGATAGTCTCCCGCAGACACATGTCCTGTCTACCATGCTCAGCCAGCAAACCATTCTATTGAAGCCTCTTGAACACGCCAGCCCCGTTTATATTAATTATTACGTGATAATCCTGTAATCGCACAACACGTTCCCTGATTCATGCAGGCCCTAAATCATCTTTACCATGCCTGATTTACATGTTCCAAATAGCGACAGAGCCCATCTATACACGGCCCTCTCCCCATTCAGGACAAGCAAAAATTACCAATTATTACAGCGCCCTCTTCCTGAGAATAATTCTAGGGATCTCATATACTCAGGACGCGCTCCTGTCGCACGCCAACCAGATTACCGAGCTTTCCGATCAATTAAAGCCTTCCATCTGTTGCCATCCGACGCTTTGACCACCCCATAATCAGATAGTTATGCCCGCTTCTACGTCATCATATCACAATAACATGAGGCCTCCTCTTTACTTCACACATTTCTATATGAGGCATTATCTTAGCCACCCCCCTCGTATAGTTCATAAAGTATATTCCATACGAGACTCAACCCCCGTGGCCCGCATAGGCCGGGAACGGCCTCTTGTGTCTGAACAAACACACAAACATAAAAAGCCCACGTTTGCATGTTCACTGCACAACAAGCGCGATCCCTATACCTCCGGACATCCTAACCTAAGCTACCGCTCCCCCATCCCTGTATGCAAAAGGCCATATCCACCGTGGGTCCCAACTAGTGGCGTACACAACCAGCCTTCATCCTGTCCCCCTGTCCTCCATTCCAGACAAGCAATCCCATTTGTCCTGTACTACAATAACCTTAGATTATTCCCCACTTTGACAATTCTTATTGTCACCTACGGTATATTGACTTGATTTTCTATACATACTAACCATACATTTTAATAATAAAAATCATTTTTTTCAAAATTAAAAATCTTTTTTCAAATGTCTCTATTTTTTCTTTTTCCATTTTTCTTTGGTACATATCATCAATTAGCTTTTTCCTTCTTGAGGCTCATTAGCCAAAGGCCTACTTTTTAACCAACAACTTTTGGGTTTGTTGAAAACAATAAAACAATTTAATCTAATCATTATACCTTTAAATAAAACACAATTTTTAAAAACCAATTTTTCTTAAGTTACAGCACTTTTGATTCCACATTCTTTCATAAGATCTGGGGGAGATACAAAAATTAGTATTCATTTTTACATACTTTTTACTTTTTTCTCCTGTTAATTCCTTTTCTAAGACAGCACAATCACATTTGCATAATCAAAATCTGTTGGTCTTCTCACCTATCCACCCCCCTTTATGAACATATCATGGACATAATACCTACCACCTCGTCGCCCTACCACATCTGTCTTTGTGTCCATGCTTGTTGTAGAACACTATGCCACCTGTATAATATAGTCATCTGTCTTTGTGTCCATGCTTGTTGTAGAAGTTTCAAGTTTCTTTAATAGTTGTCATACAGAAGTACAGAATACTTTTGTACAAAATGCTTCTTACTGTTGCGCTCCAGAGACTGTGCATGACAAGATAAGTATGAAATAAAAACATAGTAAAAATTAGAAGAAAAAAAAGAGGTCACAGTGTTCAGTTTAGACATATGTACAATGTTCGTAGACGTAGTTACCATACAATATACAATACTGTGCAGTGTACTAATATACAATACTATATAGTGCAAGGCATAAATGGACGAGGTGCAGTTTAGGTACAATTCACAGTAGGTGTACGAGTTGTAGTGCAAATCCTTTATCAATAAATATAAAGTGTAAGTGTGTTTGTGTGATCTAAAGTGTGGAGAGTGGGTGCTGCAGTGTGTTGTTTGTTTGAGTGAGTGTGTGTGTGCGTGTGGGTGTGTGTGCTGTGTGCATTTGATGGTTGTTGCATAGTGATTATTGTTCGTTTAGCGATTATTGTTCGTTTAGCAGCCTGATGGCCTGGGGATAGAAGCTCCTTCTGAGTCTTTCTGTGCTCGCCATAAGACTCCGGTATCGCTTGCCTGACGGCAGCAGTTCAAAGAGGCAGTTGTTCGGGTGGCTCGAGTCCTTAATAATTCTCTTAGCCTTCCCCTTGCACCGCTTGTTGTAAATGCTCTGGAGGGTGGGAAGCCCCCCTCTAATTGTGCGTTCGGCTGAACGTGTCACTCTTTGTAGTCTGCTACGGTCTTGTGCAGTGCTATTCCCAAACCAGGAGGTGATGTTGCCGGTCAGGATGCTCTCTATTGTACATGAGTAGAAGTTCCTAAGGATCTTCTGACTGACTTGGAACTTCCTTAGGCGCCTGAGGAAGTAGAGGCGTTGTCGTGCCTTCTTCACAACACTGTCAATGTGTGTGGTCCATGTCAAGTCCTCGGATATGTGGGCTCCGAGGTACTTGAAACTGTTCACTCTCTCAACTGGTGCCCCGTCGATGCTGAGGGGGCTGTAGTCCTTGACCCCCGACCTCCTGAAGTCCACAATCATCTCTTTTGTTTTGCTGACGTTCAGGGAGAGGCAGTTCTCCTGACACCACTGTGACAGGTTCTCTACCTCTTCCAGGTAGGCCCTTTCGTCGTTGGCAGAGATCAGGCCCACCACTACTGTGTCATCAGCAAATTTGATGATGGTGTTGTTGTTCCGCTGTGCTACGCAGTCATGTGTGTACAGGGAGTAGAGGAGGGGGCTCAGAACACAGCCCTGGGGGGCCCCTATGTTGAGCGTGATGGATGAGGAGGTGCAGTTGCCGGCTCTTACCACCTGGGGTCTGCCCGTCAGGAAGTCCAGGACCCACTGGCACAGGTCATAGTTCAAGCCCAGGTCCCTGAGCTTGGCTATGAGTTTGGAGGGGACTATGGTATTGAATGCTGAGCTGTAGTCGATGAACAGCATTCTCACATAGTTCCCCTTCCTCTTGTCCAGATGTGATGCTGCTGTGTGCAGCACATGGGCTATGGCGTCCTCCGTGGACCTGTTGGGGCGATATGCAAATTGCAGAGGGTCCAGGTTGATTGGGAGGGAGGAACAGATGTAGCCCTTCACTAGCTTCTCAAAGCACTTCATGGCTATGGAGGTGAGGGCTACAGGGCGGTAGTCGTTGAGGCAAGCTGGCGTAGATTTTTTGGGTACAGGGATGATGGTGGACTTCTTCAGACAGGTGGGGATGACGGCCTGTTCCAAGGACAGGTTGAAGATGTCAGTGAATACCGGGGCCAGTTGGTCGGCACAGACTTTTAGGACGCGGCCGGGGATGCCACCTGTATAATATAGTCATCTGTCTTTGTGTCCATGCTTGTTGTAGAACACTATGCCACCTGTATAATATAGTATTCTGTCTTTGTGTCCATGCTTGTTGTAGAACACTATGTCACCTGTATAATATAGTATTCTGTCTTTGTGTCCATGCTTGTTGTAGAACACTATGCCACCTGTATAATATAGTATTCTGTCTTTGTGTCCATGCTTGTTGTAGAACACTATGTCACCTGTATAATATAGTATTCTGTCTTTGTGTCCATGCTTGTTGTAGAACACTATGTCACCTGTATAATATAGTATTCTGTCTTTGTGTCCATGCTTGTTGTAGAACACTATGTCACCTGTATAATATAGTATTCTGTCTTTGTGTCCATGCTTGTTGTAGAACACTATGTCACCTGTATAATATAGTCGTCTGTCTTTGTATCCATGCTTGTTGTAGAACACTATGTCACCTGTATAATATAGTATTCTGTCTTTGTGTCCATGCTTGTTGTAGAACACTATGTCACCTGTATAATATAGTCGTCTGTCTTTGTATCCATGCTTGTTGTAGAACACTATGTCACCTGTATAATATAGTATTCTGTCTTTGTGTCCATGCTTGTTGTAGAACACTATGCCACCTGTATAATATAGTATTCTGTCTTTGTGTCCATGCTTGTTGTAGAACACTATGTCACCTGTATAATATAGTATTCTGTCTTCGTGTCCATGCTTGTTGTAGAACACTATGTCACATGTATAATATAGTCGTCTGTCTTTGTGTCCATGCTTGTTGTAGAACACTATGTCACCTGTATAATATAGTATTCTGTCTTTGTGTCCATGCTTGTTGTAGAACACTATGTCACCTGTATAATATAGTATTCTGTCTTTGTGTCCATGCTTGTTGTAGAACACTATGTCTGTCGCTGTTTACATTTCTGTTGAGGAACAGGGCCACCTGTATAATTCATCTGTCTGTGTTTCTATGCTTGTTAAAGAACACTCTGTCATTAGATCTGTCACATATTCCAACATTTCATCATTTTCCTTCCCTTCTGCCACTCTGTAAGTCTGCATGTTGTTACGTCTTACTCTGTTTACCATATCGCAGCATGTCTGTGTTAATTTAGCGTCTCCGTGTAGGAAGTAGCGTATTGTTCTCTCCTGCACATTCCTCTATCTTCTGATGAGCTTATTCTGCTTTCCATATCTGTCGATTTTCCCTCAAGTACTTCAGTTCGCGTCGCGACGTCCTTTGTATTTTCTTCCATCGTTGTCCGTCTTTGTTTGATGTCATCTGAGGCTCCTTCATGTTCTTTCCTGAGGTTACAAATCGAAGATAAGGAATAAGGAAGTTCCAAGTCAGTCAGAAGATCCTTAAGAACTTCTACTCATGTACAATAGAGAGCATCCTGACTGGCAATATCACCTCCTGGTTTGGGAATAGCACTGCACAAGACCGTAGCAGACTACAGAGACTGGCCCGTTCAGCCGAGCGCACAATTGGAGGGGGGCTTCCCGCTCTCCAGAACATTTACAACAAGCGGTGCAGGGGTAAGGCTAAGAGAATCATCAAGGACTCCAGCCACCCAAACAACTGCCTCTTTGAACTGCTGCGGTCAGGCAAGCGATACCGGAGTCTCATGGCAAGCACAGAAAGACTCAGAAGAAGCTTCTATCCCCAGGCCATCAGGTTGCTCAACAAATGCAATATGCATATGCAACATATGCAACAACCATCAAATGCACTCACAGCACACACATCCATACGCACACACTCACTTTAAACAAACAACTCACTGCAGCACCCACTCTCCACACTTTAGAACACCTAAACACACTTTATATTTATTGGCAAAGAATTTGCACTACAACCCATACCTCAGGACACCTTACTGTAAATTGTACCTAAATTGTACCTCATCCCATTTCTGCTCTGCACTATATAGTATATTGTATATTAGTACATTGCATAGTATATTGTATGGTAACTCAGTTACTTCTATTCTGCATTGAACATTGTACATATGTACATACTGAACACTTGTGTCTACGTACGTGACTTCTATTTTTTACCTTTACTTGCTATACTTATTTTATTTCACACTTATCTCTGTCTAGCACAGTCTCTGGAGCGTAACAGAAAGAAGCATTTTGTATAAAAGTATTCTGTACTTCTGTATGACAACTATTAAAGAAACTAGGAAACTAGAATCATCGACTCCTCTTCTTCCGACTGTCTCTCCACGTCTTCACGGCACGGTGGTCCCTCCTGCTGGTTTTAGTTTGTCTTTTTTCTTTTTACCACTTTGCTCACCTCTTTTGTTTGGACTCATCCTGTGAGGATTTTTAAATGAAACTTTATTAACCACTTAAGAGGTTAACGTCTGCCGCTTTGTTTGTTTTTTTAAGTATTTGACTAGGTATAAATGGGTCTTCGACAGAGATCCATGGCCATGATGTCACCAGAAGCGCTGTGTGATGGGATTTGGATTTTACTGTTTTACTGATTTTACTGTTATTTACTATATATTACTGTATATTTTGGGTTGTATATTTTAGAATGTATATACATATTCAGAATGTAGATCTGTAGTGCTGAATTTCCCTCTATCCTATTCTATTCTATTCTATTCTATATCACTATATATATTAAGGCTGTCAATCGATAAAAATATTTAATCTGATTAATCGCATGATTGTCCATAGTTAACTCGTGATTAATCACAAATTAATCGCATATTTTGTATCTGTTCTACCTTAAACATCTTTTTCAAGTTTTAATACTCTTATCAACATGAGAGTCAACAAATTCTTGCTTTATGCAGCCATTTAACACAAAAGGATGACCCTCATGCATTGCAAATTTGCATCAAATTCACAACAGAATGATGCACAAAATAACTTAAAAGAAAATAATAATTTAAAACAATGAATAAAGTGTGCACACACACACACACACACACACACACTTTGAGTCAGAAACAAACACAGTATCAATGAGAGTATCAATAATACACCCTCGCATTATGAAAATTAACTAAAAATTTATAAAAAAAGAAAAAAAGAAAAAATATTTAAATAATTTTTTTTTATCTCATTCATTCCATAAGAACGTAGAATACATATTACAGACTTGTTTTTAATATGGTCCATTTGCATGTTCTTGGTATCTGATTCTAGGGACATCTATGGATCTTAGGGAATGTATTCCCAGTGTCAGAAATACTGTGTCTGTTACTAGGCTTGAGTAAATTGTAATGAACCAAATGAGAATATCAATCAAAAAAATGTATCTTTGACTGTGAATAACACTATGCTCAAATTGACCAGACCTGAAAAATCTAAGCAAATTAATAGATGGAAGATGATTAAACAGAAGGTTTTGTAGATACAGTACTGAATTCTGCCATCCGGACACATGCAATTTGAAATATGATTATAGAATATAGAATATCAGGCATTTTTTTTTATTTGATTTGATTTGAAGTCTTTATTTCGAACATGCAATGAATACAACAAACAATAACAAAAAAAGAAAAACAACTCAATCTGCATGTTCGAAAAGGAGTAGGAAGAAGTATACACTTATTTAATCCTACCCCTTTTCCACTACTCAAATGAGTGTACTATTTTAAAGATAAAAAAGAAAAAAAAATATATATATATATGCAAAACAAAAAACAAAAACTATATATGTATAAAATAAAATAAAATAGAAAACAAAAGAAAAATGTAAACACCCGTGAATATCAAGTCCCTTCCTCATCCCTGTACCTTGTGAACATAATTTCCTTATACATCAGTTTGAATTGTCTCATGTTTGGACATTGCTTTAGCACCACATTTAGACTGTTCCACAGTTTCACTCCACATATTGAGATGCAGTGTTTTCTCATGGTAGTGCGTACGTTTAGCACCTTTAAATTGTGTTCTCCCCTCAGATTATAACCCCCCTCCCTATCAAAGAACAATTCTTGAATGTTTCTTGGAAGTGCATGACTTTTTGCTTTATACATTAATTGTGCCGTTTTAAATTCCACGAGATCATTTAACTTCAATGTCTTTGACTCCAAAAACAATATGTTAGTGTGATCACGATAACCTGCAATGTGAACTATCCTTATGGCCCTTTTTTGGAGTATAAAAAGTGGTTGTAGTGTAGACTTATAATTGTTTCCCCAGACTTCAGCACAGTAATTTAAATATGGTAAAACTAGTCGCATAAAATGGTTATGCGATTACAATGTGATTAATTAGATTAATTAATTACAAATCCTGTAATTAATTAGATTAATTGTTTCAATCGCCTGACAGCACTAATATATATATATATAAAAAGTCATACGCCGCAGCAAACACATATTGATTAAAAATGCTGTATAACTTATAAACGTATAAAGTAATAAACATATTTCCGGTGCTCAATGATCTTTTATATCTGCTCACGATTCAATAACATCGAACCCAAACCTATTCCGTGGGCTATTGTGGCGAGGGCTAAAGCTAACACAATATAACCAACTGTGTTTTCAGGATGAATAGGAATTTGCAAAACTCATTTCTTCTTCTTTTGCTCTTTTCAAAAATCTGCTGTGTTCCCAAGGCCTCTGCGTCTGAACCTCTCTGGAACCGTGTTTACCTTCCACCTCTGTGGAACACGGCACACCGCGCTCCACTGATTGGCCACATCGATGGGAGTCTGCCGCCGTCGCTCATGGCCGTCTCTCTCTCTGACCCGCGGCCGTTAGACTGGACCTCGGCGCGGACGGCAGGCTTCGCCCCCACTGGGACGGGGGAGGGGATGAATAACTCTAAACGGGAACAGACTGTGCCTTTTTGCTTCTGACCACAGCATTCTCTTTGAAATCATCTAAATTACCCCTCAGGGTCATCCTACTAGGCTACATCTTTTATTCAGATTAACATCGCTAGCAACGAGGAGGGCTTTTGGCAATTTGTAGCAGTCGTGTAGTAGTTTCATATAAACCCAGTGTGTTGGCCGCATGGGTGTAATTAGACTAGTACTAGTGCTAAAAATAGTACCTATAGTAGTACCCCCGGTGCTAAAGGTTATCTGCGTTACAACCAATTTCGCCGTACAATTTGTGGATCACGTTTAATCTTCCTACGGCCGAACTTTGGGCCCTGACCCTGAAAAGCAGCTCGGTAAACAACTGTAATCCATGTCGAGCCGATAACAGGCAGCGGTGAGGAGAACAGCTGCTGCCACATGACTGGTGGTCGTTATACCGGACATTAACACACTCAGCTAGCCGCTGCGCTGAATGAGAGATGGCTGTGGCACGCTACGCCTGCAACACACACACACACACACACACACTGTGGTAGGAACACAAACGCAGGCACATCGACACACACACACAAACGCATGCACACCGACACACACACACACACACACAAACCCACACTGACACATAAAAAACACAACACAAGCACCTAGCGACCTGTCAGCATGAAGGATGGGTGGTGAGAGGTGGGTACGCTCGCTAAAGGGCCTAATCAGTCACTCACAGCCACACACACACAGAAACGTACGCACACCCTGCCATGCTACACCCCACACTTGCACACACACACACACACACACGCACACACACAGAGAGAGAGGCAGGTGAGCACAGTCACACACGACCACACACACACACACACACACACACACACACACACACACACACACACACACACACACACACACACACACACACACACACACACACACACACACACACACACACACACACACACACACACACACACACACACACACACACACACACACACACACACACACACACACACAGAGAGAGAGAGGCAGGTGCGCACACTCACACACAACCATACACACACTCACACACAACCATACACACACAGAGAGAGAGAGAGAGAGAGAGAGAGAGAGAGAGAGAGAGAGAGAGAGAGAGAGAGAGAGAGAGAGAGAGAGAGAGAGAGAGAGAGAGAGAGAGAGAGAGAGAGAGAGAGAGAGAGAGAGAGAGAGAGAGAGAGAGAGAGAGAGAGAGAAGAGAGAGAGAGAGAGAGAGGGAGATAGAGAGGGGGAGAGAGAGAGGGAGAGAGAGAGAGGGAGAGAGAGAGAGAGAGAGAGAGAGAGAGAGAGAGAGAGGGAAGGAGGGAAGGAGAGAGAGACAACGAGGCAGAGAGAGAGAGAGGGAGACAAGGATGGAGAGATAGAGAGGGAGGGAGACAAAGAGTGGGAGAGAGAGGGGAAGGGTTATATTTTGAGCAGGTAGTTCAACCTATTGGTAAGAATGAAAGAGGAATGAAGAAAGACAGAGAGAGTCGAGGGACTGAGGGAGGGACGGAATGATGGGAAGAGTGTGGACGGATGGCTTGGGAGAGGAAAGAGAGAGACAGAGAGAAATGGAAAGAGATAAAGGGGGCAAAGTCAGAGGGACAGTGAAAGGAGGAGAGAGAAAGGGCGTTTGGGGGGTGAGGGAGAGAGAGGGGGGGCGCGGTGGGGGGGGGGAGTATCTTGAGCAGTTGTGTTTTATAAACCGTCTCAGTGAAATATGAAATATGTATAGAGGCCATAAAACTTCACGGCACCTTTCTAAACGTCAGCAGTTCCTCTTGTTTGTCGGCCACCAAACTGCCTCAAAAACACAGCGTGTGAATTCCAAACTACAGGGCATCCATCAAAAAGTACAGCGGCTCTGGCAGACTGCGGTACATCCCGCCGCGGCTGTCGGCATCATATCTCAGAGGCCTCCGCGCGCGGGGATGTGTTATGCTAAACAGAGGGTGATTTAACGGAGAAGAGGACACGTCTGTGGCCGCGCACGCAACCTCGAGACGGTGACAACAGAGCTTTGTTTTGTCGATGGCCGTTCGCTCCAAACCAGGCTTATTCATCAGCTAAAGTTCAGGGCCTGTCAGTCGTCCTCTGCTCCTTTCTCCTCTGTAATACATTCTGCCTCAACTTACCTCTGTTTCTTTCTCTTCTCTTTAATCGATTATACCTTATCTTACCTCTGTCCCTTCCTCCTCTTTTTTTATTTTCGCATTTTTACAGTTTTGAGAAACTGGGGCGCCCCGTTTCTCCTCTCTGTAATACATTATACCTTAACTTACCTCTGTCTCTTTTCTGTCTCTTTCTCCTCTCTATAATACATTATACCTTAACTTGCCTGTTCCTTTCTCCTCTCTATAATACATTATACCTTAACTTGCCTGTTCCTTTCTCCTCTCTATAATACATTATACCTTAACTTACCTGTTCCTTTCTCCTCTCTATAATACATTATACCTTAACTTGCCTGTTCCTTTCTCCTCTCTATAATACATTATACCTTAACTTACCTCTGTCTCTTTCTCCTCTCTATAATACATTATACCTTAACTTACCTGTTCCTTTCTCCTCTCTATAATACATTATACCTTAACTTACCTGTTCCTTTCTCCTCTCTATAATACATTATACCTTAACTTACCTCTGTTCCTTTCTCCTCTCTATAATACATTATACCTTAACTTACCTCTGTCTCTTTCTCCTCTCTATAATACATTATACCTTAACTTACCTGTCTCTTTCTCCTCTCTATAATACATTATACCTTAACTTACCTGTTCCTTTCTCCTCTCTATAATACATTATACCTTAACTTACCTCTGTTCATTTCTCCTCTCTATAATACATTATACCTTAACTTACCTGTCTCTTTCTCCTCTCTATAATACATTATACCTTAACTTACCTGTTCCTTTCTCCTCTCTATAATACATTATACCTTAACTTACCTGTCTCTTTCTCCTCTCTATAATACATTATACCTTAACTTACCTCTGTCACTTTCTCCTCTCTATAATACATTATACCTTAACTTACCTGTCTCTTTCTCCTCTCTATAATACATTATACCTTAACTTACCTGTCTCTTTCTCCTCTCTATAAAACATTATACCTTAACTTACCTGTTCCTTTCTCCTCTCTATAATACATTATACCTTAACTTACCTCTGTTCCTTTCTCCTCTCTATAATACATTATACCTTAACTTACCTCTGTCTCTTTCTCCTCTCTATAATACATTATACCTTAACTTACCTGTTCCTTTCTCCTCTCTATAATACATTATACCTTAACTTACCTCTGTCTCTTTCTCCTCTCTATAATACATTATACCTTAACTTACCTGTTCCTTTCTCCTCTCTATAATACATTATACCTTAACTTACCTGTCTCTTTCTCCTCTCTATAATACATTATACCTTAACTTACCTGTCTCTTTCTCCTCTCTATAATACATTATACCTTAACTTACCTGTTCCTTTCTCCTCTCTATAATACATTATACCTTAACTTACCTGTTCCTTTCTCCTCTCTATAATACATTATACCTTAACTTACCTCTGTTCCTTTCTCCTCTCTATAATACATTATACCTTAACTTACCTGTTCCTTTCTCCTCTCTATAATACATTATACCTTAACTTACCTGTTCCTTTCTCCTCTCTATAATACATTATACCTTAACTTACCTGTCTCTTTCTCCTCTCTATAATACATTATACCTTAACTTACCTCTGTCACTTTCTCCTCTCTATAATACATTATACCTTAACTTACCTGTCTCTTTCTCCTCTCTATAATACATTATACCTTAACTTACCTGTCTCTTTCTCCTCTCTATAAAACATTATACCTTAACTTACCTGTTCCTTTCTCCTCTCTATAATACATTATACCTTAACTTACCTCTGTTCCTTTCTCCTCTCTATAATACATTATACCTTAACTTACCTCTGTCTCTTTCTCCTCTCTATAATACATTATACCTTAACTTACCTGTTCCTTTCTCCTCTCTATAATACATTATACCTTAACTTACCTCTGTCTCTTTCTCCTCTCTATAATACATTATACCTTAACTTACCTGTTCCTTTCTCCTCTCTATAATACATTATACCTTAACTTACCTGTCTCTTTCTCCTCTCTATAATACATTATACATTAACTTACCTGTCTCTTTCTCCTCTCTATAATACATTATACCTTAACTTACCTGTTCCTTTCTCCTCTCTATAATACATTATACCTTAACTTACCTGTCTCTTTCTCCTCTCTATAATACATTATACCTTAACTTACCTCTGTCACTTTCTCCTCTCTATAATACATTATACCTTAACTTACCTGTCTCTTTCTCCTCTCTATAATACATTATACCTTAACTTACCTGTCTCTTTCTCCTCTCTATAAAACATTATACCTTAACTTACCTGTTCCTTTCTCCTCTCTATAATACATTATACCTTAACTTACCTCTGTTCCTTTCTCCTCTCTATAATACATTATACCTTAACGTACCTGTTCCTTTCTCCTCTCTATAATACATTATACCTTAACTTACCTCTGTTCCTTTCTCCTCTCTATAATACATTATACCTTAACTTACCTGTTCCTTTCTCCTCTCTATAATACATTATACCTTAACTTACCTCTGTTCCTTTCTCCTCTCTATAATACATTATACCTTAACTTACCTCTGTCTCTTTCTCCTCTCTGTAATACATTATACCTTAACACTTTCTCCGCCAGGCTTATATCCATCCTAAACCATCCCACGCCAGCTCTATTTGTCTATGGAGAAGTTCCCCTTCTTTGCAGGGCTATAACTTTTTAAATTGTATTGCTAAATTGACATTACTATGGCCCATTCAACATCAAGTATCTATTGTTCAGGGTGTAGCAACGTTATACTTTTTCATTCACATATTCATACTAAAATACAGTCTAAAGTATAAATATGTTTTTATCGTTTTCTGCAGCTTTCTGCAGAACGTGATTTATAGCCCTAAATGCATTATATTGATGATTGTATACAGTTTGATAGCGATCGGCGCGAGATAAAAAATTTCAAATGGACGTGCTTCTAAAAGTTACTACTTATCATCTGATGTTGACCGAATGGGGGGGGGGGTCGTTTATAATTATGTGGCCAACGTTAGATGATTCATCTAGTGTGGGTGATATGATCATTAGAGCAGTTTGTATCGAACACGGTAAAAAAAAACGCTGAAACTCACCGTAGCTTCCTCGTAGCGTTGGGCGATGAGCGTGGAGCAAAAATATTCCTATTATGGGATGTTGAAATATGCGATCCATCTCCAGGTTGTATAATAGTATATATACGTCCAAATCATGTTGTTTATCGAGTTATTGGTAATGGATTGCTATCCATTGTGTCTAGCTCGAGTCCCGGGACTATTAGCGAGTGATCGGACCGAATTGGAATGAGCACCAGTTTCCGTTTCCGGTTTCCGGTTTGGGCAATCCGCCGATCGGCCACAAGATGGCGCTCTTGAACCGTTGGAGAGTTGAGAGGGGATCAACAGTAGATCTCAAGTCTCCGGGGGAGAAATAATTTATGATTGCGATCACAGATTTTTGAAATATTGATCTCAATGACGTGTTACGGCGTCATTGGCAGAATGAGCATGGCGGGGAATGATGAGTTTAGGCGTTCTTGGTGGAGAAAGTGTTTAATTAACTTACCTCTGTCTCTTTCTCCTCTCTGTAATACATTATACCTTAACTTAACTCTGTCTCTTTCTCCTCTCTGTAATACATTATACCTTAACTTACATGTCCCTTCCTCCTCTCTATAATACATTATACCTTACCTTTGTTCCTTTCTCCTCTGTAATACATTCTGCTTCACATTCTCTACCTCTGGATAATGAGTGGTGATTGGATGCCCAACAGTGAACGTGTGAATATTAGTTGCATGGTACAAGGGAAGACGTTTTCCTGCAGAGAATAAGGCAGTTATATTATATTTGAGATTCAGCTGAAAGAAATTTAGCCCATTTCTTAAAGTAAAAGGTATATTCGAAATATAAATGTGAGTGAAAAGAAGAATGGATGAGTGAATAGATGGTTAAACTCAATAAAGAATGAATTCACTTAAATCCTTCCACTCTGCCGTGCTGTAGTAGTACCTTGTGCAAGAGCTGTGTGTCCCTGTTAGAAGTGAGAGGAATGTGAAGGCTTTTTCTCCACTCCCTTTCTATTCTCCTTCCTTTGATTCACCATATGTCTAATCTGGTTCTCACTGAGAGAAATATACTCGACCTGGGTTAAGCATTGATCTGTAAATGTGTGGGAATGAGTGCGCATGTAGCCTGGAAGCCGGAACTACACTTGCCAAGTTCAGCTGATGTTCCCAGACAGTTGTGCAAAGAGTGTGGAACCAAGGAAAGTATAAAAGGAGCAGTGGAGGTTTCTCTATGACAACACGTGAAACACAAATTCATTCAAAATTCATAATTATTATTAATTTACATATTTTTTATTAGAAATGTTTTCCTCTGTAAAAAAAATTGTTTTCTTCAAAAATGGCCAAAAGTGACAGCTCTGAGCTCTCTGGTCAGGGCTGCAGTCAGTCATGGCTAGCTGTCAATCACTCAAGTGCAACTTTCCCTGCACGGGTTGATCTTTTTATTCTATTATCCAATCAAAATAGGCTATTTGAGTCATCTAAGCCCTGCCCGTGCAGATTTGCCTCACGCCACCCACGAACGCGGGTTGAATGATTGACAACCTTCAAATCCAATCAGAGATTGGCCCGAGCTAAACCTAGGGAACTGCAGCTGGACTGTTTTGACTGTGTGCAATGCAGCCTTGAAAGAGGCTGAAGAGCTGAAGAGGTTAATTTGCCTAATATAATTCATATTTTAAGATCTTTATTCAATTGTTGAACTTCATCAACTTATTGTGCACTGCATTGTTTGATGAGATATATTTTTTTATCTCAGTTGAGTAGTGTAGTTGTAGTTGACGTGAACGTGCCATCTTGGACTGTGTAAAAGGCAAGCTAAATTGTAGCTAGCTACTAGCTTAGCAAGTAGTAGTTTAGAAAGCTGTACAGCTGTAACAACACAGTAGGCTAAATTAAGCTTTGCGCCAACATTAGGACCGAAGTATAAACCAGCAACTGAGCAACATGAAGAAGTGGACTTATGCATCTGGATCAGAAAAAAAGTAAGTTGTAGTATTTGTAAAACTAAAGCCTGCTTAGCCTGGACACTAACGTTAGCTAACGTTAGCCAGCCGAATTGTTTAGAGAACAATACGTGTCCGTAACGTTATCTAACGTTAGCCAGCCGAATTGTTTAGAGAACAATACGTGTCCGTAACGTTAGCCAGCCGAATTGTTTAGAGAACAATACGTGTCCGTAACGTTAGCTAACGTTAGCCAGCCAAATTGTTTACATAACGATACCTGGACGCTAACATTAGCTAACGTTAGCCAGCCAAATTTTTACATAACGATACCTGGACGCTAACGTCCCTGACACCAAGCTGTACACAGTGTTTAATGAGAGATAGTGGATCCAATACACCAAGCTAACTGTAACAGTGTTTAATGAGAGATAGTGGATCCAATACACCAAGCTAACTGTAACAGTGTTTAATGAGAGATAGTGGATCCAATACACCAAGCTAACTGTAACAGTGTTTAATGAGAGATAGTGGATCCAATACACCAAGCTAACTGTAACAGTGTTTAACGAGAGATAGTGGATTCAATACACCAACCTAACTTACTGTAACAGTGTTTAATGAGAGATAGTGGATCCAATACACCAAGCTAACATACTGTACACAGTTGAGTGTTTAATGACAGATAGTGGATCCAATACACCAAGATAACTAACAGTGTTTAATGAGAGATAGTGGGTCTAATACACCAAGCTAACTGTAACAGTGTTTAATGAGAGATAGTGGATCCAATACACCAAGCTAACTGTAACAGTGTTTAATGAGAGATAGTGGATCTAATACACCAAGCTAACTGTAACAGTGTTTAACGAGAGATAGTGGATTCAATACACCAAGCTAACTTACTGTAACAGTGTTTAATGAGAGATAGTGGATCCAATACACCAAGCTAACATACTGTACACAGTTGAGTGTTTAATGACAGATAGTGGATCCAATACACCAAGATAACTAACAGTGTTTAATGAGAGATAGTGGATCCAATACACCAAGCTAACTGTAACAGTGTTTAATGAGAGATAGTGGATCCAATACACCAAGCTAACTGTAACAGTGTTTAATGAGAGATAGTGGATCCAATACACCAAGCTAACTGTAACAGTGTTTAATGAGAGATAGTGGATCTAATACACCAAGCTAACTGTAACAGTGTTTAATGAGAGATAGTGGATCCAATACACCAAGCTAACTGTAACAGTGTTTAATGAGAGATGGTGGATCCAATACAACAAGCTAACTTACTGTAACCGTGTTTAATGAGAGATAGTGGATCCAATACACCAAGCTAACTGTAACAGTGTTTAATGAGATGGTAGATTCAATACACCAAGCTAACTTACTGTAGCCTACACAGTTGAGTGTTTAATGAGAGATAGTGGATTCAATACACCAAGCTAACTTAGTGTTTAATGAGAGATGGTAGATTCAATACACCAAGCTAACTTACTGTACACAGTTGAGTGTTTAATGAGATATAGTGGATTCAATACACCAAGCTAACTGTAACAGTGTTTAATGAGAGATGGTAGATTCAATACATATAAATGCTATTTGTGATAATGGCTAATATGCTTTTATGCCTTTTATGTTTTCCCAGATGAAATTACCTGTGTGCAACACCAGTCTTGATCTCTCCTGGAGAAGAAACAGCCCCCTGTGTCCCTCCCTCTTCTGTCCAGCTGAAACACAGGTCACCCAAATCCCCAGTCCCTCCCTCAATTCAGAGCACTGTGAGTATTTACTGATAACTGTTTAGAGGGGGATGTTTTAAAAATATTATTTCTGCTCAATTTGGTCAGCAGCTGCCACTGGCTGTCACCTAATATGATTTCATCTGGTCAGGTGCGCTGTCACCTAATATGATTTCATCTGGTCAGGTGCGCTGTCACCTAATATGATTTAATCTGGTCAGGTGCGCTGTCACCTAATATGTTTTCATCTGGTCAGGTGCGCTGTCACCTAATATGATTTCATCTGGTCAGGTGCGCTGTCACCTAATATGATTTCATCTGGTCAGGTGTGCTGTCACCTAATATGATTTAATCTGGTCAGGTGCGCTGTCACCTAAAATGTTTTGATCTGATCAGGTGCGCTGTCAACTAATATGTTTTGATCTGGTCAGGTGCGCTGTCACCTAATATGATTTCATCTGGTCAGGTGTGCTGTCACCCAATATGATTTCATCTGGTCAGGTGTGCTGTCACCTAATATGATTTCATCTGGTCAGGTGTGCTGTCACCTAATATGATTTCATCTGGTCAGGTGTGCTGTCACCTAATATGATTTCATCTGTGTCCACTGACCACTGACACACAGTGGGGGATGTTTTAAAAATATAATTTAATATATAATATAATATAATAATTTGTGCTTCACCTAAAAATGTGGTCTGCAGCCTCCACTGAAAAGGAGGAAGGGCAGTGGTGGCTGGTCACTGGGGGCGCTGGTACGCCACCACCCCCCCCTGGTAAAGAGAGCAGGAGAAGAAGAAAATGTTTAATTTTAATTTTTGACCCTTAAAAATTAAATAAACATGTTTAAAATGAATAATATTTACTCATTTTAAGTATGTTTGTGTTTCCAATGCACAATATAACGTTAATATATCAAATATAAATAATTGTTTTGTGATTCACATGACATCACTGTCTGATATGAGAGTAGACTACCTGAGGCTGGGCGAGACATATCGCGCACACAGTGGGCGTGCACTGGTTTCATCGCTGTACCATCGCAGCCAATTAAATAGGTCTAGCACACCAAGCAAGCAGAGTCCTTCCGGATGATCGGATCCTTCCGGCGTGTTAGTCCGGATATAGTGCTACCTGGGCTGGTAGCTGGATGCAGCTAACGACGGTATGGACTGTTTAAACGTTTCTGGAGTTTCTTTTTGAGTGGATTTAAAAGAAGTGGATTATGGCTTGTTGTGGACAGGACAGCTGAATATCTCGCCCAATTCAACTCTTGTGATGGTAAGTAAGTCTTGTAACGATAGCTTGGATGTGTGCGTCTGTGTGAGAGAGAGAGAGATAGAGGGGGATACTAACTAATTAATTTCGCCGCGGGGGGCATAATCACCCGGACAATATAATGGTAACTTGTTTAAAATGACAAGATGTACATCTGTGATTATTATTGGACGGATCTGAATACGAGAGAGAGAGAGAGAGAGAGAGAGAGAGAGAGAGAGAGAGAGAGAGAGAGAGAGAGAGAGAGAGGGAGGGAGAGAGAGAGAGAGAGAAATGGGTGTGCGTGTTTGTGTAGGGCTATTGGAAACGTGGCTGCATTTACTGACTGTGATCATATAATGGCATTGATGGCAATGGTGGTAGTTGTACTCTACCTACTTAAATATTCGCCAATGCGTGCCTCTGTACATGTTTGCAAAATGTTTGGTATAGCGCCCCCCCTGGAGAAGAATTCACCAGCCGCCACTGAGGAAGGGTCATTACTAGGGCTGTAAAGGTACACGTATCCGTACAGAACCATTTAAGTATTGGACCTTAGGTTCAGTATGGCTGTGTACCGAACGAATACAACGGTATGTTAACCATTCGCCCACCAGCGGTTGTTTTTTTCACAATCTAATATAATAATTTGATTATTCATTTCAATATAGAATATTTGTTGACAGCCCTACAAGTACAATTAGTTACTGCACACTACATCACCCCTGAGTGGAACATGGGAAGACACATTTCCCCCCACTGTACCAAAAACCCGTACCGAACCATGACTTCAAAACCGAGGTACGTACTGAACCGTGGTTTTTGTGTACCGTTACATATGGAAGCAAATGAGTGCCATAAGTTTTGAATTTAATCAGACACCGCATTTATAGCATTGAAAATAATTACTTTGAAAACATGTATAATAACTTTGAAAACATGTATCTGAATTTTTTCAGACACCGCATTTATAGTTCCAGACACCGCATTTATAGTTTCAGACACCGAATTTATAGCATTGCAAATAAATACTATGAAAATCATGTATCTGAATTTTTTTGCTCAGAGTTTACCAAAAATGCAGTGTTAATAAAAAAAAGTCGAATGCATAATAAAATTCAATGTAAAAATGCAGTGTTCATTAAAAAATTCGAATGCATAATAAAATTCAATGTAAAAATGCAGTGTTCATTAAAAAATTCGATGCATAATTGCGGTGTATATAATTCGATGTAAAAAATTGCGGGGTGTGGATTTCGACGTAAAAAACCCAACATCCGGGTTACCCAGACAGGATAAAGCAATCGAGCTGGATGTGATCGAACTGACTTCTGGCCTATCACTGCACGGCTTTGTCAGTCATGTGATCACAACAACCCAGGAAGCCTTTCCTCCCGACGACAAAGAGAAGAGAAGGTGGCTGAAGCCTGAAGTTGATACAGTAAGTTTGATCTCAATGATAAACAATAATTAACAGGTAGGCTAACGGCAGGCACCACTACGAATTGAAAATGGGGGACCCTGATGTAAACAAGACGAAAGTCTTTCTCTGGTCTGCATCCCCTTAACAATTGTGTGTATTGAGCCGTACTGTATTGTACCCATTCTGCAATCTGTTAAATAAAGTTTTCAATCATTCATTCAGGCTAGGCTAACATTAGGTACTACTACTAGTTAGGTAACGTTAGCTAGAATCCAAATCGAAAATCAAGAATCCAAATCAAAAGTCTTATATAAGGTTATGAGATGAACATGTATGTTATGTAGGTTATGAAATGAATATGTATGTAATATGTAATAAAAACGCAGCTCAACGCATACATTTGATCTAGAACCCCGTTTGTTGTCCCCTAACTGTTATACGAAGATGGCCGGCGGTCTCGTGACAACCAGAATACAAAACATTACCTGTTGTTATTGTTAAGTCGCTATCTTGTGATAGTAACATGGTCGTGGTGTGAATTACCTGGCTCTAAATTAAAGTATTTTTGGATGACACAACACAGTAATAAGAAGGATGGCAAGTGTATGATGGCATGCATGTACAATAATGCTGTGTATACCCTAATTATATTTATTCTTAATGTACTGTATATATCCACATGTGTTTGTACATATAACTGCATATAAACCTTTTACATATCTGTAGATACTACTATATCTATATCTGTACATATCCCTTACCTACTCTTACTAGTTACGCTGCTGGCCAGTATGACTACCATAGTGTCTTTATACCTGCTGCATCAATGTACATAATAATACTACAACTCTGTACATATATATGATCTGATTAGCATTATTACTCAGTAGTACTGATTTATATATTTTAAACAATATAATGAATTAAGGTTTTGTTTTATTTGTCACATAAGGTACATGTACATTACAGTGAAACACTTGGTTCTGTATGAGCCTCCTGAGATTGTGCTTCATAGAAGTTTATCTAGAAGTTAGACATCTCTTTGATCCAATGACCTTGTAGTAGACAGAAATCTATTTGTTTGTTTCTTCATATCACAGTTTACAATTTATTTTCTTTTTGCAGGCATAATAATAATAATAATGGATTGGATTTATATAGCGCTCTTCTCTGACTGACTGTTGCTCTGACTCAGAGCGCTTCACAGAGTCCATTATTCGTTCATACACAGTCATACCGGTGGTGGTAAGCTACAATTGCAGCCAGAGCTGCCCTGAGGCAGACTCACGGAAGCGTGGCGAATAATCAACGCCTACGGCCCCTCCGACCACCACCAACATTCATTCACATGCATACACATTCATACGAGGCAAGTAGGTTAAGTGTCTTGCCCAAGGACACAACGGCAGTGGGATGGACATGGGCTTGAGCGGGATTCGAACCACCAACCCTTCGATCATTGGACGCCCCGCTCTACCCCTGAGGCATGACTTCACCCCAACATCCCCTGAGTGGAACATGGAAAGAGTGTTGACCTTGATGTTTATCGTTGTCTTTCAACCATATTGTTTGTTACTGTTTAATAAATTGTTTGTTACTGTTGATGTTTAATAAATGTTTATCGTCGTCTTTCAACACCCTGCCTCAGACTCCTATCCATGGTAACTCCCAGCTATTACTAAAGTTGATTTCAAGACGTGACTCGGGGGCGTTCCAAGGGTGCGTTCCAGCAGAGGTGTTCATTGACTCCAGTGTTTATTATGTATTTTCACAGCAGAAAAACACTCAAGTTATTCCTTTCTTCCGTTCAGAATCAGCCAGCCTGTTGTATATTGAACAGCCCAGTATATGTATTAGGGATGCACAGTATGGACGTTTTTTCAGCCGATAACGGATCACTACCTGCTGCTCATGGCGAATACTGATAACTTCATAACCTGTAGTTTATACACAACTGAGGGTCTACAGATCTAAAGGACAACAACCAATCAGAGAACTTGTCTGCCATAAAAACATAATACATCTGTAAAATAACAAGGGAACAAAGGTGAATTGTGCCACATTTATTTTAAACGTGTTTTACGTTTACTCTGGTGTTTAAATTTCTGTGAATATAGTTTGTATTATGTACTGTTTACATTTTGTACAATCGTCGTTTCTGTAAATGAGGGAAACCTCAGAGGCGTACGATTTTAAATAAAGGTTGAAATGAAAAAATGTGGTTACAGAAAAAGACCTAACCTCTCTTTCTCAGTCATCAGATAGAACATGCTCACAACATTGAACAGCAGCAATGTAGATGTCACAGACTGGGATGCAGCTCGTAGGTCAACAGCTTCTCTTAAAGCAGCCATTAGTCCATCAGTCAGTGGGCTCTCTGTGTTTGGGACAATGACACTAGAGTGGCCATCAGGAGCAAATCCACTGTTCTCCCACTCAATCTGAGGAATATCCACACCCTAAAAACAACAGAAATAGAAAGCCTTATTTGTGGTATTAATTATCTTGATAGACAGCAGCAGTAAGGTGGGCACTTATGGCTTTTGAAATCTGTATGCTCCTACTCATTTATCTTTCTGTTTTCACATACTGTAACTCATTTTCTAGGACTATAAGCCCTAAACCACTGCCCATGTTGTTTAGCAAATGTTCATGGCTCTTATTCTGACCTACACTTTTGTAATTCACTCAGCATATGAATTGTTCCCACATGTAAGAGAAATTAAATTTTCTCATCAGGAAACCTTTCTTATGCATTTGACACATCCCAACTTTTGCCATACAGTATAACTATGCTATAGTTCAAATATTTTCACCTATTTACCTTGCTGTCAGATAGCCCTTTCTGGTGGGGAACAGGCTTTATAGCCACCTACAGTATGCTCTCTTAAAAGGGTGCTCTGGGATGAAAATACAGGGGAAGTTCAATGGAGTCTGGTAGGTGTTTGCAAGAGCATGGATAGCGGTTTCAGTTTTTGAGTGGCTGAGGGATCAATACTATTGAAAGCATTGAAGTTGTAAAAATTGGACAAAGTTACCTCCATGTTATCAGAAACTGGAATTGGGTGATGGATTCGTCCCAGCTCCCACAGCTGATTTAGGGTCATATGGCCTTCTGTTCTTATAGGATGATTTGCCCAGCCACTGCGCAATGTGTCCAGGTCATCGTGAAGCCGTGGCAGGAACACATAATGGCAACAGAAGAGGTGTGTAGCATTGCCAATGTTGAGGAACCCCTCTTCTTCAAGGTAGTGTAGAGCATCATAGTAGATGACTGTAACAGCTGTCCACATGTCTCGCCATAGCCTCTCTATCCTGGAAAATTGCGAGTTTACCAGAACATTTTAAAGTTAAAGGACAGGGAATGGCAATATTTGCATTTGTGGCAGATTTGACATGGAATTATTATGTATGTATAATAAACAACTGATCATGTAAGATCTCAGCAGTTTCTTTTGTTGAGAAAAGGTTTCCAGCAACAACAAATGCACAGATGGATTTTATTTTAAATGCAATCCAATGATCTGATGTTCATTGTGTGTATTTCTTTATCTACCCTTTCATGAGTCATTATTGTCAGTCCAAAACAAGAGATTATGTTTTTGTAACATGTTTCTAAAACATTATCTCGTGTTATTTACATACTAAGACAATAGGTGTGACATACAAATGTAATTCGACACACACTGCCCAGCAAAAACTGTACATTTTTTTTTTGCAGCAAGGAAGAGATTGTTTAATTTGCATGATGAAGAGGTCACAGTTAAGTACCCTTTGACTGACATCAACTCCCACCGTAGAGAGGAATTTTACCTCACACTATTGCAAATAACAGTACTGCTTCTAGTAGGTATATGTGTAGCAAACAGTACAGTTCTGGCATGGCAGCAGTGAGATGGTGTCTTTCAACTAGCAATCTCTGATCTTTTGGGCTTACCGTTGGTTGTGAACACTCTTGCCAGATATAAAGCTGCCCCTTCCAGTGCCACGGACTGTAAACATGAGACGTGGAACGTCCACATTTTCCACCCCCTGATCAGCTCGTACCCTAAAATATACCAACAATTACAACAAAGACCACATTAAGTGTTGGTTTCAACGGCCCCCCACTGCCTCAGGAAATATTTACCTAAGAGGGAAACCAAACTTCTTGACAGATTCTTGGAAGGCCAGATAAATAAATTATATTTTCATCAGTCTACAGCATTGGTATTGTGTAGTGTTTGGTGAATTTATTGTATTATTGTATATATTATATTGTATATAAGCTAGTTGAAAGACACCATCTCACTGCTGCCATGCCAGAACTGTACTGTTTGCTACACATATACCTACTAGAAGCAGTACTGTTATTTGCAATAGTGTGAGGTAAAATTCCTCTCTACGGTGGGAGTTGATGTCAGTCAAAGGGTACTTAACTGTGACCTCTTCATCATGCAAATTAAACAATCTCTTCCTTGCTGCAAAAAAAAAATGTACAGTTTTTGCTGGGCAGTGTGTGTCGAATTACATTTGTATGTCACACCTATTGTCTTAGTATGTAAATAACACGAGATAATGTTTTAGAAACATGTTACAAAAACATAATCTCTTGTTTTGGACTGACAATAATGACTCATGAAAGGGTAGATAAAGAAATACACACAATGAACATCAGATCATTGGATTGCATTTAAAATAAAATCCATCTGTGCATTTGTTGTTGCTGGAAACCTTTTCTCAACAAAAGAAACTGCTGAGATCTTACATGATCAGTTGTTTATTATACATACATAATAATTCCATGTCAAATCTGCCACAAATGCAAATATTGCCATTCCCTGTCCTTTAACTTTAAAATGTTCTGGTAAACTCGCAATTTTCCAGGATAGAGAGGCTATGGCGAGACATGTGGACAGCTGTTACAGTCATCTACTATGATGCTCTACACTACCTTGAAGAAGAGGGGTTCCTCAACATTGGCAATGCTACACACCTCTTCTGTTGCCATTATGTGTTCCTGCCACGGCTTCACGATGACCTGGACACATTGCGCAGTGGCTGGGCAAATCATCCTATAAGAACAGAAGGCCATATGACCCTAAATCAGCTGTGGGAGCTGGGACGAATCCATCACCCAATTCCAGTTTCTGATAACATGGAGGTAACTTTGTCCAATTTTTACAACTTCAATGCTTTCAATAGTATTGATCCCTCAGCCACTCAAAAACTGAAACCGCTATCCATGCTCTTGCAAACACCTACCAGACTCCATTGAACTTCCCCTGTATTTTCATCCCAGAGCACCCTTTTAAGAGAGCATACTGTAGGTGGCTATAAAGCCTGTTCCCCACCAGAAAGGGCTATCTGACAGCAAGGTAAATAGGTGAAAATATTTGAACTATAGCATAGTTATACTGTATGGCAAAAGTTGGGATGTGTCAAATGCATAAGAAAGGTTTCCTGATGAGAAAATTTAATTTCTCTTACATGTGGGAACAATTCATATGCTGAGTGAATTACAAAAGTGTAGGTCAGAATAAGAGCCATGAACATTTGCTAAACAACATGGGCAGTGGTTTAGGGCTTATAGTCCTAGAAAATGAGTTACAGTATGTGAAAACAGAAAGATAAATGAGTAGGAGCATACAGATTTCAAAAGCCATAAGTGCCCACCTTACTGCTGCTGTCTATCAAGATAATTAATACCACAAATAAGGCTTTCTATTTCTGTTGTTTTTAGGGTGTGGATATTCCTCAGATTGAGTGGGAGAACAGTGGATTTGCTCCTGATGGCCACTCTAGTGTCATTGTCCCAAACACAGAGAGCCCACTGACTGATGGACTAATGGCTGCTTTAAGAGAAGCTGTTGACCTACGAGCTGCATCCCAGTCTGTGACATCTACATTGCTGCTGTTCAATGTTGTGAGCATGTTCTATCTGATGACTGAGAAAGAGAGGTTAGGTCTTTTTCTGTAACCAAATTTTTTCATTTCAACCTTTATTTAAAATCGTACGCCTCTGAGGTTTCCCTCATTTACAGAAACGACGATTGTACAAAATGTAAACAGTACATAATACAAACTATATTCACAGAAATTTAAACACCAGAGTAAACGTAAAACACGTTTAAAATAAATGTGGCACAATTCACCTTTGTTCCCTTGTTATTTTACAGATGTATTATGTTTTTATGGCAGACAAGTTCTCTGATTGGTTGTTGTCCTTTAGATCTGTAGACCCTCAGTTGTGTATAAACTACAGGTTATGAAGTTATCAGTATTCGCCATGAGCAGCAGGTAGTGATCCGTTATCGGCTGAAAAAACGTCCATACTGTGCATCCCTAATACATATACTGGGCTGTTCAATATACAACAGGCTGGCTGATTCTGAACGGAAGAAAGGAATAACTTGAGTGTTTTTCTGCTGTGAAAATACATAATAAACACTGGAGTCAATGAACACCTCTGCTGGAACGCACCCTTGGAACGCCCCCGAGTCACGTCTTGAAATCAACTTTAGTAATAGCTGGGAGTTACCATGGATAGGAGTCTGAGGCAGGGTGTTGAAAGACGACGATAAACATTTATTAAACATCAACAGTAACAAACAATTTATTAAACAGTAACAAACAATATGGTTGAAAGACAACGATAAACATCAAGGTCAACACTCTTTCCATGTTCCACTCAGGGGATGTTGGGGTGAAGTCATGCCTGCAAAAAGAAAATAAATTGTAAACTGTGATATGAAGAAACAAACAAATAGATTTCTGTCTACTACAAGGTCATTGGATCAAAGAGATGTCTAACTTCTAGAAAAACTTCTATGAAGCACAATCTCAGGAGGCTCATACAGAACCAAGTGTTTCACTGTAATGTACATGTACCTTATGTGACAAATAAAACAAAACCTTAATTCATTATATTGTTTAAAATATATAAATCAGTACTACTGAGTAATAATGCTAATCAGATCATATATATGTACAGAGTTGTAGTATTATTATGTACATTGATGCAGCAGGTATAAAGACACTATGGTAGTCATACTGGCCAGCAGCGTAACTAGTAAGAATAGGTAAGGGATATGTACAGATATAGATATAGTAGTATCTACAGATATGTAAAAGGTTTATATGCAGTTATATGTACAAACACATGTGGATATATACAGTACATTAAGAATAAATATAATTAGGGTATACACAGCATTATTGTACATGCATGCCATCATACACTTGCCATCCTTCTTATTACTGTGTTGTGTCATCCAAAAATACTTTAATTTAGAGCCAGGTAATTCACACCACGACCATGTTACTATCACAAGATAGCGACTTAACAATAACAACAGGTAATGTTTTGTATTCTGGTTGTCACGAGACCGCCGGCCATCTTCGTATAACAGTTAGGGGACAACAAACGGGGTTCTAGATCAAATGTATGCGTTGAGCTGCGTTTTTATTACATATTACATACATATTCATTTCATAACCTACATAACATACATGTTCATCTCATAACCTTATATAAGACTTTTGATTTGGATTCTTGATTTTCGATTTGGATTCTAGCTAACGTTACCTAACTAGTAGTAGTACCTAATGTTAGCCTAGCCTGAATGAATGATTGAAAACTTTATTTAACAGATTGCAGAATGGGTACAATACAGTACGGCTCAATACACACAATTGTTAAGGGGATGCAGACCAGAGAAAGACTTTCGTCTTGTTTACATCAGGGTCCCCCATTTTCAATTCGTAGTGGTGCCTGCCGTTAGCCTACCTGTTAATTATTGTTTATCATTGAGATCAAACTTACTGTATCAACTTCAGGCTTCAGCCACCTTCTCTTCTCTTTGTCGTCGGGAGGAAAGGCTTCCTGGGTTGTTGTGATCACATGACTGACAAAGCCGTGCAGTGATAGGCCAGAAGTCAGTTCGATCACATCCAGCTCGATTGCTTTATCCTGTCTGGGTAACCCGGATGTTGGGTTTTTTACGTCGAAATCCACACCCCGCAATTTTTTACATCGAATTATATACACCGCAATTATGCATCGAATTTTTTAATGAACACTGCATTTTTACATTGAATTTTATTATGCATTCGAATTTTTTAATGAACACTGCATTTTTACATTGAATTTTATTATGCATTCGACTTTTTTTTATTAACACTGCATTTTTGGTAAACTCTGAGCAAAAAAATTCAGATACATGATTTTCATAGTATTTATTTGCAATGCTATAAATTCGGTGTCTGAAACTATAAATGCGGTGTCTGGAACTATAAATGCGGTGTCTGAAAAAATTCAGATACATGTTTTCAAAGTTATTATACATGTTTTCAAAGTAATTATTTTCAATGCTATAAATGCGGTGTCTGATTAAATTCAAATACTTATGGCACTCATTTGCTTCCATAGTTACACCCCTAGTCATTACAGTACGTCACTGTGTAGCGTGTGAACGCACATTGGTGTCAAGTGTGGAAACCTTCAGTTTTGCAGACATTGAGTTGAATGGGATCAGCCTTGTTTATGTTTATTGTTTATTATTACCTCGGGTGTCAGAATCACCAGCAGTTTTAAAACCTCTTAACGTTTGGCGGCCCTCATACGGGCCGTCACGCCTGTCTGTCAGCTTCGGGCTGCATTTTTCCATATCATTCAATTAAAGCTGTCAAGCGATTAAAATATTTTATCTGATTAATCCCATGATTGTCCAGTTAACTCGTGATTAATCGCAAATTAATCACATATTTTTATCTGTTCTAAATCTACCTTAAACGGATTTCTTTTTAAGTTTTAATACTCTTATCAACATGAGAGTCAACAAATGCTGGCTTTATGCATCCCTTTAACACAAAAGGATGTACAAAATAATTTAAAAGAAAACATCATTTAAAACAATGAATAAAGTGTGCATGAAATAATAGGGGGAAGAAAATGTTAGGAACTTGTTACATTCACACACAAGGGCTGAGGACTCACCCCCCCTATCTCTCTCTCTCACACGCTCTCCCAGCTCTCTTTCTCTCTTGCCCCTTCCTCATCTCTCTCACCCCCCCCCCCTCTCTCTCTCTCTCTCTCTCTCTCTCTCTCTCTCTCTCTCTCTCTCTCTCTCTCTCTCTCTCTCTCTCTCTCTCTCTCTCTCTCTCTCTCTCTCTCTCTCTTTCTCTCTCTCTCTCACACACACTGAGTCAGAAACGAACATAGTATCAATGAGAGTATCAATAACACACCTGAAGTCTGGAACATTTTATTATAAATTTTTTAAACGTTAATCATTTTGTTAAAAAATTGTGGCGTTAAAATAATATCGCATTAACTTTGACAGCCTTACATTCAATACCATGTAGGCCATACGGTGAAGGCTGAAAAGTGGCTAGAAAACGATTCTCGTTCCCACCTCGGCGGACTACACCATTTCACTCTGGGTTAAAGATCTATTGGTATAGATTTAGGAATAAAAATGTCTCCATTTACAATCCTGCTCGTTTTGCGCAATCATAATTTTAAAGTCGGGACTAGATCTTTCCTCGCGAATGGATACTTGGTCACTGCATAGTTTTATTTGACGTAATTGGTCACGTATCTTGTGCTCGACCAATAGCAGCTCTCTTTGTTGCCAAGTACAGACAACAAGAAATGTGTGTAAACAGTAACGTGACGTTAGCATGTCATCCACGGAGTACATCTCGACGAAAATTGACAAAAAACTCATTCTAAAGTTTGCACAATAGGTTTCTAAACAATGTTTTATGCATATACGCTACTTGCTATAGGCAAGCGGTTGGATATAGCTGAGAGAGAACGGGCCACATGTACGTGTTATTAACCATACATTTAAATCATATCCCAATCTCTCTACACCAACAACACAGCATTGCACACGCTGTGAAAATGTCTCGAATGTTTCAAAATGTTGTTAAAAAATCACAGCGCAGGCTAACAGCAGCAGGCTAACAGCAGCAGGCTAACAGCAGCCGGCTAACAGCAGCAGGCTAACGCAGCCGGCTAACAGCAGCAGGCTAACAGCAGCAGGCTAACAGCAGCAGGCTAACAGCAGCAGGCTAAAAGCAGCATGCTAACAGCAGCAGGCTAACAGCAGCAGGCTAACAGCGACAGACTAACAGCGGCAGGCTAACAGCAGCAGCTAACAGCAGCAGGCTAACAGCAGCAGGCTAACATCAGCAGGCTAACAGCAGCAGGCTAACATCAGCAGGCTAACAGCAGCAGGCTAACAGCAGCAGGCTAACAGCGACAGGCAACAGCAGCAGGCTAACAGCAGCAGGCTAACAGCGACAGGCTAACAGCAGCAGGCTAACATCAGCAGGCTAACAGCAGCAGGCTAACAGCAGCAGGCTAAAAGCAGCATGCTAACAGCAGCAGGCTAACAGCAGCAGGCTAACAGCGACAGACTCCCTCCTCAATCCTGCCGCGTCTCAGTTCCAGTTCCGTAGAATCCTGTCGACACGGCTTTAGTTCTAGAACTGATGAGAGCACAGCTCCCACTGCTGGTCTCAACCATCACTCATCTGAACACGCGGCCTCAGGAAGGAAATCGATCACCGGCTGAGTTCAAGAGGAGAGAAGAGAGAGAGAGAGAGAGAGAGAGAGAGAGAGTGAGAGAGAGAGAGAGGAGAGAGAGAGAGAGAGAGAGAGAGAGAGAGAGAGAGAGAGAGAGAGAGAGAGAGAGAGAGAGAGAGAGAGAGAGAGAGAGAGAGAAGAGAGAGAGAGAGAGAGAGAGAGAGAGAGAGAGAGAGAGAGAGAGAGAGAGAGAGAGAGAGAGAGAGAGAGAGAGAGAGAGAGAGAGAGAGAGAGAGAGAGAGAGAGGGAGAGAGAGAGAGAGAGAGAGAGAGAGAGAGAGAGAGAGAGAGAGAGAGAGAGAGAGAGAGAGAGAGAGAGAGAGAGGGGAGAGAGAGAGAGAGAGAGAGAGAGAGAGAGAGAGAGAGAGAGAGAGAGAGAGAGAGAGAGAGAGAGAGAGAGATTTATTATTATTTATTACATTTTTAACAGTTTTCATTGTATTTGTAAACAGCAGGTCAGTACTGGTGCAATAAAAAGGTTTTATTTGTTTGATACCCTACGCTGCGCCCCCCCGGATGTGATACCTTAACCCTTTCACTGCCACACTACAGAAGGTTAACCCTTTACTAGCACACTACCGACGGTTACGTGAAAGGGTTAACATGCTGTTGTGTGGCAGTGAAAGGGTTAACATACTGTGTATTGTCGCAGGAAAGTGTTAACCGTTTGGTAGTGTGGCAGTGAAAGGGTTATTGAGGAGTATTCCCAACCTGCAGTAGCATCAGATGCACGAATAGTTTAAAGGCAACTTGCAGGTTGTATTTTTGTTCAATAAACAATGTGACTAGGCCAACGCTGACTTTCATGCAGAGAAATTTTTTCTTTCTTCTAAATTGACCCAGTTTTAGCGTTTTTATCAAACATTTTGTCGACTAAACCACAGCCTCCATGCACACGCATATTTCAATCTATGGTTTTCATAGTGTGCGTGTGTCCCTTTAATGATGACGTCACGCTGGGTACAGGACAGCAGGGGGCAGCAGTAGTGGCAAGGGCAGGGGCTCTGAGAGTCACACACAGCTAGTGGCACGAAGCAGAGAGCCTTGCTACTACTAGCCGAGGAGTGATGAATGAAAATGAAATGAATGAAAAAAATCTGTTTCACCTAACACTATTGCTCCGTGATCATAGCCATCCATCTCCAAAGCCAACCACTATTTGTAAAAGCCATAACCACGTTACCATATTTGTAATAATTTAAATCATTGCGTCGCTGTACATTATTGTGTCCACAATGCCAGACGCCGTAGCTTAGCTTAGCTTGGTAGCCATTGTGATAACAACATACCCCGACGTCTAGCTTGCCAGCCGGCATGAATACCCGATTTAAAATAGTTCTCTCCTCTTTGTATACCTTTGTCCTCACAAGTATTATGCCAGGGAACTTATGGACACGACAATAGTAGTAGTTATAAGGTGTTTGAGCTTGTAGCGTTAGTTAGCTCATAGCTATCGTCACTGATGCACTGAGTGCAGCTAAAGGGGCTACTATCGTATCAACATGCCGGGACGTGTATTTGGATCAAGGAAATAGCTTTCTGCACTCGTCAAAACTCCTTGTAGTGGATCAGAAGTAGGGAAAGTTGCCTCGCTTGACGTCAGCGCCCTCTAGCGTCTGATAAGCTTTTTTGATTCGCGCGTGCATGTTATTCGTGCATGGACCTTTTTAACTCTTTCTGAGTGGCATTTCCGGAAATGGAAAAAAATAAATAATGAAATTAGATACCAATGATGTAAACTACCCATAATTGAAGAGTAGGGTTTAACCTGCAAGTTGGGCTATAAGATTATTATTAGGGATGTCCGATATTATCGGCCTACCGATATTGGCATTAAAATGTGATATCGGAAAATATCGGTATCGGTTAAAAAAAAATTATTTTTTATTATTATTTTATTTTAATTTTTTTTTCTCTAAACTTTATTTACCCAGGCAAGCAAGTAAGAACAAATTCTGATTACATTTATTGTCAAAAGTATGCATAATGTTGTGTTAATTCCACAACAAGAGATATGTAATGTTAATTACCTGAAATTATTCTGTTTTTTGGGAGGGGAAACCCTGCATATATCGGTATCGGTTGATATCGGTATCGGAAATTACGAGTTGGACAATATCGTTATATACTGTATCGGTATCGGTAAAAAAGCCAATATCGAGCATCCCGAATTATTATTGTTTGAAATGATGACCGTGTATTTAGACCAGTGGCGTTGTTAGCCCTGGGCTTCTGGGGCTTTAGCCCCGGATGTTTTTCTCCTAGGCCCGGAGCTTTAAAAAAAAAAATAATAATAATAATAGTTTACATTTATTTTTGTTTGCTTTTAAGGATGGCAGCATCCCCATTGTCTGTGGTGAATGTTTGTTAGCGTTTAGTATTTTTTGTTGGTTTTTAGTACTTTTTATAGTCGTTTTTATTTGATCCTATAATTCTTTCATTCACCGATTTGTAGACTTTTTTTTTTAGTGTCCTGAAAGGCGTCTTGTAAATAAAATGCATTATTATTATTATCATCCAGGAGGGAAAATACACTTTGGATAGTAGGGACTGCATCTCTGCCTGTCCTGGCCAGGAAACACTTTGCAACTGTGATCTCCTCTGGCAGTAGTTGGATATTGTAATGTGTGGCGAGGGGTTGCAGCAATTCCACTGAGATAAACTGGTCTGAGGCTGGATAACATGCCTGTATGCCTCTCATAAGTTGTTCTCCAACTCATGAGAACCTGCTCTCAAGCTCCTGCAGCATTCTGTCGAGGACTGGATAGAACAGTCTCTGTCTCAGCTGATCTCCTGAGCTGAGGTCTGAGCTTGTGCCACAAGATGATACTCAACTACATACTCGTCCATCCTTTTCTGCTTCCTCCTTTGGCTGGTAGTATGTTCCTCAATCCCAAGGCCATTACATATGGCCTTTGTCCTGTCATACATGTCCATTGCCATCTCTGAGGTGCGATAACCTTTGAGTGTGTCCTGCATTGTGCTTTTAAATAGTACAGATAGGTATTGAAGATGTGCACTTTAACGCAGCAGCACCTGGAGACATCCATACCCATGTCCAATGTCCACTGACAGAGACATGCTCATGATGATACTGTGATAAACTATACTAAGCTTTAATCAAACCCTGGTTAATTTCCTCTGATAGTCCGGTTGGTTTGGGGTGGTGTGAAAGCTCATTCACTATTGCAAGTGAACCCTGCTGCGGTTCATTTGAGATGTGAATGCAAAGCGGACCAAAGGCAGGAAAAGACCCCAAAATCTAATATTTTCTTTTATGAGAAGACTGAGACATATGTATATAATGAAACACACAATACAGTTTTTTTTCGATTGCCCGGTGTTTCAAAACATTACACACATTTAGCACAACCACACACACAATTATCAGAACACCTCAGATCCTTTGCTAAATTAAACACTCTTGTCAAAACTATACACTTATTTATAAAAACTACATTTTGTTACCATATGAAACACACGTTTCATATGACTTAATGCTGTTTAAACCAGTTACACACTGCTGTGCTTAAGCTAAAACACATTTAGCTATTCTACTTCTCAGTGATTAGAGTACTGTAAGTGAAGTACACAGAGAATGTGCAAATATACAATACATTCACCAAACACTACACAAGACCAATGCTGTAGACCAGGGGTGGCCAACCCGCGGCTCGCGAGCCGGATGTGGCTCCTTGCCCGTCAATGTGTGGCACTTCCATCCATAAATAAAAAATTAAAATAAATAAAAAAAATGTATATAATTTTTTGTTGTTGTATGTCACTCATTCCATAAGGACGTAGAATAAACATTTACAGATTTTTTTTTAAATGGTCTATTTGCATGTTCTTGGTATCTGAATCTAGGAACATCTATGGATCTCAGGGAATGTATTCCCAGTGTCAGAAATAGTGTGTCTGTTACTAGGCTTGAGTAAATTGTAATGAACCAAAGGAGAATATCAATTATATTTAAAAAATATCTTTTATCTTTGACTGTGAATAACACCATGCTAAAATTGCCCAGACCTGAATAATCTAAGAAAATGAATAAAGGGAAGATGATTAAACAGGTTTTGTAGATACAGTACTGAATTCTGCCATCATTTTTATAATGTAAATTTCTCCACCATTTTTCATCATATTGCAACATCGTTTTTTGCTAGACGTTCACAGAAAGGTAGAGAAACTAACTGCGTTCTGTTTTATGGCAATAACGTTCAGGTTTGTGGGAGAGAATCCCAAAAAATAAGAGAAATAAAAAAGTTAATCCAGAAGTCAGATGATTGACAGGGGCTGGCGTGAGCTGGGTAGGGTAGTTTTTCTAAATTCAAAAGCCCTGAGTCTCTTCCTTCAAAAAACTACACTCACTTTTGGCTGCTCCACTTCCTGTCAATATGCGCCGGTTTCCGACTCAATGCCCTGAGATTTCTATAATCTTATATTTCACTAATAACAGTTAAAATCATTGGTAAACAAACGTAATACTGAAAATAAGAGGTTAACCCTGTGATGCCCAAATTAAAAAGACATTAGCAACATCAGAGGGTGGGACATATAAACACATTTACTATCAAATAGCATTGTGAGGCTGAACAACAGGACCAATTGATTATACATGTGCTTAATTTTTTTTTAATAAACATTTACAGATTTTTTTTTTTTTAAATGGCTAAACATGATTTTGTAATTTTGCAACCGTGGGTCTCACAGGGTACTTTTAACCCTGTGAGGCCCAAATGAGGCCAGAGGGTGAGACCTATAAACACATGAAGGGTGCCGTGACTGAAAAAAAAGTTGAGAAACGCTGGTATATGGTGTAGCTCTTTGTGGTACCACAGTAATTTTTGTGGCTTTTAAACTCTGACTGGTTGGCCACCCCTGCTGTAGAATGATGAAAATATAATTAATTTATCTCCATATACCCAAATCAATGATGCAGACTGATTCAAATATACATCTTCTCTCCATATAACCAAATCAGTCAACATTTCAACATGGAGAATCACATCAAAACATGTCCCAGTTTTCATGCTACTACAGTGTGCATTGTGCAGTTAAGGTAGTTCAGAGTATCTGGGAAGATACTCCAGTCCTTCTACTCCGGAGCTGTAGAGAGCATCTTGACTGGAAACATTACTGCCTGGTATGGAAACAGCACGGCACAGGACAAGAAGGCCCTACAGAGAGTGGTGCGCTCAGCCGAGCGTACCACGGGTATTGCACTACCACCCCTGCAGGTTCTATACAACAAGAGGTGCAAATCCAGAGCCTGCAGAATAATGAAAGACCCTCACCACCCCAACAACAGCCTGTTCATGCTGCTGAGGTCAGGCAGACGCCTGCGAACACCAGCTACTAGGACAGAGAGACTTCGGCTTAGCTTCTTCCCCCAGGCCATCAGAGCCTTGAACACTGAACTCTCCACATACAAGCACACACACACTGTACACGCTCACACACTAGCAGCCACTTTAACATGAGTAAGCACACACTCATGCTGCACACGCCCACACTTTTGGCCACTAAGGAAAGGTCACTTTAAGAATAGTATAGTATAACTTGAGATTGTATAATATAGCATGTACATAAAGACCCAGTGCCTCATCCGTAGCTAACAGTGTATTGCACTACCGCAGGACCTAGCATGCTCTGTAAATAACTTATGTACATATACCGATATGCCCTACTCTGTTTACTTGTTTTATTGCACAATGTCGTTCTATTGGATTCTATTATATGTTATTACTATTGTATTATGCACATCGTTGCGGGCAAGACCACCCGCATTTCATTGTATACTCGTATGCCGTGACAAATAAAACTCTTGACTTGACTTGACTTGCATAACACTGTAAGCTCAGCAAATATCAGACAAACATAAAATACTGTATCCAGTACAGTTTACAATTACAGTAAAACAAAAACAAAAATAGAAACAATTTAAATACAGTACAGAAAATACTAGACATTATCTCTTTGCCTAGCTGGCTCTGGCAAGATAATTTTTTGTTGTGATTCTCCATGTTGACTGATTTGGGTATATCATATTTCATCAGTCTGCATCATTGGTTGTCTTGTGTAGGGTTTGGTGAATGTATTGTATATTTTCACGTTCTCTGTGTACAGTCCTTCACTCTCCTTCCATTTTGGTTGAAGACAGGTGAACTCACCTGCTGCATTTTTATAGTGCTTAAACCTTATTGGTGTATCTACAATTAAGCAATGGTGTATTTGTGCATCTGATGGCTGTGTTTAACCAATTGGCTTATATGTGTGGTAATTTGACATTCTGTCACTGGCGGTTCGTCCACTATGGGCGCTAGAGCGCCGCCCTCCCTGGTTAAAAGAAGAAGAAGAAAGAATTATTTGCGTGAGGAGGAAGCAGCCTATTCATCCCCCAGCGCCTAGCCCCCTCCACTCCGTTTTCATGGGCGCTCATCTCTGCTCCGCCGTAATTGCGCAACTCACAGGGCAAAATGCAAATACGTATAAATAAATACGTACGTACAACATAGCGCTGTCAAATACGATACCAGAGGGCGCTTGCTCGAGTGCCCGATGTAGTCACTCTATTGGCTGAGAGTGGCACGTGACATTGCCTCGAGGGGCTACTAGGAAATACGTTCTGCTAGTCTGGTTGTCAGTCTGCTAGTAGTTAGCTGGTTCGGTAACTTCGGTAAGAACAACAACAACAACAACAACAACAACAACAACAACAACAACAACAACAACAACAACAACAACAACAACAACAACAAGCTATATGTCTGGATGCAGTCTGGGCATATACACTTTATCAAGCCCTGCTGGACCGAGGCGGCTTCAACTTAAACAAGTGAGTCGCGTTCTCTCTCTCTCTCTCTCTCTCTCTCTCTCTCTCTCTCTCTCTCTCTCTCGCTCTCCCTGTTAGAGCGATGCTGTGTTGTTGTTGAACTAACTAATTAATTTCGCCGCGGGTGGGGCATAACACCTGGACAATGAATGGTAACTTGTTTAAAATGACAAGATATACATATGGAGTTTCTTTTGGATTTAAAAGAAGTGGATTATGGCTTGTTCAACAACAACAAGCCTTGTTGTGGACTGGACAGCTGAATATCTCGCCCCATTCAACTCTTGTGATGGTCTATGTTTGAATGAATGAATGAATGAATGAATGAATGAATGAATGAATGAATGAATGAATGAATGAATGAATGAATGAATGAAAACTTCATTTAACAGATTGCAGAATGGGTACAATACAGTACGGCTCAATACACACAATTGTTAAGGGGATGCAGACCAGAGAAAGACGTTTGTCTTGTTTACATCAGGGTCCCCCATTTTCAATTCATATCGATAGTTTAATAGCTAGCCCTGGCTCGTTTAACAATATGCAAAATATGTGTACAGCCCTGTACTCATACTGAAGTTATTCTTGGTATATACTACACATACTACTAGGTCTGATCTTTTGCAGTTCCTTGTGATAGATTCCACGTCGTGCTGTGTGTGAGTGAGAGAGAGAAAAAGAGAGAGAAGGAGAGATAGAGGGGGATACTAATTAATCCCCCCCCCCCCCGGAGAAGAATTCACCAGCCGCCACTGCATTCTGTGTCTAATGTAATGCAAGTGTGTTTAGTGTTTTGTAAATCACTGTGTGTATTGTTTTGCAAAAAGTGTGAGGCTGACATTAGGGCTGCACATCTGGGCCTATGTTTTGCTCCTTGAGTGTAAGGTTTTGATAATTTGATTTGAGTGTTTATGCAATCGAAGAAAACTGTAAAGACTAGAGATGAACTGTTTATTTCTTTTAGGCTGTGCATATGTTTGTTTGTTTGTTTGTTTGTTTGTTTGTTTGTTTGTTTGTTTGTTTGTTTGTTTGTTTATGTGTATGATTCTTAACTGTGTTTTTTTTTGTTATTGGTGTATGTGTGTGTATGGACCAGATCAATGTTTTATCTGGCTAAATAAAGGTTAAATAAATAAATACGAAATAGATGATTTGGTCCTGTTAACTTTGCATTTTCTATGGGGACTGCCCAGATCCCTCTCATGGACCTGGACCTCACTTTGAGAACCTATAATCTAGTTCTTCAGTATTCGTATCTAATTACTCTAAAATTGCGTATTTCTGTATTAACAAAAAAAAAGGGAGGGGGGGAGTATTGTATTTTATTTAGAATGTCATGTTTTTAGACATGTCTATATTATTCAAATGGGAGCTAAATATATTATATTATAATTTATATATTACATTACATTACATTATATCATACATATGTGTCACCTCACAGCGCTTTGTGCCAGACCTCTACATTTTCATTTTTCAGATTATTCCAGATTGCTAAAGTACAGAATCTAAGCTTTCAAATGATGTGTCATATGTTGAAATCTGAGAATTTTTTGAACACGATGTGCTCAATTATAACTTGTAAACCTGGTTGTGTTCTACAATACTTAAGGTGGCGAAAGGCCTCTCAAAGGAAGGCCACTTTTCACACTTCAGACAGAGTGAGCTGGGGCGTCAACAAAAACCCCTCCAGCAATGCCCATCTCCTGCATAGCATTAACATAATTAAGTGCTGCCATGAGAGTTCTCTCTCCTCAAGACCCCTGTCTCCCCAGGACCCCCTATCTGGAGTGTATAGGACTGTGAAGCTATGTACCCCCCCCCCCCCATGCTGCTTTGACACCAGAATTTAAAGGATCATCTTATCTTAGTAGGTAACATCACAATAAAAAATAAACAATTTTAAGAAGATAAAATAAAAGTCAATTTCTACAGAGTGTATGGATGCAGGGTCCATGTGTGTGTGTGTGTGTGTGTGTGTGTGTGTGTGTGGTGTGTGTGTAATAACAACAAGTTAATAATCTCAGTACTGTATCTGTATCTCTGTGTGTGTGTGTTGGGTCTTGAGGGGGTTGATTGAAAATGTTATTAACAGATTGCAGAATGGGTACAGTACAGCTCAATACACACAATTGTTAAGGGGATGCAGACCAGAGAAAGACTTTCGTCTTGTTTACATCAGGGTCCCCCATTTTCAATTCATCATAACATTGACATACATGACATACAGGTAGACAGTACTGCTACATCTATTTACAAATACAGTACTGTTTGTGATTGTGTTACAAAAAGAGTTAAAAAATAAGAAGAGAGTATTTGATGAAGAAACTGTACATTGTGTGTGTGTGTGTGTGTGTGTGTGTGTGTGTGTGTGTGTGTGTGTGTGTGTGTGTGTGTGTGTGTGTGTGTGTGTGTGTGTGTGTGTGTGTGTGTGTGTGTGTGTGTGTGTGTGTGTGTGTGTGTGTGTGTGTGTGTGTGTGTGTGTGTGTGTGTGTGTGTGTGTGTGTGTGTGTGTGTGTGTGTGTGTGTGTGTGTGGATGGGGCTTGTCACGCTATGTTGCTTACACACACACTTACCTGATATGCTAAGAGTTAAAAAAAGAAGAAGAGAGTATTTGATGAAGAAACTGTACATTGTATGAGGTGGGGTGGGGGGTAGTTACACATACACACATAAAAAATAAAAAAAAATTACTCATTACATACACAATGACAGAGGATGGCTACTCAGGACTGGTGTACTTAATCAATTGATGTGTAAACACAAGTGGTTTATGGAATGTTAGATCGTTAATGTCTTTGTCTTGGTAATAGTATACATTACATACACAATGACAGATGATGGCTACTCAGGACTGGTGTACTTAATGCTGAAATTGTACACAATTGATGTGTAAACACAAGTGGTTTATGGAGGATGGCTTGAACTTAAGTGATGTCAATAAGTACATTGGAGAGATTGTATTGTGAGAAGGATATAACCAAGAGCTTACTTGACTCCAGAAGAGTGGTGAGCAACAGGGGCGGGGCTAGGGGGTGGCTACTTGGGCTCAAGCCCCGAATGTTTTGAAAAGCCCAGAATCTATTAAAAAATTATAATTTTTTTTTTTGACAATTCATCATTGTTACATGAAAATATGTTTGCACCAGATTTAGCAGAAGCTAATTTCCATCTGTGGTCTATCCAGCTGCTAACTGTATTTGAGTTAGTTAAGTCTTGGTGTTATGGTAGACTCAGACCTTTAAGCTTTAAATCACAATCAACAAGTTGACAAAAACTTAATTCTTCCACCTTAGAAACATAGCTAAAGTACGGCCATTTATAAATCAAAAGGACGCTGAAAACCAGATCCATGCCTTTATCTCAAGCCAACTCGACTACTGTAATGTACTCCTTACCGGCCTCCCGAAAAAATACGATGATAACTATTTTATTGCAATGCACTATTGCATTATTTTATTCTATTTTACTAACTATTTTATTGCACTGCACTATTTTACTTTGTATCAGTGAATCATAGACGCCTGGCCATAAGAGCATTCGGAGCATCTCTGCTCTCCCACTATTGAACTTGGGGGAGCAAAGGTATGCTCTTGCTCCACCACTTCTTGATCATATGAAAAATATGATATATCCCCCCCCAATATATAAATCTAACCATAACTACGTTATGGTTAACTGAGTCTTATAGTGAAAAGAGCAGCTTTATTGGTCAAGATTGAAGGCTCTATATTGCAGGAAATTGCATGTACAGGTTCATTAAATTCAAAAAAAATCTGCCGTGGAGGGGGTCGTGCCTGACCCCCTCCAAACCACCCACAAAAAAAGAAAAACAAAAAAGAAAAGAAAAAAGAAATAAAGGCACCTATCTGGGCTAAGCCCCGGATCTCATACAATCCTAAATCCGCCCCTGGTGAGCAATAGTCTTAAGTCTCTCTCCAGCTGCACAGCCTTCATGAAATAAATTGATAATAAATAACAAACACACATACCTGCTTGCTCCCCAGCAGGTTTGTAGAGACGCCACAGTGACGCGTTGGTCACATTGCTTGGCAGTTTTTTTTTTTTTTTTTTTTTTTTTATTATTGCAAAACAAAAATTATTAAAAGTCAGTACTCAACACACAATGCATAATGAAACTAACAATCAAGGTGGCTAAAATGACATGCAAGTACAGAAACAGAAAACAAACAAAAAAGTCTATAATAATATTTTACCGTATACAGTATATATCCAACGAAATTACCAATTATACCAATGCCTTATACAGGATATACCCCTAATACCAATTTTCTAAAACCCTACACACATATGCTCCAGCTCGAACCCCCCCCTCCCGGACCCCTCCTTGGATAGTACCTCCATTATCCCTCACTCCTAACCAGACACTACCATTATAAGCTAGCTTTTATTCTCTCCACCACTTCTAACCACATTGACATTTTGGATTCATTGAGACCCAGAATTCTTGCTGTAGATATTTCTTGATATATCACATCGAGATATGTAAGAGACCAAACTTTCCGGCACATTTTTTCTGGTTGAAACTAGCGTGATGCGATCAGCTTTTTAGCTACTGTGATACCCGATAAAACCAATCTCTTTAGCTGTGGATTTACTGCAAACTCAAAAACATCATTCAATAGTAATACAGAGGGGTGTACTGGTATATTCCAAGATACGAGTTTTGATAATTGATGGGTCACATCTTTCCAGAATGCCTTAACTGGTGGGCAGTCCCAATACATGTGCATAAATGTCCCTTCGTCTCCATTTGTACATTAGGAGCATTTTGAGTCTTGTTTAAGACCCATTCTGTTCAGTCTTATAGGAGTCAAGTATGTCCTGTGAATATAGTTAAGATTGATTTGTTGATGGTCCGGGTTCCTTGATGTAAGACGGACATTTGCCCATGCTTCTTGCCAATCAAAGTCACTTTCCAGGTCTGGTATATCCCTCCTCCAGACAGAGTCTAGTTGGAGGGTTTCATACGAGGACGTTAGTAATTGATAATAAAAACCTGATACAAAACTGTCTCTCTTGGCAGTTTATAAGTTTATAAGTTTATTTGGATCCCCATTAGCCACAGCAGTGCTGGGGCTATTCTTCCTGGGGTCCATAACACATAAAATACAGTTACAGACTTATACACTCACAACATTTACATGTCATACAGACAATACAATTAAAACAACAATAAAAACCCTAATCAAATTCATAATACAATACAACAATATATACGCCTTATGAATTCATAATACAATACAATAATACCTACTCATAATTAATTCATAATACAATACAGCATAATATACTATTTAGCTTTTACATACATTATCTATGTTCATATCAGCCAATTATACAATATTTTAATAATATATCCCTATCAGACACATGCCTTTTCATCCATATATACCTATCTCTTTATCAGACACATACATTTTCATTTACGTACACACTATCTATTAGGGAATGTCAATTTCTTTGGTTGAAAATGTTGTTTTACCACGATTTTGAAACGACATTTACTATTCTCCTGCTTAACATGTCTGGGAAGAGAGTTCCATTCCTGCATACCATGGAACATGACAGTTCGCTTCATTGCATTCGACCTCACTTTTGGAAGTGTAAAACCTCGTGCAGAAGCATGTCAAAAACGAGGATTTATCCCTCATAGTTACACATACACACAGAATAATAATGGCACGAGACTTACCCATGGAGAAAGCAGAAGGTTGCACGGCAGACCACGACGTTATGGAATCTGTAAACTGTCCGTGAAGCTTTGCGAATGGTGTTTACTCGCTTGGTGCTCTGTGTGACTTTAGAATCATTGATGCCTGTTTGTATAGCCGAGAGCAGACACATGTCCCTCTCTTTAGGTGTCAACAGACATCATATCTTCGACGTATCTCATCGTTAATCCCGTTGAATAGCCCGGTGTGACGGTCCCGCTGTGAACAGAATCAACCTCTACATCGGATTGATCCGCGCGCTGCAATAAGTCATCTTCCTCTTCAGACTGATCCGCACGCTGCCGTATCGGATCGATATCAGGCAATACGTCTTTGCATCCATCTCTCAACGCAAGACACATTCAAAGTGTCACCAAACAGGTGTGTATAGGTCTTGTGGGCGTTGCGCTGCGGGCTGCCTCTCCACCCCAAGGTGTAGGTTCGATTCAAATGCAAATTGTTATTACGCCCCCGTTTGACTGAAATAATGTCCGTGAACAGCCTATTTTAAACAAAGGATTGTTACTATTTTTAGATATTCTAACTGTTCGTTTTTATAGTAAACATGTGCTTATACATTCAATTTATTATAATATGAAGAAGAAGAAAAAACACACCAGAAAAAAATTAAAATACTATTTCAAGCCTAGACGAAAAGGGGGCGGGCCGAGTTGTGGTCACTACCGCTGCAAGGTGACACATATTACTTATATTATTCAAATGGAACTCAAACATTCCATTGTGATGTCACAGTATGATGTCACAGTACGATGTCACAATTTGATGTCACAGTATGATGTTCCATTGTGATTCACAGAATGATGTCACAGTATGATGTTCTGTTGTGATGTCACAGTATGATGTCACAGTATGATGTCACAGTATGACGTCACAGTATGATGTCACAGTATGATGTTCCGTTGTGATGTCACAGTATGATGTCACAGTATGATATCACAGTATGATGTTCCGTTGTGATGTCACAGTATGATGTCACAGTATGATGTTCCGTTGTGATGTCACAGTATGATGTCATAATAGAACATTCTAGAACATTTGTGTATATATTGAACAATTCTCTCAGATCTCAGAAGACAAGTGAAGATATCACTTGTTGTTTCCGGTTACTTGTCTGTAAGCTTGAATATATTCTGTAGATACCATTTTAAAATCACCACATGGAAAAGGAAACAAGCGTCATCTCCTGTACAATCCTTAATGAACTGCGTCTGGAGGGAAGGTTCTGTGATGTGGTTATTAAAGTCAACAGCACTGAGTTTAATGCCCACAAGGCAATCCTGTGTTGCTGCAGCGACTATTTCAGGTATGTTTATCTTGGTTCAGGTTAGCTTGGTTCAGGTTAGCTTGGGAGGGATGGATGTTTCCGTCATCTTAGATGCTTCAATGCATTAATTTGATTTGAATAATTTACTTTGACTGTGCTATAAGGCTGAGCCTGACTGTTCCAATGTTCGTTCGTTACGTTGGCATTCAAATTCTAAATCAAAGTTCGGGATTTTTTTTTAATAATATTTAAAAAAAAAATGCATTCTGTTTAAACCAATGGGCTTTTTCTTCACAGTTTCAGGTAAAGAGTAGGCTACACTAATATTATAGTATTAAAAAAAAACTGGTGAGTTATATTCATTAAAGAAAGTTGATTTAATAAAAAAGAAAGACTCATTTAATCAGATTAATCACTTTATTCAAATTGAGGATTTAGTTTGAGGATATTTATAAAAAATTAAAAAAAATTAACATTTTTCTTTGAAAAAAAGTTTTTTAATTATTATTTTTTAAATTAAAAACAAAGGTTCGAACTTGCGTTCGAAAAACCCTGATGAAGTTCGAATCGCAAAAACAGGCTTTGTGGACAGCCTTACTGTGCTAAGACCCTATACTGTCCTGTAGAAAGATATTATACTGTACTTCTACTGTAAACAGATACTGTACTTCTACTATGAAAATATACTATACTTCTACTGTGCTAAGACCCTATACTTCTACAGTGAAAATATATATTAGTACACAGGACAGAATGTTGCTACTGTTTACTCATCAGATATCTCTATACTCTGCATCCAACAGAACCCTCTTCACTCGCTGGGGCGACTCAGAGAAACCAGTCTACAGTATCCCTGGGGTGTCCCCGGGTATGATGCAGCTCATCATAGAGTACGCCTACACACGCTTTGTGCCGGTGACAGCAGAGAACGTGGAAGAGCTTCTGGTGGCTGCAGACCAGCTTCTTGTCACTGGCATAGTAGGAGCGTGCTGTGACTTCCTAGAAGGCCAGCTGTCTCTGGAAAACTGTGTCGGCATCTGGAGGTTTGCGGACATCTACTGCTGCCGTGACCTGAGGCACAAGGCCTATCTCTTCATCGTGTGCCACTTTGAAGAGATGCTGCGCGTCTCACAGGAGTTTGTGGAGCTGTCCCCACAGCAACTGGTGGACATCATCGAGGGGGATGATCTGAACGTGAAGAGCGAGGAGACGGTGTTCGAGGCTGTCCTCCGTTGGATCGACCACTCCTGTGAGGAGCGTAAAACACACATCCCTTTGCTGCTGCCCAAGGTAACTAATTGTATTACTGTGCATTACTTTAAAACAACACTAGGTTTCCTAGTACCTGTTACCTATCCACTTCGTGCCTAGTGGCACATAAGGCCTTCACAGAGCGTTTCCACTTCTCCCGGTCAGCTGCCATTGTTCTTGCTTCAGGCCATGAGCTCCACCCTGCCTCTTTTCTTTCTTTCTCTACTGTGCGTCTCCAGGTAGTCTTTGGTCTTCCTTTTCTTCTTTTCCCTTCTGGTGCCCAAGTCATTGATATGTTGCAGTCGTTGTTGTGGTCTTGCCTCAGTATGTGTCCTATCATCTTCCATCTTCGCCACTTCACTTCCTTGCTCAACGGCTTCATGTCGGCTCTTTCCTAGTACAGTGGTTCTCAAACATTTGGGTCCAAACTGTTCCCTAGCAACAGAATTCCAGTGAAACCGTCTACAACTGCTGTCTAAGTTTTCCTTGCTTGTCTCTTCCTAGGTTCGCATGGGCTTGATGAGGCCTGACTACTTCCTGAACAATGTCCAGAACAACCCTGTGGTGAGGGACAGCCACGACTGCAGTGCCCTCATCCTCAGCGTCCTGAACCCCCCTGGCTCCGACAGGCTCCCAAACCCCCTGACCCGCCCACGCCTGCCCCAGGAGGTCCTATTGGCCATCGGAGGCTGGAGAGGCATCTGGGGGAGTGGCACGACCAATCGCATGGAGGCTTACGATATCCGAGCCGGTGGATGGATGGACGTGAGCATTGACCTGGAGAGTCCCCGGGCCTGCCACGACACTGCTTATCTCCACGGTCTGGTCTACTGCGTCGGCGGCAAAAACAACAGAGAGTATTTGAACAGTGTGAGCAGGTTCAACCCCGTCACTCGCAGCTGGCTGGAGCTGTCTCACATGCACTCACGCCGCGGACACATCAGCGTGGTCGCGTTGGACGGCTGTATCTACGCCATGGGAGGGTATGACGGACACATGCGACTGGACACCGCCGAGCGCTACAAGCCTGAAACCAACCAGTGGACACTGATATCACCCATGCTGGAGCACAGAAGCGCTGCCGGGGCAGCAGCCCTCCATGGCAAGGTGGGTGGAACTGAGGAACACAGGGTGGGTGGAACTGAGGAACACAGGGTGGTAGATGAACACAAGGTGGGTAGAACTGAGGGCCACAAGGTGGTATATGAACACAAGGTGGGTGGAACTGAGGAACACAAGGTGGTAGATGAACACAAGGTGGGTAGAACTGAGGGACACAAGGTGGTAGATGAACACAAGGTGGGTAGAACTGAGGGACACAAGGTGGTAGATGAACACAAGGTGGATAGAACTGAGGGACACAAGGTGGTAGATGAACACAAGGTGGGTGGAACTGAGGAACACAAGGTGGTAGATGAACACAAGGTGGGTAGAACTGAGGAATACAAGGTGGTAGATGAACACAAAGTGGGTGGAACTGAGGGACACAAGGTGGTAGATCAGAAATCATGAAGTTATTGCCAAGTAAGCTTGCACATACAAAATATTTGTCTGGGTGCATCAACATTAACAGACAATTAAAGTAGAATGAAATAAAATGGAATATATAAACAAAATTAGAATATTCTTTCTTATTACAGGTTTACATCTGTGGTGGCTTCAACGGGGCGGAGTGTCTGCTCACAGCTGAGTGCTACAACCCAGACACTGACCAGTGGACTCTGATCGCCCCCATGAGCAGCAGGCGTTGGGGAGTGGGAGTGGCTGCGTACGGAGAACAAGTCTGTGTGGTGGGTGCACACAGAGACAAATGCTTTATACTAGATATTTGTATAGATATGTATCATTTGACTTGCAATGCTGCTGTGATGCCCTCATTTCCCTAAGTGGATTAATACAGTGTCTGCCTGCCTGCCTGCCTTAACCACATACTAAAACATTCTTCTGATGTGTCCTGTCCTCAGGTGGGAGGGTTTAACAGAGAAACCCGCCTGTGTAGCGCGGAGGCCTACAGCCCCTTGACTGACTCCTGGCGTGACCTGCCCAACATGCTCACCCCCCGCAGCCACTTTGGCATCGGGGTGCTGGACGACCTGCTCTTCGTGGTCGGAGGCTACAATGGCTTGAACTCCATCTCTAACGTGGAGCGCTACGACCAGAGCAGCGACAGGTGGACTGTAGCCGAGGACATGGAGATACACTGCGGTGCCCTAAGCTGCTGCATAATGCATGGCCTGCCTAACATGAGCCAGTACGCCGCTCCCCGTGGCGCCCTGCAGTGACCCCTGGAGGAGGAGGAGGGGGAGGAGGAGGAGGAGGAGGAGGAGGAGGAGGAGGAGGAGGAGGAGGAGGAGGAGGCAGAACCTTAAACATTTATTAGACAAGTCCAAAAGAAATCCTAAGAAATTAATAAATGACTATCAGCCAAAAGTGGTGACATTTCTTTCTTCTAGTAATTCTGACAATATCTGTTTTTAGTTTGTGTAATGCACATAATATGAGTACTTACACCCCCAACCAAAGCAGATTACAGATCACTCTCTATATGGAGGCTACCATCTCTCCTCACTGAGAGATACTGGACACCTGACAAACACACACATATGGTTGAGGACATCATGTGGGTCTAATGTGTTGGCTGTCCTGGGTTCACACAGTTAGTGCTCTGGTCTGATGGAGAAGCAGGTAACAACCTCACTATATATTCACCCTCACTATATATTCACCCTCACTATATAATCACCCTCACTATATATTCACCCTCACTATATATTCACCCTCACTATATATTCACCCTCACTATATATTCACCCTCACACAGTATTCATCAATAGATACTTGAAATCTGTCTGAAGTGAATAGTTTGTATCTGGTTAACACTGTTGCCTCGCAGCAAGAAGGTCCTGGGCTCGATTCCCGCTTGGGGACCAGGCTGCCGGGTTGCTAAGTACCCAGGTGGGGTATCTCCTGGGCCTTTCTGTGTGGAGTTTGCATGTTCTCCCCAGTGCTCGCAAGGGTTTCCCCTCCCAATAAGATAAACCTAATGGAAAAACATGCAGAACATATCGCTAACACTGTCGCGTCCCTGGCGAAGATGGACAGGAGCACTTGGATTGGTCCCCGGGTCTGGTCCTGGCTGCCCTTGGGGGGGAAGGACAACAGGATGGGTCAAGTGCAGAGAGGACATTTAATCAGCGACTCCAAAAAATGCATGTGTGTGTGTGTGTGTTCCTGTGTGTTGCATATCTCGCATGTGTGTGTTCGCTGCATGACAATGTAGCAATGTGTGCTACAAATAAAGACATGAGATGAGATGGAAGCGCTTCATGCACTGATTGAATAAATAACTATTACCAGTATGGTATTGTTAGAAGAGACAGAAGGCAGCTCCGTGACATAAACTATCTAATACTTTTAATAAACAACAACAATAATAATAGCCAAATAATAATAATAATATGATGATGATGATGATGATGATGATGATGATGATGATGATGATGATGACGACGAAGAAGAATAAAGTGATTTTCATAGTTTCTTCTTCTTCGTCATCATCACCACCATCACCAGGACCCACTGGCATCAGCAGCCTCCCTCTGTTTATCCCTGTGTCTGCTACAGTGGCGTTGTTAGTCCTGGGCTTCTGGGGCTTAAGCCCCGGATGTTTTTCTCCTAGCCCCGGAGCTTTAACACTTTCACTGCCCAAGTTTAATTTCTTATTAGTCCCTTGAATGCCCAGGGCCACTTCAATGTTAGCGTTAATATTGCCTAATCTATGTGTCCAGAACTTGTAAGTCGCTTTGGATAAAAGCGTCAGCTAAATGACTAAATGTAAATGTAAATGTAAATGTGTCGAATCTGCCCGTCGCTTATCAAAGACTCATTTTCCAGTCAACATTGACGTAGCAGATTGTTTTTTTATCGGTTCATTTCCGTTTTCTACCATTCTGAAAAGCACTCGGTTTCACGGAAAAAAGAAGAGATTCCCTGATAATCGCCTTTTCCTGGAATATTCTAGAACGTCATTTTTCGGCCTATTTATGAATCGTTTTCAAATAAACGCTAGATTATCGATAGTATATTATGTGTACGCATGCACGCTCTAGCAGCGAGCATCGAGAAATCGAGTCTCCTATTTCCTGACGGCGCGCACAGTCAAACAGCGATATCACATAATCACATAAAAGCTTATATCCGTGAAAACGGGTCTGATTATCCTTAGACTGGTAACATAGATTCCTTACCTGAGATCAGATGGTATCCAAATGGATTATTCCAATTCCTGATCGCCATTCGAAAAAATCGCTCCTTTTAGTGATCCATTGTGTATACAGTAAAACACATACTCCTCGCTGCTCCGAGAGTCCAGCATGAAGCTGGTAGACGCCGGTTGCATGAGTGAGAAGTAAACTGTGGAGTGCAGGTTTTTCTTTCTCATTCATTTTCATTGAGTTCAATCCAAAAGGGTGAATTACCATCTGGGAGACGATAGGGGGCGCTTTTTTCACATCTGAGCGCCTGAGGTAGCTGAATTTCCAACGGTAGACACGGTTGATGAAATATGATTTCAGATCGCAAAAAAAAAAAAAAAGAGAGAACAAACGAATATTCTCGTGATTGGGCATTCAACCCGGGGGGTAATAACCAGATAATAATCTCGGGCGTGGCATGCAAAGTGTTAAAAAAAAAATTATAATAATAACTGTTTACATTTTTTTTTATTTCTATTTTTATTTATATATATTTTTTAAGATGGCAACATCCCCATTGTCTGTGCTGAATGTTTGTTAGTGTTTGGTATTTTTTGTTGTTTTTTAGTACTTTTAAACATCCATTTTTAGTATGTAGTAGTTTTTATTTGATCCTATAATTCTTTCATTCACGATTTGTAGACCTTTTTTTTTAGTGTCCTGAAAGGCGCATTATAAATAAAATGCATTATTATTATTATTATTATCATCCAGGAGTGAAAAGACACTTTGGATAGTAGGGACTGCATCTCTGCCTGTCCTGGCCAGGAAACACTTTGCAACTGTGATCTCCTCTGGCAGTAGTTGGATATTGTAATGTGTGGCGAGGGGTTGCAGCAATTCCACTGAGAGAAACTGGTCTGAGGCTGGATAACATGCCTGTATGCCTCTCATAAGTTGTTCTCCAACTCATGAGAACCTGCTCTCAAGCTCTTGCAGCATTCTGCCGAGGACTGGATAGAACAGTCTCTGTCTCAGCTGATCTCCTGAGCTGAGGTCGGAGCTTGTGCCACAAGATGACTCAACTACATACTCGTCCATCCTTTTCTGCTTCCTCCTTTGGCTGGTAGTATGTTCCTCAATCCCAAGGCCATTACATATGGCCTTTGTCCTGTCATACATGTCCACTGCCATCTCTGAGGTGCGATCACCTTTGAGTGTGTCCTGCACTGTGCTTTTAAATAGTACAGATAGGTATTGAAGATGTGCACTTTAACGCAGCAGCACCTGGAGACATCCATACCCATGTCCAGTCAGTAGCGGCCGCTGGGTACTTCGCCACTAGGGGCGCTATACCAAATATTTTGTACAGTACAGTACAGTACCACGCAACACTCATGGCAAGACGTGAGCGATTCGACTCACGCTCACTGCAATGAATCGGCTCTTATGAACGAGTCGCTCAGCTGTTACTACAACAACACACAACCAGTCAAATAAAGTATAGTCTAGACTCTAATTCACAACTTGAAACACAATATATAAATAGAAAAGTTAGAAACAAAACTCGCCCGTCTACAAACACAGGCAGATCTCTCCCTCTCTCCTTCTCTCTCTCACACACAGCGCGACGTGGAATCGATTTGTTACACAATCAGACCTATTATATACCAAGAATAACTTCAGTATGAGTACAGGGCTGTACACATATTTTGCATATTGTTAAACGATCCAAGGCTAGCTATTAAACTATCGATATGAATCGAAAATCTGGGACCCTGATGTAAACAAGACAAACGTCTTTCTCTGGTCTGCATCCCCTTAACAATTGTGTGTATTGAGCCGTACTGTATTGTACCCATTCTGCAATCTGTTAATAAAGTTCTCATTCATTCATTCAAACATAGACGATATTGAACAAGCCATAATCCACGTATTTTCAATCCGAGAGAGCTGCAGTAGTTAAATCAATGAGCCATCGATAAATAAACAATCAGCAATGTCTCGCTTCATGAATGGCCAGCAGTAGTACTGCTCCTAAAAAAACGATTTACAAACGTTAACGTTAAGCAGAGAGAGAGAGAGAGAGAGAGAGAGAGAGAGAGAGAGAGAGAGAGAGAGAGAGAGAGATTTCTTCAACCTCGAACCTAAATTCCTTAGCAACCCGTGTTACCAAGTAAACAAATCACGGAACGATAGCCTAGTACTACTAACGTTAGCTCCCAGAACGATAGCCAGTTAGCCCGCACCAGCCTAGTACTAGTACTAACGTTAGCTGCCAGAACGATAGCCAGTTAGCCCGCACCAGCCTAGTACTAGTACTAACGTTAGCTCCCAGAACGATAGCCAGTTAGCCCACACCAGCCTAGTACTAGTACTAACGTTAGCTCCCAGAACGATAGCCAGTTAGCCCGCACCAGCCTAGTACTAGTACTAACTTTAGCTGCCAGAACGATAGCCAGTTAGCCCGCACCAGCCTAGTACTAGTACTAACGTTAGCTCCCAGAACGATAGCCAGTTAGCCCGCACCAGCCTAGTACTAGTACTAACGTTAGAGAGAGAGAGAGAGAGAGACTCACTGTTTAGTTGAAACGTCCAGGGCAGGAGAGCTTGATATCCGCCATATAGCTTGTTAGCCAAGTGTTAGCTCAGCTGAGCTCGTCGACGTTAGCACAACACTCAACAAGTACATTCCTTTGTCCATTTCCGCTCGAACAGACTGCAAACTACCTGGCGTTCTATCGCCATGCTCTAAGACAAACTCTAACCTTAACCAACTTTGAAAGAGTGCCTAAGCTTAACAGTCTAAAGAAAGAACTTAAAGTCACGGCACGGCACGCTCTAAGACAAACAACAGTCCTAGTACCAGGAACCAAGCTAGAAGCTAGAATTGGAACATTAGAAATTGGATTCGGCCAATCAGAGATCGTCTCTGTGAAATTCTGCCATGGAAAAAAATACTGGCGTCGGCCAATCAGAGAGCGTCTCCGCGAAATGCGGCTATGGAAATTCTCACGGAAGTTCACGCTGCTTTCTAGACCGCTTCAAATCGCGCTCGGATTCCAACATAATAGTCATATTTCAACGCACAACGCCGTATACACTGATTGGCTGTGACGGAGACAGCGATCAAACTGTGACGCGCACTCAGAGCGCTATCGCGTATAGCCCGGGCCAAAAAAAAAAAAAAAAAAAAAAAAAAAAAAAAAACGTGATGTCACTTCCTGCTCTGGAAAACGATGTTTTTTTAATTTAGATAATAACGTTATATTGTGCATTGGAAATACAAACATACTTAAAATGAGTAAATATTATTAATTTTAAACATGTTTATATTATTTATAGGGCTATAAAACACAAAAACGAAAAAGTTTTATTGTCTTCTTCTCTGATTTAACAGCAGCTGGCCAGCAGGTGGGTCGGCGCCCTAGCGCCCCTAGTGGTAGAGCCGCCACTGTGTCCAGTGTCCACTGACAAAGACATGCTCATGATACTGTGATAAACTATAATAAGCTTTAATCGAACCCTGGTTAATTTCCTCGGATAGTCCGGTTGGTTTGGGGTGGTGTGAAAGCTCATTCACTCTTGCAAGTGAACCCTGCTGCCAGGGGCGGATTTAGGATTGTAGGAGATCCGGGGCTTAGCCCAGATGGCCCCCCCCCCTTTTTTTTTTTTTTCTTTTTTTTTATTATTTTTTTTTATTTTTTTTTATTTTTTAGGCAGGCAAGGGGTGGTTTGCAGGTGGTCAGGCACGACCCCCTCCACGCATTTTTTTTTTGAATTTAATGAACCTGTATGTGCAATTTCCTGCAATATAGAGCCTTCAATCTTGACCAATAAAGCTGCTCTTTTCACTATAAAACTCAGTTAACCATTACGTAGTTATGGTTAGATTTATATATTGGGGGGGGGATATATCATATTTTTCATATAATCAAAAAGTGGTGGAGCAAGATCATACCTTTGCTCCCCCAAGTTCAATAGTGGGAGAGCAGAGATGCTCCGAATGCTCTTGTTATGGCCAGGCGTCTATGATTCACTGATACAAAGTAAAATAGTGCAGTGCAATAAAATAGTTAGTCAAATAGAATAAAAATAATGCAATAGTGCATTGCAATAAAATAGTTATCATCGTATTTTTTCGGGAGGCCGGTAAGGAGTGCATTACAGTAGTCGAGTTGGCTTGAGATAAAGGCATGGATCTGGTTTTCAGCGTCATTTTGATTTATAAATGGCCGTACTTTAGCTATGTTTCTAAGGTGGAAGAATTAAGTTTTTGTCAACTTGTTGATTGTGATTTAAAGCTTAGGTCTGAGTCTACCATGACACCAAGACTTAACTCACTAAAATACAGTTAGCAGCTGGATAGACTACAGATGGAAATTAGCTTCTGCTAAATCTGGTGCAAACATATTTTCATGTAACAATGATGAATTGTAAAAAAAAAAAAAAAAAAAAAAAATCTTTTTATTTTTTTTTATTTTTTTTAAAATAGATTCGGGGCTTTTCAGAATACATCCGGGGCTTGAGCCCAGGTAGCCACCCCCTAGCTCCGCCCCTGCCTGCTGCGGTTCATTTGAGATGTGAATGCAAAGCGGACCAAAGGCAGGAAAAGACCCAACAATCTAATCTTTTCTTTTATGAGAAGACTGAGACATATGTATATAATGAAACACACAATACAGTTTTTTTTTCCGATTGCTTAAGCACGATTTTGAAAACAGGGCCCGGTGTTTCAAAACATTACACACATTTAGCACAACCACACACACAATTATCAGAACACCTCAGATCCTTTGCTAAATTAAACACTCTTGTCAAAACTATACACTCATTTATAAAAACTACATTTTGTTACCATATCGTTTCATATGACTTAATTCTGTTTAAACCAGTTACACACTGCTGTGCTTAAAGGGGAACTCCAACATTTTGGGAAATTAGCTTATTTAACATCTTCCCTGGAGTTAGACAAGAAGATACATACCTTTTTTGTCTCTGTGCGTGCATTTTAGCTTTGGGAATAGACGCTCCGTTAGCATAGCTTAGCTTCATCACTGGAAGTGAGTAGGGGCCGGAGCCTTACAGTGCCTTACAGTGTATTGCAAGGTCTGACATTGACCAAACTTGATATGCATGACCTTGGTGGGCTCTAGGTCAACTCCTGAAAAGGGGGTCAATGTCAGACCTTGCAATCAAAAGTTAGGGGGCACACTGAAATTATGGCAAGGGTTATTAGCCCCCTAACTTTTGATTGCAAAGTCTGACATTGACCCCCTTTTCAGGAGTTGACCTAGAGCCCACCAAGGTCATGCATATCAAGTTTGGTCAATGTCAGACCTTGCAATACACTGTAAGGCACTGTAAGGCTCCGGCCCCTACTCACTTCCAGTGATGAAGCTAAGCTATGCTAACGGAGCGTCTATTCCCAAAGCTAAAATGCACGCACAGAGACAAAAAAGGTATGTATCTTCTTGTCTAACTCCAGGGAAGATGTTAAATAAGCTAATTTCCCAAAATGTTGGAGTTTTCCTTTAAGCTAAAACACATTTAGCTATTCTACTTCTCAGTGATTAGAGTACTGTAAATGAAGTACACAGAGAATGTGCAAATATACAATACATTCACCAAACACTACACAAGACCAGTGCTGTAGACCAGGGGTGGCCAACCCGCGGCTTGCGAGCCGCATGTGGCTCTTTGCCCGTCAATGTGTGGCTCTTCCATCCATAAGATTTTTTTTTTTATATAATGTTTTGTTGTTGTATGTCACTCATTCCATAAGGACGTAGAATAAACATTTACAGATTTTTTTTAATAGCCCATTTGCATGTTCTTGGTATCTGAATCTAGGGACATCTATGCATCTCAGGGAATGTATTCCCAGTGTCAGAAATAGTGTGTCTGTTACTAGGCTTGAGTAAATTGTAATGAACCAAAGGAGAATATCAATTATATTTAAAAAAGAAAATTATCTTTGACTGTGAATAACACTATGCTAAAATTGCCCAGACCTGAAAAATCTAAGCAAATGAATAAAGGGGATATGATTAAACAGGTTTTGTAGATACAGTACTGAATTCTGCCATCTTTTTTATAATGTAAATTTCTCCACCATTTTTCATCATATTGCAACACCGTTTTTTGCTAGACGTTCACAGAAAGGTAGAGAAACTAACTGCGTTCTGTTTTATGGCAATAGCGTTCAGGTTTGTGGGAGATAATCCCAAAAAATAAGAGAAATAAAAAAATGAATCCAGAAGTCAGATGATGGTGTGAGCTGGGTAAGGTAGTTTTTCTAAATTAAAAAGCCCAGAGTCTCTTCCTTCAAAAGACTACACTCACTTTTGGCTGTGCCACTTCCTCCTGTCAATATGCGCCGGTTTCCGACTCAATGCCCTGAGATTTCTATAATCTTATATTTCACTAATAACAGTTAAAATCATTGGTAAATAAACGTAATGCTGAAAATATACACTTTTACTGTATATTTCGGGCATAAGAGGTTAACCCTGTGAGGCCCAAATTAAAAAGACATTAGCAACATCAGAGGGTGGGACATATAAACACATTTACTATCAAATAGCATTGTGAGGCTGAACAACAGGACCAATTGATTATACATGTGCTTAAACAATTTTAAATAACATTTACAGATTTCTTTTTTTTAAATGGCTAAACATGATTTTGTAATTTTGCAACCGTGGGTCTCACAGGGTACTTTTAATCCTGTGAGGCCCAAATGAGGCCAGAGGGTGAGACCTATAAACACATGAAGGGTGCCGTGACTGAAAAAAAAGTTGAGAATCGCTGGTATATGGTGTGGCTCTTTGTGGTACCACAGTAATTTTTGTGGCTCTTAAACTCTGACTGGTTGACCACCCCTGCTGTAGACTGAAATATAATACATTTATCTCCATATACCCAAATCAATGATGCAGACTGATGCAAATATAAATCTTCTCTCCATATAACCAAATCAGTCAACATTTCAACATGGAGAATCACAACAAAACATGTCCCAGTGTTCATGCTACTACAGTGTGCATAACACTGTAAGCTCAGCAAATATCAGACAAACATAAAATACTGTATCCAGTACACGTTAAAATGACAGTAAAACAAATATGTGTGTATGTATGTATATGTATATATATGTATATATGTATGTATGTATATGTGTATATATGTATATGTGTACTTCTGTTTGGGCCTCTTGGGCCAGATCAATGTTTTATCTGGCTAAATAAAGGTTATATAAATAAATAAGAAACTGATGATTTGGTCCTGTTAACTTTGAATTTTCTATGGGGACTGGCCAGATACCTCTCATGGACAGTGGCGGCTGGTGAATTCTTCTCCAGGGGGGGCGCTATACCAAAAATGTTGAAACCTCTCTCTCTCTCTCTCTCTCTCTCTCTCTCTCTCTCTCTCTCTCTCTCTCTCTCTCTCTCTCTCTCTCTCTCTCTCTCTCTCTCTCTCTCTCTCTCTCTCTCTCTCTCTCTCTCTCTCATCTCTCTCTCGTCTCTCTCTCTCTCTCTCTCTCTCTCAGTGCATATCACTGTAATATCTTTGTGCATGCTCCCACGCGCACGCCCGTATTCCGATCCGTACAATAATAATCACAGATGTATATATTGTCATTTGAGACAAGTTACCAATACATTGTCCCGTGGGTAATTCCCCCCCCCCCCCCACGGCAAAATGTATTAGTATCCCCCTCCTCTATCTCTCTATCTCTCTCTCTCACACCACAGCATTAAGTACCTCGTGGAATCCCAAGCAGTCAAGCACTACACAATTTAGAAGATTGCAAAGGATCAGACCTAGTAGTATACAGTATATACCAAGAATAACTTCAGTATGAGTACAGCATATTTTGCATATTGTTAAAAGAGGCTGGCTTGCAAATTAAACATATGACTCACTTACCATCAGAAGAGTTGAAGGGGGCGATATTTAGCTGTCCACAAGTCTTAATCCACTTAAAAAAAAAAATAAGTGTTTCATGTCCTTTACTCCAGTAACAGAAAATACGGGCATTTACATGACTGCATCCAGCTAGCCATATAGCTCCTTGTTAGCCAACACTTCTTACCGAATCAGCTAGAAAACTACCGAAGCTCTTTCAATCTGAGTTTTTCTTGCAGTGTCCGTCTTTCAAATGGTGTTGCTTTGATGGATTTAAACAGAATTATCCATGGTAGCTAGCTAGAAATTCAAAATGAAAATACTCCTCGAAACGGCAAGTCTTTTCTGTTGAGGACTGGTGACGAGTGACAACAGTGGCCGCGCCCCCAGACATCATATTTATGACCCTAGATAGGCTAAATGTATTTCCTTGAATCATTTACATTGGCCGCTTGAGCGCAGTGACGCCGAGTCAACGTGCGTTAAGGACTAGCGCCCAGGTTTGGAGGTAGGTCGATTTCTGAGAGTGACGTCAATCATAAACGAGGGGGGAGAAAGATAGCATGCACAAAACAATGATTTATATATTATATTAACGTTATTGTGCATTTTAATAGTAATTATTATTCATTTTAAACATGTTTAGTTTATTTTTAGGGCTTCAAAATATCTAAAAATAAAAAACACAAGTTCTTCTTCTCCTCTCTCTCAATCAGGCGGGGCGGCGCCCCAGCGCCCCCTATCGGCCGGCCGCCACTGCTCATGGACCTGGACCTCACTTTGAGAACCTATAATCTAGTGCTTCAGTATTCGTCTCTAATTACTCTAAAATTGTGTATTTCTGTGTTAAAAAAAGCCATTTCTAAATCACCTCCTTTAAAACAAATAAAGCATGAACATTGGCATGGTGTAGGTCTACCTTTCTGTGTCGCATTTAAACGTAAAAGTAGCAAAATAACAATGTTTAAATTTTCGTTCACTGAGGAACTACACTTCACTTTGGCGCTGCTGACTGACTGACGTCATAACAGCGTAGACTCCTGGCTGTATGACGCGACAGCACTGAACGACAGGCGTTCTACTGCTAAGTGTAGTTCTTTTTTAATGACAAATTTAAAACCTTATAACTAACTTTATTTCAACCAAAAATGCTTAAACAATAATGTTAGTGATAGAAGGGAACTCATTTTGTTCAAAAATGGAAAGCTTGCCAATGTTCATCAGGCAAAATTATTACAATAGCCGATGATACATTTCCCCAATGATAAATCCCTATCTGTGCGGGAAACTAAAGTGACGTCAGACTACACCTGACTATTATGAGGAATTAACCACAGATGTGATGTTTCATTTATCCCTGCCCCTCTGGTTCAATAGCCTCAATTTACTATGAAGACTGTATGATATACACTTACATTTACATTTAGTCATTTAGCTGATGCTTTTATCCAAAGTGACTTACAAGCAGGGGCGCGAGAAGTCCGCGGGGAGTGGGGGTGCTGAGATATCGATCGTTTTTTTTTTTTTTTTTTCATATAATTTTTTTTATATATAAAATATATATATTATATAATTATACTTGTAGTTGTATTGTCTGCGAGACATCGCCACCACGCAACACGTCAAAATGCTCGTTATCTGCAAACAGCTCCACTGTCTGTCAGTCATAACCAACACTCTCGTTCACTAGGATACTATGATGAATTGAAAATGGGGGACGGGTCCCTGATGTAAACAAGACGAAAGTCTTTCTCTGGTCTGCATCCCCTTAACAATTGTATGTATTGAGCTGTACTGTACTGTACCCATTCTGCAATCTGTTAATAAACTTTTCAATCAAACTTTTCAATCAAAACAGCTGCCCAACTCCGCGCTCTGAGCGTTCTGATGCACACATCACAGCCCAGCTTACCCCATCCGGCTGTTGCACCCTCTGTGTCACTGTCGCAACAACAATAGCTGCAGGAGCGATAATATTAATAACACACATTACCTATTCCGAAGATGGTAAAACACAGAAGGTGGTCTTGCGTTCAGGAGTGGTGGAAATAAACTCCTTCATGACAACATGAATGTCCAGTGAGTCCAGAATATCCGGATGCATATGCTGCAGCGAGTCCAGGTTATTATTATTAAAGAAATCAGATGAGACATTTCTTTTCTGAGACACAAGTAAACACACTCTCCACTTCAGACAGTCCTCCCTCTCTGCAATTCGTTCCCGCATACAACATCGCCGACAGATATATTCCTTTACTGCGAATTGTCCCAAAACAAAAACTATTCCAGGCCGCTATTTATTTTACCAACGGATTTCCAGTTCCGCGTTGACGCTTCCAGGCCGCGTCTATTCGAATCCCAACCGGTTCATGAGTGGCTACACGCTGTTTTAATAACACTGCATTATCGAGACAGCGCCCCTATGGATCTGGAAATGAATTCCAAGAATAGGGTAAATCTGCAGTGCCGTTCCGCTCTATGACATTGAGTAGCGTCGGTATTCCAATGGAATAAAGGCCAAAACCACCTTGCAGTTGCAGTTACCCTCCCCGCCAGCAGGGGGTGCTGGAGCACCCGTCGCACCCCCACTTCTCGCGTCCTTGCCTACAAGTCCTGTACAACAAGTCAGCAGGAAGGGTAGAACTCTGGCAGCTAAGGGTGAGTAACATTGTTCGTCAAACAGTGTTGAACTTGGGTGCTACAGTCTTGAGTGCATATTAATAAAGACATATTAGCATGTACTAATATAGGCAAGGAGGATTATTTGGTAGCAAACTGCATGATAGTAAAAGACAGAGGTTAGTAGTTTTATAAAACTATATATAAATAAATATATACATTAACATAGGCTGGCCTTTAAAAATCTGACTCTGACAGACAGACACAGGAGACAAACGTAATACAATAATGATACTTTAATAAATAAAGACAGGTAAATGAAATCATCAAACGTACTAAACTAACAGGGCCTAAGTGGGGGAAGTGTGTGTGTGCCCACGGTCCATTTGAATGAGATTTGTGTGTTTCAATTACAGTATGTGTATGCTGGGTGAGTTGGTCTAGCGTTCAAAAACTCACGTGGTGTTGAATGTAAATGTTAGAGACTGTTGTTTACATGTGCATGTACTAACCAGTCCAGGGGAGCAAGAATGAGTGGGAAATGAACGGGTAGCGACGCAGGGAATTCCCGGGGTGGAGGTACGGTTCCTTGATGGGGAGATAGAAGACACAAGCGCTAGTCCATGAACGAAATATGGGTAAAAGCAAACAACAGAGAACGGGAATAATCAAAACATGAGAGAAACCTATGCTATGACTTGAAGAGACGTTTAGTTACACTAACCACAATGGTCAGTACGATCAAGCACTGAGAGATGAGTTGTCAGGTCTTTTATACAGCAGGTGCCTCTGTCTCTGCTCCACATTGCGCCTGATTAGTCTCCACGGGAGGTGACGAGGTGGAAGCCACAACAGTCACCAGTGGATACAGTAACTTCTCAGCCAGGTTTCTAACTTCAAACAGTGTTACCTTATTCTGTTATGGAAATATAATAATAATAATAATAATAATAATAATAATAATAATAATAATAATAATAATAATAATAATAATAATAATAATAATAATAATAATAATAATAATAATAATAATAATAATAATAATAATAATAATAATAATAATAATAATAATAATAATAATAATAATAATAATAATAATAATAATAATAATAATAATAATAATAATAATAATAATAATAATAATAATAATAATAATAATAATAATAATAATAATAATAATAATAATAATAATAATAATAATAATAATAATAATAATAATAATAATAATAATAATAATAATAATAATAATAATAATAATAATAATAATAATAATAATAATAATAATAATAATAATAATAATAATAATAATAATAATAATAATAATAATAATAATAATAATAATAATAATAATAATAATAATAATAATGTTTTTTTCCCCATATATCTGAGTTTTAAATTGTACTGCATAGTGTTAAAAACGAATAGAAAAGGTGCGGCTGGGTGGCGCAGTGGACTAAGCTCTTGTCACCAACGCGAGATACTCTGGTATCGAATCCGGCTGTCCTGGCCATCGGGAGCACCGGGAGTTTTCCCGGTGGCCTGGACTGCACAGATTAAAAAAATTATTATATATAAAAAAAAAAAAATTAATAAAAAAATATAATTTTTTTTCTTTTTTTGCCAGGTCATTGTTTCTAGTTGTGGCGGCGGCGCGGCGCGATAGTTAGATAACCTAGGTAGGTGGGGAACAACCAGGATTTCACTGTCTGCGACAGAGTTGGAGAACTATCTGACTCTCTCCCTCACGCGGATCACACACACACAATGGAGCCGTGCTGCCGCTTGTGATTGGTGGAGGCGGGACCAGGCGATACAACTGATTGACAGCGGAGGCAGCGAATGGAATGGCAGACGGCACTCAGATGCAGAATAACAGCCAGGCAGTGAGCCAGGTAGTGAGGGACTCGGGAGAGATCAGAGAGCAAAAGTCAATTAACGTTGATGTCAAGATGGACAGTGGAAGAAAGAGAAAGGGTGGAGGAGAGAGGGATAAAACAAAGAAAAAGAAAGGCCCTTACAGGAGAGAGTGGTTAACTGTATTATAATAGTAAATAGAAAAATATGTTGCTTTTTTCTTTTTGAAGGTGGAGAGAGTACCATTGCTAGTGCCACAACAGTTTTATTTGAGGTCCATAACAGTACATTGTACTAAGCAATTGTTGGCTCATTACTTTGTGATTCACATGCACTAAAATTCACCAGAATGCAGGAAATTAAGTCTTTGTAACAAAAAAAATCCTGGTGGGGGACCCCCAGACCCCCCGCTTAAAGAGGGCCTGATTGGGGCTATATTTCGCGCTATATATTTCCCGGTATGAATTATTTCCCCAGTCCGGCCCTGGCGTTGCCGCCGGCCGGCCGTCATACTGGCTCAATTGGCAGTGTCAGCGGGAGGGAAGCCGGTGGGGTGGTAATCTGGTCGTTGTAAACAGCGACTGCTACAGGTCGGTCAGGGCGCCTGCACAGCGAGGGAGGGATCTGGGTGAGATAGTGTGACCCTCCCACACGTTACACCTCACCAATGAGAGTCCGTGCTGGCAGGTGAAAAGATGCTGCTGGCTGTCTCCTATGTCTCGGAGGAAGCATCTGATAGACTTCAGGGCTCCCTAGACCGACCAGTGGGGGGCACATCCGAGCAATGACCAGGAAGGGGAGGGGGGAATTGACATAACGACTAAATTGGGATGGGAGAAAAACACAGAAAAACAGGAGGAGAAAAAGTGGATACAAAAAAAAGAAACTAATAGAAAAGGTGTTTGAAACCTGTGTTTGAAAGGGATATTGGCATCAAATACAGCTTCTATAGACACATGTACCGTATCTCTCAGAGTGAGCGATAAGCAGGCAGCTCTGCATGAGATCCCACGACCTGATCCATTGGCTCTGTGTCAAGAGGAATATAGTGACACAGAGTTCTTACAATACAACGTCTCAAGCTCGCAGACGTCCATTTAAATAGTTCAACTCCCCGACAGAAAATCTCCAGACTCTCTTACCTGCTTCTCTTAACCCGCTGTTAAGTACACTCTATGACTCTGTGCACATAAAACCATTGCATATCCTAGATAAAGACTACCATAATGTCTACACTTAAAACCTCCAAGTCATTCCCCTTAAGGGTCTCTCACTGAACTATCAGTGTATTTATATCTATGATTGTCCTGTACATCAGAGCCGTGAACCAAAATCTTCTAGAATCCCACAGGCTTTTGAGCGCCTGCCTTTATTGTACCAACCGGAAGGCCTCCTCATCTCCGATAGTAGACAAATCTTATGGAAATGAAATAATAAAATATACATACATTAGCGTAAAATACTGCATTACTGCAATACAATTGTTATCATCTACGGTACAACAATTGGAAGCAATGAGTCCAAGATGAATAGCACTGCTGCTACACTGGTCAATGAAACTCAGTCACAATAGAAATAGATTTCTGAAATCAGAAAAGTCTTTATTGCCAAGTAATTTACACATACAAGAAATCTTATTTGGTCTTTGGTGCAACATTAATGGACAGACAATTATGGTAGAATAAAATAAACGGTAGAATAAGGATAATGGAATATAAACTAAATTAAAATAGAAGTACAATAGAACATAATATAATTATACAATAAAATGGGTGTGTCCACCTTGTGTTTTGTGGTAAAATTCAAACAAATAATTTATTTTATACACATTAGGATTATTAAATACTTGAATTGAAAAAGGAACTTGCCCGATTTTCCCAATATTTCCATTTGCCAGTGGAACAGTGCAGCGAGAGGAGCCACAGTCGTGGGGAAAACACAGCAATCCTCCGCTCTGAAGATCTGACAGCTACTCAACATTCAGCGGAGTTACAGTACAGCAGTGGCGGCCGGTGTGAACTACATTTGGGTGGGCCCGGGGGGGGGGGTGAAGGGGGGGGGGGGCAAGCGGACAGCTGACCAAGCGAATACTGACTAATAACGTTACCCGAGACGTGAGCGATTCGACTCACGCTCACGGCAATGAATCGGCTCTTATGAACGAGTCGCTCTTGACCGACACATCACTAGTTACCCCGTTTCCAACGTTAAGTCGAGTTCATTCATACTACACTAGTACACGTATGATTGTGGTAAATTCCCACAGACTTACTACAATAATTTGAGGTTATTGTAGTACAACACAATGAGATTGACTATCCGGAAGGAGGAGGAAGGATTCACACTGATAGAATTGTTGGTCTCCTCATCTGACTTAGCAGATGAGGAATAAAACGTGTACGCCAGACAAACCAGAACTATAGTTCAACTCAACTGATTTATTTGATCAGAGCCAGGAGTCCAAGGTGAATAGAACAAAGGATTTATCAGAAAACATTAACATGGCTGCTGTGTACAGGAATCAACAATCAGGTTTGCATCTCAAACCTAAATACTGCACATCAAACAGTCACTTGGTTAACATAATTTGAACATACATTGAAAATACTGTAAGCCCTTTTTTGCATATAAGTAAGCCTGGTTTCTAAGCTAAGTTACATTCTAGTCTAACCAAACAATACGGGTTCCATCCGGCTTACTTACATCAAAAAGCAGTAGTTTCTCTGGTCGGGAGGAGTCGGTGGAGCCCCCAGACCCCCTGTGTTGGTGTCTGGTCTGAGAGCTCCAGAATTACACTTTGTGGGCCCTTATATCCTATCATTTCTAGCCAATAATAGCTTTACATAATACAGTTGGTCCGTGGGCGTCTTCGGTGAGCGGTTTCCTGTGGGCGCTGGCAGCCCCTCCCTCTAGGTTTCTCTGTGTCTTCTCACGGGGGGGGTTGGGTCTTGTCCCACGGGTGGGGGCTGGTGTGATGTCATCTTCCCTCAGTGATAAGAAGGGGGGTCTTTCTGGCCCCCCCTTCCTTGATGTGGCCACTTGAGTACAGAGGCCTGTTTCAATAAACCTTTTACCAACTATATCTCCTGTGTATATGAATTTACACATTTCTAATATTATGGTTTACTCTTTTGATACTAAACAGTTGATTTATAGATTACTTTGTTTGTGAGTTAGTGTCCATGCTTCAACAAGTCTAAACTGGTCTGCCCTGTGTTCAACCCAGCTGTCTCTGCTTCTACATTTACATACTGTCAATTCAAGAAGGTGTTGTTTGTTCTCTAAATTAGTCATTGCTTGAGTGGGGGTTGAAATAACTGTTGCTGCTGTTATCTGATGTAACTGTCTCAAGTATGGTTCCTTATTTAGCCACTGAGTCCACTCTGCTATTGAAAGGTAGCTGTGATGATCTCTGATTATTCACACATATTAATTATGAAATTCAACGTCAATTCTACCACATTCCCCGTTTTGACGATTCTTATCGTCACATATGATATATTGACTTGATTTTCTATACATATTAACCACATATACCAAAATTAAAATTCATTTTTTTCAAAATGTCTGCGTTTTTTTTCTTTTTCCATTTTTCTTTTGTACATATCATCAATTAGCTTTCTGCTCCTCATGGCTCATAGCCAGAGGCCTACTTTTGAAACAACAACATTTGAGCTTGTTGAACACAATAAAACAATTTAATCTAAACATTACACATTTAAAGTATAATCCATCACAATTTTTTTAAATTCCAGTATTCGTTTACATGATCTGGGGAGGACACAGAAATTATTTTTCATTCTTTCATACATTTTGCTTCTCCTCTCTTGTTAATTCCTTTTCCAAGTCAGCCCAATCACATTTTGCATAATCAACTCAGTTGGTCTTCTCACCTCTCCCCCCTTTTATGAACATCCCTATGGGCATAAATCTTACCACCTCTGCGCACAGACGGACAGGGAGGGCGGAGCAGCACTCAAGGGAAAAAAATTTTCACCAGAAATTATCGGCCATAACCTACACCTAATCTCCTACCTATGTGTATGTGTTTAGTTCAGTACTCTTGCGTTGTGTCATAATCTATACCAGTTGTTACCGTTCAGTCACCTCCCGTTCAACATACCAATCAATCACACAGAGGCCCTTGTTCAACGCTTTGGTTGCACAGTCTCCGACCGTTTTCGCCCCCCCCCCCCCTCCACCCCATGTCGGCCAGCCTCAGCTGAAGCCAATGTTTGTAGGCCTGGACCTCGTCATATTCTGTCCCATGACTGTATTACCATGGATCTACAGACGAACGACTCTGTCAGTCTGGAGGTTTGTCTCAACCTCCGGCCTTTGTATCCGGGGCTACATTGAAGGAGGGGCAGCGTCACAAGCGACCTCTCTCCACAATCCAACAATCTCCCACAGGAACTGACTGAACGGGTTCACACCATCGTGTCATAATCTAATGAAATGTACTCCTACACATTTTTCCCCATCCCTCCACTTGTGATGGTCCATCCTCCCTCTCCGACTGAACTGCAAGGGAACAAGAACACAAAACAAATTTTCTTTACACAATATGTCAAATATTTCTCAAGAGAAGCCAAATGTTTAACCATTATGCAAACGTAATGGGACCACTTAACTGCCATCGATCTGATCCAACGTATCCTCACGCTTCAACCGTCCTCTCACCAGCTCATAACAGAGAATTTAAGAAACAAAAGGCAAATAATCAAAAAACATTCCAACAGATGTGAAAGCAAATCAATGAACTTAACCAGCTCCAACCGCAGACCACCTTAATGGTTATTTAGAAAGAAAAGAAAAGAAATCAAAACTCTACACCTAAACCCTTCATACCTAAAACAGTAAATCAATGAAATAAAATATAAACCAGGTTTTCCAAAACCACCCATTCAACATCTCATCACCCAACCGTACCATTCACACATGTCAGTGACTTTGACACCTCTTAAGCCAGCACATTCACCCTCTACAGGCCCCATTCACACCCAATCAGGCCACACAACCATAGATCAAAAATAGACTAGAAATCTAAATTCAATACCCTCATCCAATTGATTACATCCACCCAGACATATCATACTAAAACACATTTTGATATTTTTAAGACTAGTTTCACCTTAAGTGAAAGCTAAGTTGTGTGTGTGTATGTATGTGTCGATCAGATTGCGTGAACGTGTGCCTGTGTGTGTCTGTGTGTGTGTGTGTCTGTGTGTGTGTGTCTGTGTGTGAATGGGTAATCAAGGCCTCCTGGCCCCCATCCCCCGCTCAATCATTCACTGAAATCAAAAGGACATCTCAATCTCACACATACATACAAAAATTTAATTTAAATAAAAGTAGTATCTGTACCAAAATAAAACTTAACACTTTGAATATGACCTACTCAAACGCTTTCATCCAATTTCTCATAGTCACACTCATTCGATCCTGAACATTTAGAGTTAGAAAAGAAATAAAAGCAAAACCCATAATTCAACATCATCCACGCTTCATTCATATTATAAACATATACTTCCTTTCATACACTCATTAATCAACCAACAGACAGACAAACAATGTTAGTTCCCCTGCGCTCATCTCTTCTGCTCTCTCATCAGGCTACACTCATCCCTGGCTAATACAATTCACACTTAATTTCTACACTCCTACCTACTGCCAGAGAGAGTCTAGGAACTCTCCCTCAACGACAGAACCTCAAAGCATTCCTAGTACTTTGAGAGTCTACCGCTATTCTCCCTAACCAAAAAGCTAGCCCTCCAAAAGTCATAATCCCATTGAACGACTACCTCCCTGATCGTCTCACTCACTCACCCAGCTGTGTTCTGTATTAGCACGCTTCCTGTCTCAACATTTCCCCCGTCATAAAAATAACTGCCAACTGTTCTCTCACTCTACAACTGTCTCCTGCATCTTCACCTCTGACCCTCTCCTGTTGCATCTAATCTCACACCATCCTGTCATAAAAAGAACAGCCATCGTAAGCAGCTGTATACACGACCCCCCTGGGCCGTTTACTGCTTAGTAAAGATAGCCTGAGTCACTCCTGTGAGTTTCCGTGACCTCCCTGTAACTCAACAGAAGGATTAATCATTTCATACACAAATCATCTATCAAACATTTATAATAACTGCTAAAACACAATCTTACATCATAGCAGCTTCTAAACAACCCCCTGTCACTAAATTATCCAACTGTGACCCAAGGATTTGCAAATGGCATTTAAAGACATAACATTCTAACAGTATTTCAACATAGCAATGAAACTCATTAAGGATTAATAAAAACAATCATTTCGATCACTGTAAACACAACCATATCAAAATGTGTCATTGCAGCAAGCCTCCATCAATAAATTATCCTACAAGTCGGAGGCTTGTGTCAACATTTTAACAGTGTATTAAAGATTTAACAATCTAAAACAAGCATGCACACATGTTCTAACCATATTAACAGTGTATTAAAAGATTTAACAATCTAAAACAAGCATCAGCAAATTATCCTGCTTCACAACTGGGCCTGTATCAAATTCCACTATAAAACATTTAGCAAATAATATAAACATTATCCTATTTAAATCAATGGTGTCATTAAAGCTATAACAAGTATCAACATCTGACATTTCAACATCAATGCATTCTATACAAGCATCTTAATTCAAGCTACATAAAACACAACATCATTATTCCAAGCTTACAATTGTACACGTTACACAAATAAAAAAACTGGAAATGTCCATCAACTCTAATTATTATACATGTAAGCATCATTCATTTCAGCATAACATTATAGTGGTTGGTCCTAAATGCTCCTTTCTTCATACACGTGTGATAAATTGATTTTACTGCAAGCAACATGTAACTCTAGTGTAGAGCCACCTTCCAAATTCAGCCTATAGCTACTCTCAAACTCCCGTTTATCTTTGTACCATGTATGCAATAAAAGTTATGATGTATTTTAACACGGGTGACTGAATTTGCAAATCTGGTATGTCATAAATGTATAGTTGTAGCAGTACTGACTATCTGATGAATTGAAAATGGGGGACCCTGATGTAAACAAGACAAAAGTCTTCCTTTGGTCTGCATCCCCTTAACAATTGTGTGTATTGAGCTGTACTTATTTTTAATCAATCCCTACTCATTCCCCCCTGGTTAAAAATATACCCCTGTGCATCAAAGACAATAATACAATCTACCCAGTTATAGCCGGTTTGTGAACCCCAGATCTATCATAGGCAATGTATCCATTATTTCATTCCTCCTCAATAGGCTCACTGTATTGTTTGCAGCCAAGTAAACCCTCAATGACTATCTCCCCTAACCTAACCACCATACATGTTACATCTCTTCCCCTGCTTACACAAAAATACAATGCACAATATACAAATACCGCCATATTACATAATGCAGAATATCCTCTTACCCGTTATTTCTATCCCCTGAGCGAACTACTCCGAATGCACTAGACCCAATCCACGTTGTACCGCGCATGCGCAGTTGCAACCGAAGCGGCTGTTATAACGTCGTTTACGACAACCAAAATCTGCCACGACATTCATAACATGCCCCGATATTCATAATCTGCCACGACATTCATCACGTTATCTACCCCTTCCCCAACATTATTCTCAAAACTCGAAACGTAACATCTGTCGCCCGCAAACGCCACAAAACAACGGCATGCAAGCTAACTAGCTTAGCCAGCTCTAATGCGACGTTCAAGGCCCTCACGGGAGCCGTGCCTCTCAAGATCCGTTCATCCACGCAATTCGCTCAGTACCAACCAAAGCATAAACAACTCACACAAGCTTAAAATAACCAACCACTCTAACAGAAAATAATTTTTAAACCATTCTCACCAACCAGCGCCGCACATATAGTTCAACACGAATCCTCTCTCCTACCTACTCCGCCACACTCCATAGCACCGCGAACGTTACATACTCTCCACAACACTATGACGTCAACAAGCAGCTTCTCCCTAATATCAAACACTATCGCTACCGCATCAATAATAACCCCCAAAACGGCCACAATCTCTCCAGTCCACGTCTAGATTCGCCTCTCACCTGCAATCGCCGCCACAGCGTTCAAACAATTCTCTCATAACGCCATTGTAACGTCCCCAGTTTCACCGCGGACTCTTCCACAGAGCTAAGCTAGCTAGCCCCAACCAACAGTAGGACTCGCATCCGACCTATGTTCGCTGGTTATTAAAATATCATAACAAAATAACAATAAGCTCCTACGTTTCGCCAATCATTCATATAATACAGTTATACTGCAATTAAGCGAGCCACGACGAGCTAACGTAGCATGTAGCTTTTTGAGTGGCGCAGTGGATATTGCGTGCACCAGGTTCAACACTAAAAACCGTTCTCAGTCATATTTTAAGTGCCAATCTACAGATTTAATCCATATACATCACACATGTTCAACATAACCATCAGTCCTTTCACTCATACAAACATCACTCACCAACAAATGTTCAATTAACACGCCCGGTGTGCACAAAGTTAAACCAGACCTTTTGTGCTTAAGCCCTACCATTAGGACATACCACGCACGCTGTGCTTAAATTCTGCTACAGAACATACTACGCACGCTGTTTAACCTGGTTTAACTTTGAGCACAAACCCAGACACGCTTCTTACACCCTAACTGACTTGAATGCTCTGAACGGCATCAGGCGCTCCGTTTTCCGTGCTTAAGCTCTACCATTAGAACGTACAACGCACGCCGTGCTCAGGCTCTGCTACAGAACGTACAACGCACGCTGTTCATAGAGCCGCCCTCCCCAGCCAGAACACTCAATTCAATATTCTTTTACATCATGCTCACAAGAGGTTTAATTCTCAGCAACCCCCCCGTGGTCCGAATAGGCCGAGACCGGCCTCCTGTGTCTGAATAAACATACAAACCTAAAAAGCCCACGTTTGCATGTTTACTGCACAACAAGCGCGATCGTCATCCCCTCGGACATTCTAACCTAACTCACCGCTCCCCCATCCCCGCATGCCGAAGCCATATTCACCGTGGGTCCCAACAGTGGCGTACACAACCAACCTTCATCCTGTCCCCCTCTCTCCTCCATACAGACAACAAGCCCATCGTTAATCACTTCAAACGCAGCAACACCCCAGCTCTTTGCCCCGTGTCCCCAACACACAGCAAGGTCCAGATATGATACATATGACAAGACCCTACCGCACCTTTTCAGGGGGAGACACAAAGGATGGGAAGAACGGCACCATTTCTGTGGTAAATTCCCACAGACTTACTACAATAATTTGACGTTATTGTAGTACAACACAATGAGATTGACTATCCGGAAGGAGGAGGAAGGATTCACACTGATAGAATTGTTGGTCTCCTCATCTGACTTAGCAGATGAGGAATAAAACATGTACGCCAGACAAACCAGAACTATAGTTCAACTCAACTGATTTATTTGATCAGAGCCAGGAGTCCAAGGTGAATAGAACAAAGGATTTATCAGAAAACATTAACATGGCTGCTGTGTACAGGAATCAACAATCAGGTTTGCATCTCAAACCTAAATACTGCACATCAAACAGTCACTTGGTTAACATAATTTGAACATACATTGAAAATACTGTAAGCCCATTTTTTGCATATAAGTAAGCCTGGTTTCTAAGCTAAGTTACATTCTAGTCTAACCAAACAATACGGGTTCCATCCGGCTTACTTACATCAAAAAGCAGTAGTTTCTCTGGTCGGGAGGAGTCGGTGGAGCCCCCAGACCCCCTGTGTTGGTGTCTGGTCTGAGAGCTCCAGAATTACACTTTGTGGGCCCTTATATCCTATCATTTCTAGCCAATAATAGCTACATAATACAGTTGGTCCGTGGGCGTCTTCGGTGAGCGGTTTCCTGTGGGCGCTGGCAGCCCCTCCCTCTGGGTTTCTCTGTGTGTCTTCTCACGGGGGGGGTTGGGTCTTGTCCCACGAGTGGGGGCTGGTGTGATGTCATCTTCCCTCAGTGATAAGAAGGGGGGTCTTTCTGGCCCCCCCTTCCTTGATGTGGCCACTTGAGTACAGAGGCCTGTTTCAATAAACCTTTTACCAACTATATCTCCTGTGTATATGAATTTACACATTTCTAATATTATGGTTTACTCTTTTGATACTAAACAGTTGATTAATAGATTACTTTGTTTGTGAGTTAGTGTCCATGCTTCAACAAGTCTAAACTGGTCTGCCCTGTGTTCAACCCAGCTGTCTCTGCTTCTACATTTACCTACTGTCAATTCAAGAAGGTGTTGTTTGTTCTCTAAATTAGTCATTGCTTGAGTGGGGGTTGAAATAACTGTTGCTGCTGTTATCTGATGTAACTGTCTCAAGTATGGTTCCTTATTTAGCCACTGAGTCCACTCTGCTATTGAAAGGTAGCTGTGATGATCTCTGATTATTCACACATATTAATTATGAAATTCAACGTCAATTCTACCACATGATCAATCCAATAATGAACACATATATATATATCTTGTCATTTTAAACAAGTTACCATTCATTCATTCATCCATTATGCGTCACCTGCGGCGAAATTAAATGTTATAGTTCAACAACAACACGCTGTGTTGAGAGAGCGAGAGAGAGAGAGCGAGAGAGAGAGAGCAAGAGAGAGAGAGAGAGAGAGAGAGAGAGAGAGAGAGAGAGAGAGAGAGAGAGAGAGAGAGAGAGAGAGAGAGAGAAAGAGAGAGAGAGAGAGAGAGAGAGAGACCGCATTAACTCACTTTGTTTAGTTGAAACGTGGTCCAGGAGGGCTTGATAAAGTGTATATGTCCACTGTCCCACAGTCCCAGACTGTTGATGTATATCCACTAGGGTTGCCACCTTTGACCAATAGAAATAAGGGACACCTATCATCGAGCGTGCGCGTAGGGCGCGCAATTTATTTCTTTTGCGGTTTTGGGGCGTTTTTTGGGCGAAAATGGGCGGATTTTTTCACTATATTTTTTTTTAACTTTATTTCGGTTTTAGGGTTAGGCTTAGGGTTATGTTATTTAATTATTTTGGGGAGCCAGCCCCCCAAACTCCTGAAATGCATAGAAATCTATGATATCTAAATAAAACAATCTATGACATTTATATTAAAAAGAGCTAGCCCCCAAACCCCTAAAATACATAGAAATCTATGCATTTTGGAACAGTTACTATTATATGTAACGGTTGTGACAACATCACCTCAAACTTTGATGCCCCGAGTGGGAGTCGAACCCCGGTCTCCCACACCGCAGGCAGCAACACAGACCGCTATACCAAGAGGTGAATCCACTACTTCGCAACGTGTCTATCTGTCTTTTTTGAGGATGTGAGAGTGAGTTTAACCCATAGCACCGCTACTCACCCCAGCCCTTCTTGACTGCGCTTCACAATACCATCCGTTACACTCCGTTACATATATAGTCAAGAAAGCATTTAGTCATACTTAAAGTTTAAAGTGCTTTATTTGCATTTAACATTGTTTAAATAAATTGGCTGAACTATAGCCTCAACTTGAGCATAATACTGTATGAATATAAAGTGCTGTAAAAACAAAGCCTCGGAACACTTTTACTGAAAAAGGACAATAATACAATGAAACACTTGTGTGACTCAAATTAAAAGATTAATAAAAAATAAAGTGCAAAGAAGAGTAGGCTCCTGGCTGCCAGGGCAGGTAAATAGAAATACTGACATCTAGTTAAAAACACAACCAGATAAATAAGATGTAATATCCCATACCGAATCAATCTCAGGAGATGTTTCAGTTATGAAGAACTGTGACACCTGTGCTTGGGTCCTTTGCGTTCTTATATTTCGGGAATATTGTTCTCCTGAGGCATGCTGTCTGATGTCAGTCAGTCCACCATGCGCCACAGAAAACACCTACATACTTTACAGTTTGCTTTGTAAACATTGTGGCGACAAGTGTTTTGTCTTTTTAGGACGCGGTGGAGTCACAGTGTCTGCTGTAGACATTTTCAAAGCGTCTTCGAAAAGAAATCACGCAGTGCGCAGACGGAAGATTGGCACAACGGCACAGAACTCTTCTTATCTACGTGAAAGCGCTAATTCTCATTGGTCGGTGAGCTGCTGAGCGCACGCCCATCATACCAGAGTTGCCAAGTCTGTTTATTTTCCGCAACTTTTGGCTGGCTTATTTCTCTCACTAAACTGGCAACCTTAAAATACGGGACAAAGGGCGTCCCGTATCAGTTCAATACGGAACGCGTCTTTTAGTTTCCAATTACGGGACGATTCCGTATTTTAAGGGACAGGTGGCAACCCTAATATCCACTGTCCAGACTGCATCCAGCTAGCCAAATAGCTTCTTGTTAGCCAGGTTAGGCACACCAACACAAGTACTGTGATGAGCTGTGTCTTTCCCCATTTCCGCATCGAACAGCCTGCAAACTACATGGCGTTCTATCGCCCTGCTCTAAGACAAACTCTAACCTTAACCAACTTTGAAAGAGTGCCTAAGCTTAACCGTCGAAAGAACTTGCCTAACCTTACCCAACTTCGAAGAGTAACTAAACTTAACCAGTGTAGAAACCTTTATTTATCCCTGAGGGGAGATTCAGGTGTCCGTCACAGCATCAACTGCCATTTAAAAACAGTTAATACATAACATACAATTATTTAGTACATGTTAAAAACAAAGACGGACATAATACATGGGGCTAAAAAAGAGCTAAAGAAAGAGCTCAAATAGAGCTAAAAGTGGTTAAGGCAAAAAATATATATAATAAAATAGTCTAATCATGTTGTTAATTCATTACAGTCCACAGATCAGCTCCTCCAGTCCACGGCAGTTGGCCCGTCCTGGCCCTGCCTGGTTGTGGAGCCTGATTGCCACCGGCACAAAGGACCGCCCGAAGATTTTTGTGGTGTGTCAGGGGGGGGGGGGGGTCTGTGGCTAAACGTGGACCGCATTGCGGTCAGCTCATCATAGAGGGGGTGGCAGGGGTTCTTCTCAAGGTTAGCATACAGCTTCCTCCTCGTCCTCCCCTCTGCCACCACCTCTAGACTGTCCAGGTCCACTCCACCACAGAGCTTGCTTTCCTAACCAGTTTGTTTATTTTGTGTGTGTTGGTGTTGCCCCCCCAGCATACCACAGCGAAGAAGAGGGCACCAGCCTCCACAGACTGGTAGAACATCTGCAGCAGTTTGCTGCAGACATTAAAAGACCTGAGCCCTCTCAGGAAGAACAGTCTGCTCTGTCCCTTCCTGTAGAGGACCTCTGTGTTGTCCGTCCAGTCCAGTTTGTTGTTCATGAGAACACCCAGGAATTTGTAATTATCCACCATTTCCACCTCCTCCCCCTGGATGATGATGGGAGTTGGGGGCTTCCTCCTGCTCCGCCGATGGTCCACCACAATCTCCTTCATCTTGCTGATGTTGAGCTGTAGGTGGTTTTCCTTGCTCCACTCTGTGAGCTCTCCACCACAGCTCTGTACTCCTCCTCGTTGTCGTTGGTGATGTATCCAACGATGGAGGCGTCATCAGAAAACTTTTGGAGATGGCAGTTCCCGGAGCTGAAGCAAAAGTCTGAGGTGTACAGGGTGAATAAAAAGGGTGCCAATACAGTTCCCTGGGGGGCTCCAGTGTTGCAGATCAGCACGTCGGAGTGGCACCCCTGCAGTTTGACAGACTGTGGTCTGCCAGTGAGGTCGTTGAAGATTCAGGCCACCAAGTCGTCCTCCAGCCCCATCACTGACAGCTTCTCAGCTAGTAGTGGAGGCTGAATAGTGTTGAAGGCACTAGAAAAGTCAAAGAATGTTACCCTCACTGACCTGCCCGGCTTCTCCAGATGTAGATAGGCCTTGTGGACCATGTAGATTATGGCATCCTCCACACCGATGTGGGTGGTGGTGTGTTATCATCATATATATGTTGTATGGTGGGGTGTCATCATATATGTTGTATGGTGGGGTGTCATCATCATCATATTGTATGGTGGGATGTCATCATCATATATATGTTGTATGGTGGGATGTCATCATCATATTGTATGGTGGGATGTCATCATCATATTGTATGGTGGGGTGTCATCATAATATTGTATGGTGGGGTGTCATCATCATATTGTATGGTGGGGTGTCATCATCATATTGTATGGTGGGGTGTCATCATCATATTGTATGGTGGGGTGTCATCATCATATATATTGTCTCTATGGCCACAATAATAACAAACAAAACAAAAACTAGAAAAGAACTGTTTCCTTTTTTACTGTTTACAATTTCTGCCAAATTGGCCTATCATTTCTCCTTCTCCCTCTTGCATTCTGCCTCCCCGTATCTGGATGTGCAAATTTTTTCAACTGCAGGGATCTTGAATTGTGGAGCTGAAAATGAAATAAGCAATAATATGTAAATGAGCTGAGTCTCCCTGGCGATGCAGTGGCTGCCAGCCAACCGGCTTCTCCAAATTCATACATCATGTGTGTGTGTGTGTGTGTGTGTGTGTGTGTGTGTGTGTGTGTGTGTGTGTGCGTGCGTGCGTGCGTGCGTGCGTGCGTGCGTGCGTGCGTGCGTGCGTGAGTGTGTGTGTCTGTGTGTGTGTCTGTGTGTGAATAGAGATTTGGTCCAAGGCCTAGTCCACACATACACAGGTATTTTTTTGTTTTTAAACCATAGCTTCTTCTAGGAGGTTAGTCCTTCCGTCCACGATGCCAACTGTGTTTAGAGGTCACTGAAACTGCACCTGCCAGGGTGCAGACCTTCACACCGTGTATTCATGTGGACGGGTGAAACCTGACCTGAAACACAATCATCAAATTTGCTGATGACACAGTAGTGGTGGGCCTGATCTCTGCCAACGACGAGAGGGCCTACCTGGAAGAGGTAGAGAATCTGTCACAGTGGTGTCAGGAGAACTGCCTCTCCCTGAACGTCAGCAAAACAAAAGAGATGATTTTGGACTTCAGGAGGTCGGGGGTCAGGGACTACAGCCCCCTCATCATCGACGGGGCACCGGTTGAGAGAGTGAACAGTTTTAAGTACCTCGGAGCCCACATATCCGAGGACTTGACATGGACCACACACATTGACAGTGTTGTGAAGAAGGCACGGCAACGCCTCTACTTCCTCAGGCGCCTAAGGAAGTTCCAAGTCAGTCAGAAGATCCTTAAGAACTTCTACTCATGCACAATAGAGAGCATCCTGACTGGCAATATCACCTCCTGGTTTGGGAATAGCACAGCACAAGACCGTAGCAGACTACAGAGAGTGGCCCGTTCAGCCGAACGCACAATTGGAGGGGGGCTTCCCACCCTACAGAACATTTACAACAAGCGGTGCATGGGTAAGGCTAAGAGAATTATCAAAGACTCCAGCCACCCAAACAACTGCCTCTTTGAACTGCTGTGGTCAGCAGTGATGCCACAGATTACTTGTAAAAGTAATCTGATTACTGATTACTGATTACTCCTTTAAAAAGTAATCTAAGTTACTTTACTGATTACTTGATTATCAGAGTAACTTAGTTACTTTGAAAGTAACTAGGTTACGAAGTCGTCGTCGTTCCCCCAACAGTTTCTTTTTAAACGCTTTATTGAAAGTGCATAAATTGTTTTTAACTTGTTTCTCTGCACATAACGTAAATTGTTAAACTAGTGCTTCAGCTTCTGTACCATCAAGTATGGTAAAGCAACAGTCTATGATGCTCACAGCATTAGAGCAGCCAGCCAGTGGTTTTACAAAACCAGTGTATCACATCTAACAAATGCAGGCTGAACTATTCAATTATATCAACTGTAACTATTAAATTGTTTTTATAAATGTCTCTCTATAAACATACAATCAGTCTCTCTTTAACATGTAAATTAACTGTAAATCTGGCAAATAAGAGCTTTTGCTCTGCCACCATCAACCCTCCTGTACCTAGTCGAAGCGTCGGCTAGTGTTGTAATTCCAGATGCTTTCAATGCAATTGGATGTGCTGTTTTTAGCGGTAGACAGTATTTTGTTTCCTCCGCCGTGAAGTAGTGACTGAGGCTACGTTTAGACGAGCGTTTTGGGGTGGAATTCTGAACAGAAACCGCAAAAGTCATCTTGCGGTTTCACTTTTAATTTTGCCAAGCGTTTTGGGGTGGAATTCTCCGACGACGGAGCCCTGCTGTCACACGATTGGCGCATATGTCACATGACGTGCTGTGAAGACCCGCCCTACTCTGCCTCTGATTCGCAGACTGTGGATGGGGAATGTGATTGGACCAAAGCAGATCACTCACAGACAGAGGGACCAGTCACGCCGCGGGACACATTCTTGTATTTAACCCTTTCACTGCCACACCACGTCACTCCCAAAAGAAAAACAGCTCAAAATGTATTTTTGACTGTCGAAAACGAAATAAAATACTGCATTCCGCCTGCATTATGAATTTATGATGAGATAGTAACGAAATAGTAATGCACAGCCACTTGGACAAGTAACTGCAATCAGATTACTGGCTTTTAAAGATTAACGCGTTAGATTACTATTTTCGGGGAAAAGTAATCAGATTACAATAACGCGTTACTTAGTAACGCGTTACTGGCATCACTGGTGGTCAGGCAAGCGATACCGGAGTCTCATGGCCAGTACAGAGAGACTCAGAAGAAGCTTCTATCCCCAGGCCATCAGGATGCTCAACGAACAATAACACTATGTAACAACCATCAAATGCACTCACAACACACACATCCACACGCACACACTCACTTAAACAAACAACTCACTGCAGCACCCACTCTCCACACTTTAGAACACCTAAACACACTTTATATTTATTGGTAAAGAATTTGCACTACAACCCATAACTCATTACACCTTACTGTAAATTGTACCCAAATTGTACCTCATCACATTTCTGCTTTGCACTATATAGTATATTGTATATTAGTATATTGTATAGCAGTGGCGGCTGCTGACCAAATTTCTTGGTGAAGCACAAAATTATTATATTATTTATATATTAAATTATATTTTTAAACATCCCCAAGGCTGCAACACCCCCATTCCTCCCAGGTGTCAGGCTCCTCATTCGCTTCCATTCATTTTGGGGACCATGTTTAAATATCATACTTCTGAAGTATAAACAAACTATACTGATGTGAAGATTTCAATAAAACAGACCATTCTGAGTCAATGGTACA
>NC_140178.1:117678041-117680442 GCF_963971535.1 Notolepis coatsorum | reverse complement strand
AAATCCAACACCGTTAGTAATGTACAGTATCTCGTGCTGATCTCTCCAACTCCTGAGAATACACTTCTTATATCTTGTTATTACCGAACCACGAGCCTAGCTAAGCTGACGCACTAAATCGAAACTACTACACTGGACTGACTGGCGCCGCCCCGCCACAGTCAATAGGGTCTATGCAGTTCCGCGTAGCATTAGCTGGCACAATTCTCTGATTGGATTTCAAGGCTGTCAATCATTCAATCCCCATTCGTGAATGGCAAGCGCAATTCTGCACGGACCGGGCTTAGATGACGTTAATAGCCTATTTTGATTGGCTATTATATTCATAAGGTCAGCCCGTGCAGGATAGTTGCAGTGTGTTGCATTAAGTGATTGACAGCTCTCCATTACTAGTGCAGTATGGGAGCAGGGCAGGCCTGATCAGAAAGCTCAGAGCTGTCACTTGGCCATTTTTGAAAAAAATAAATTCACTGGCATTTTGTTTTACAGAGGAACACATTTCTAATAAAAAAAATTATAATAATAATAAAAAAAAATATATATATATATATATATATATGTAAATTAATAATAATTGTGAGTGAATTTGTGCTTCACGTGTTGTCATTGAATAACCTCCACTGTTGTATAGTATATTGTATGGTAACTCAGTTACTTCTACTCTGCATTGAACATTGTACATATGTATACTGAACACTTCTACGTACATGACTTCTATTTTTTTTTTTACTTGCTATACTTATTTTATTTTATACTTATCTATTTTTGTCTAGCACAGTCTCTGGAGCGTAACAAAAAGAGGCATTTTGTGTAAAAGTATTCTGTACTTCTGTATGACAACTAAATAAGGAAACAGTATCTGGATATCCACGGTGTTCAGGACCACAGAGAGCTCCTGCCGCCTCTGCTCCACAATCAACCAGTGGAAAGCAGGGGTTTTAGGCAGGGGTGTAAAAGGTACCCAGAAATTATACTTAAGTGAAAGCATGGTTACCGTCTCAAAATCGTACTCAAAAGTAAATTTTTTTTTTTTATCCTGGGGCAATGAAATGTTCCGTTTCGTCCTCGTCATCGCTCGTACTATAGTTTGGGGCCGTCTTCTGTAGCTCGTCACACTGACTGTCTATCCTTCTGATAGCAGGTGTTTAATCAAAGATTGCCGCTTTCTAGTCTTGCACGAGGACCAATCAGCACGGGTATGGGCGGGTTCATTTTCCATTGATGGGGATTTGATTGGCTGTTTTTAAATAAAGCTCGGCCACAGATTAATAACGTTAACGTTAGTTCGGCCAGAGAAACAAATATACTAATTAAATGGTTGGACCTGTGAGATTTGTACTTTGTACTTTGTAGGTCTGCATTTTAAATGTAAGGAGTAAAAAGTATGTTTTCTTCTCTGAAATGTAATTGAGTAAAAGTACAAGTATACAAACCTAATAATACTCGAGTAAAGTACAAATCCCCAAAAACAGTACTTAAGTATTGTAACAAAGTACAATTACTCAAGTACTTTACACCCCTGGTTTTAGGTCATGTGATCAGGTCGTTTCATGTAAGTGTTTTTGCATTGTGTGGAGGGAGAGATGTTCTAAACACATTGTGTGGGTGATTGTGATCCATTGTTATAATGTGTTGTTGTGATGCAGTGTGTTGTTGTGATGCAGTGTGTTGTTGTGATAGTGTGTTGTTGTGATGCAGTGTGTTGTTGTGATCCAGTGTGTTGTTGTGATCCAGTATGTTATTGTGATAGTGTGAGAGCACACAAATACTAAAACATTTAGAAAATATTTTGACATTTCTATGGAAACAGACAATATTAAAAACATGAGCACTCCATAGTAAGAAGGTGTCCAATCTTTTCTTTAAAATGATCAATTCCATGGAGGGACACTCGCTTCAAATCAAGAGATGATGTAGAACACACTGTACAGTATGTGTACAAACAGTATGTGTAAAGGTACACATATCCGTACCGAACCGTTTCAGTATTGGACCTAAGGTTCATTACGGCTGTGTACCGAACGAATACAACGGTACGTTAACCACTAATGAACGCACGTGTAGAACTTTTTTTTGCGTGTAGAATTGAATTCAAAACTCGATTATTAATTTCAATATAGAATATTCGTTGACAGCCCTAGAAGTACAATCAGTTAGTGCACACTACATCACCCTGAGTGGGACATGGAAAACCAAACTTTCCCCCACTGTACCGAAAACCCGTACGGAACCGTGACTTCCAAACCGAGGTACGTACCAAACCGGGGTTTTTGTCTACCGTTACAGCAGTCAGTGTGCAGTGGTGATTTCATAAGTGGTTGCACTGTGTTTTAATGACGTCACGTGCATGCGTGCTCCCACGCGTGTGCGCATGCGCATACATGTTCCCTCGCGTGCGGAC